>NW_006921694.1:4736360-4759635 GCF_000298275.1 Orycteropus afer afer | reverse complement strand
GGGCACCTCCCAGAACACTGTTTTGTGCCACTCCCAACAGAAATACTCCAGGTGGACACCTTCAGCAATCAGGAGCTCCTCAGTTGCTCATAGCAAATCCCACCTTGGAGTTTACAAAGACTTATGGGTAGAAAAGCCACACAAAGTAATTTACTACACTGCACATTGAATCTGTAGATTGGTGTATTTTCCCATCTTCACAGTAGTAGGTTTTCTAATCCATGAACATGGGATATTTTTCCATTTATTTATGTCTCCTTTCACCAATGCTTAGTAGTTTTCAGGGTATAAGATTTGTATTTCTTCTGTTAAATTTATTCCTAAGTACCTTACTACTTTTGATTCTGTTGTAAATAGATTTTTTTAAAATTTCATTTTCAAATTGTACATAGCTCATGTGTAGAAATGCAGTTGACTTTTATATATTGATCTTATATCTTGCAACCTTGTTGAACCTGTTTATTAGTTTTAATAAATAGTCTTTTAGAGTGTTCCTTAAGATTTTCTATATACAAAGTCATGTCATCTACTACTAGGGATAGTCCTATTTCTTCCTTCCCAACCTGGGTTCCTCTTCTTTCTTTTTCTTTTCCTTCCTTCCTCCTCTTCCTTTTTTTTTTATAACCTACAGTATAGCGTTGAATAGAAGTGGCGAAAACTTTGTTATGCTACTGATCTTAAGAGGAAGACATTCAGTCTTTGATCATTAAGTATGTTGTTGGTTGTGGTCTTTTGTAGATGATTGTTATCAGGTTCAGAAAGTTCCCTTCTATTCCTAGTTTTTGAGTGTTTTTCCTGTTAATATGTATTATGATTCCCTAACACTCCTACAGTTTGGTGGCTTTAGGATTTATGCTTTGCCATGAATGGTGACAAATATGCTTACTCCCAAAAAGGTCATTGCTAGTTTATTTTAAAGGAAAAAAAGAACTAGACTGAGAAGACGAATTCTTATTGTAAAACTCACTATTTCTTAAAATCACATCAATGGACCACATCATAGAACATCATTTTCCTATCTAAAAATATGAAACTTTCCTATCATTTAGCTTTTTATCTTTCCAAGATATGTGAAGCAGCTCTTGCATAGGGTGGGAAAGGGGGATATGTTTACTTCTTTATCTAATTTTTCAAGGGATATAGCATAGTATTTTTTCAATTGAAAGAAAATAAAAAAAAATACCCTTTTTTAAAAAAGAGAATGAAAATATTCCTTTTTAAATATACTGATTAAATTGTAGTTTTATTTCATAATATAAAATATGCTTTTACTAAATATAAATAAAAATGCACACACTAAAATTTTTCTTCAGCCAACTCTGCTTTGTAGTGTAATTACTACTGTAGAACAGCAACACCTTGTGGTTTTTCTTCATTATAGAATTATCAGCTGATGATTATTTTTAAAAGATCGATTATTTAATCAGTATTTGTTTTACATTGACAGTGTCCTACCTAGTTTACCGTGGAGAGTGTTGTGTTTCTGGATACAAGTAGTTTAAAAGAGTATTCAGTACAATTTTATATTAGCTTTCACATGAGATAGAGATCATGTCATGCCATGGCATCCTTGGTTGGTGTAAACTGTTATGTGCTCTACTACTAGCCGAAAAGTTTCCAGTTCACACACACCCAGAGGCACCTTGGGAAATAGTCCTGGCTATTTGCTTTAGAAAGGTCGCAGCCTTCAGAAGCCTGTGGAACAGTTCTAATCTATACACATGGGATCGCCTTAAGTTGGAGTCAACTTGACAGCAGCTGACAACCACATAAGCATGCCATAGGAAAATTTAAAAGCTGTCTGTGCATACATATTAGAAAGTTAAGTCACTAGCTAATTAAGCAAAAAAAATATTTTTAGCTTTGTTTACGTAGGACACCAAAGGCTTTTTGTTTTGTTTTTAATTTTTAGTGATGAAAGTTGTCATGAGACTTGATATGAAACCATAGGCAAAGTTATGGAGAGAGATGTCCTTCAAAGCTACGTTGAAGTCTATAACATGAGGGTAATGGAAATACATGTTAGTGAAAGTATCTATAGAAAGCACATCCAGTGCTTTGGGTTACTTGTTCTTTGTAATTGACTCATTTTAGGGAATGCTTTACCTTACAAGTTAAATTAGTATTAGAGACCACCTAGGGCCTCTCTGACTCTATAAAACAATAATAGATTTTTTCCCCTAGAGATTAGAGAATGGATATTAGTAATTTGTTAAATTAGGTGAAGAACAATTGAATGTCTTCTGAGTCCAAGAACACTGTTATTGTAGTCGGTTTTTTCAAAGCTATAGATAAGCCATTCTGTGATTATTGCATATAGTCAAAGATTTTAGGCTCCATTGCAAAGAAGGAATAAAGAAGAGTTATGATCTATAATTGTACCTTGTACTGGAACTCTGGCAACCCATGGGACCTACTAGATGTGAAGCCCTGAACCTAGTACTTAACATGTTATCACATTTCTTTTTTTTTGAAAAGCAGAAAGTAATAAAGAAATACCAGTTTCCTTATCTTTTCCCCAACTTCCCACTTAGAAAAATTGTTTGCTTGAGTTTTCTTATTATGAAAAAGCTGAATTCCTTACATCCTGTTTCCTACTGAATAGTATTTTTCTGAAAGCATGAGAAGATCATTCTCTTAGTTTATTTTTTTTCCTCCTGCGGAGACAAATGACTTTCTTTGGTGGATGACTTCTTTTGTGACCACCTTTAGTTTTGGAACTTAGCAGAATCACCATTGCCCATGGAAGAAGAGGAGCTGCAGTTTGTCCTCATTGAAAAGATACAAATTGTCCCTGGCTGAGAGAGAGTAACTAACATGGGATATGAAAATTTAAAAAGACCCAGTCGTCACAATTTTAACTTTGAAGAGCCAAAAGAAGTAGTACCTTTAAAGAAAACATTTAACTTCTTGAATTTCTGTGTATGCCTAACATCACTGAAGCTGCCTCCATGTAGAGGGGAAAAAATGGCTTGGCTTGGCATCTCATGTTTTCTTGCTTTAGCAAAATGCCGTTCCACTTGTTCCACTTAATCTTCAGAAGACTTAAAAGTCCTCAATGGAGGGGAAAAAAAATTCTTTTTTTGAGATTTAAAATATTGTGATTCCTAATTTAAAAAAAAAAAGTGAGAAATAATCCACTTAATTTTTCTGGACTTACAAATAGGACTAGTTCATTTCTTTTATGACTTTTTAATACAGTCATTTTTCTACATGTAATATTAAAACTCATATCTTAGTCAATTTCTTTTGTTGTCATATGAAAACACTTAACTCCCTACCTCACAGGGATGTTGTGAGGCAGATTTTAAATGTCGTAAGAAAAACTCAGAATTAATAACTCTTGCCTGTCTCTTTGTTGATAGTTTCTATAATCATAAGATTTTGTTCATTTAGAAACTTACAAATGCTTTCTTGGAATTATGAATAGATATTAGATAACAATTTAAAATGAGGGTTAAGGTAATGAAGTTGTATTTTGATTAATTAATGAGCATCCTTGTATAAAGAATAACTTGACTTTATGAAATGTTTCATTGGTTTATTTTTTTTTAATCAACCAAAAGTTTTATACAATTATATTAAAGAAAAGCTAAAGTAAAAGTGTGTGGTTTTCCCTTTATTTAGTTGGGATTTAATTATTCATACCACTTAAAGAGATAAAAGGTACCCAACTCTTCAAATTTGAAAGAATCAAAAATAAAAATTACAATGAAACAAATAATTAAAAAAAAATCTTGAAACAAAGTTCAAGTATATGGAGATGCTCACAACTTAGATTTTAATGGGAACTGAGTTAAAACGCTGTTGTTAGTACAGGTGAAATCTCAGTAATATTTTCATTAAAAATAGGATTACTGTTAGAATAGAGAGAAACCTTTGTTTCATGTCACAGTAAAAAGAGTCAAAAAGAAAAATAGCATATGCTAAATAAGTAAGGGGAAAGTGTTTAAATATGACTTAAAATTATACATAGAAAAATTCTTGGTAATATGCAGAATATGGTTAGTTACATTTGTAAAATTTCATTTTCATAACATGTTTTAGAAGTAATGATAGAACTTTGTTTCACATAAATTTACCAACCCAAATTTTAAAAAGCAAAGCTTGGCTATAACATATGAATTAGATAAGGATTCTCACAGCCAAGCTTTAAACTTGCTGTCAGATTTCTACTTTCTACTATTTTGTTCCTATTTATGAAAAAAGATAAATGATGTCACAGGAAAATTAGAGATTCAAGCTTATAATATGATATTTATAAATAAATAAGTAAAAAAAATAAATTTTTATTTAAATATTTGCTTGGTAGCTTATCTATATGCTATAAAATCATATATGAATGGACATATCTTAGGTTAAGTGTGTTAGAACAAGAAAGCATTTGGAATCAGAATATTGTAGTTTGGTTATGCCTCATTATAAAAAATTAGTATCATTAGATGAATCTTTCACATTCTACTTCACCAGAAACTCGACTACTACCTACTGTCATACACACCACAAAATCCACCAAACCAAAAACCAAACGTTAAGTCAGTTCCAACTCAGAGCAACCCCTCCTTGGGTTTCCAAGGCAGTATCTCTATGGAAGTAGACATTTGTATAAACTTAAATAGAGACGGGAAGTACAGCAGGGGCCTTTCTTTGAATCAGTCAGCTTGTCCCTGTAATTGCTTCTTCTTTTAATAGGTTTATGATTTGCCCTCATTTAAGCATTTATGTATCCACTCATATCTACTGTTGATGTAAATGATAAACAAAAATTGATCTGTAGCGTAGTGTTCTTTATTCAGTTTAATGTGGATACTGAAGTATTATTTTGGAAATTGTATTTTCGCAGCAATGAAAAAAAAGCCATGAAAACAGTTAGTTTGAGGATAATTATGAAATTATCAATAAAATTACTTGTGTAAGCATTAATAAAAATGTTGTTGTTGTTATGTGCCGTCAAGTCGGCCCTGACTCATAGCGACCCCTCCTTGGGTTGCCGAGGCATTATCACTATGGAAGTAGATTGCCCAACCTTGCTTCTGAGGAGTGGCTGGTGGGTTTGAACCGCCAGCCTTCTGGTTAGCAGTCAAGTGCCTTAGGCACTATGCTACCAGAGCTCCTTTAATAAAAATAGTCCATTTAAAATTAATTTTGAACCTGGTTTCCATTGCCCCTACTATTGTTTTGGAGTTTTTTTACACCACAAATAGAATCTAATACTGAAAAGTTTTGGGTAGTTTATCTCTTTTTTTGGTTAAAAAATTTAGAGAAAGTGCTTTTATCCCCCAAAATACAATAGCATCTAATACAAGTGCTCTTGTAGTCAATCTAATGCAGGAAAGAAATACTAAAGTTAGTAAATGTGTGTTCAGAAAAAAATAAAATATAACAGTGTTAGTATTAGTTGTAACCTTAACAATATTACCTTTCTGGTATTTAAAACTTGGAAAGGATAGCTTATATCAGTTCTCATTTTATTATGGGAACAGTTTAGTTTACAGAATGCATACTGAACCTGCTCTACTTCTAGAAAGTATAATTTCCTGAAAGAGATTGTAATTAATAGAGTAGTTTTGTAATCATTTCATTGATCTTAAAAACACACCACATTCTTTCTGTCCCTCTCAAGCAACTTGGGTTCTCTTGGCTCTGCCACCAGCAGTATTCACCTTGGCAAATTACATCACCTGTCTGGACTACAGTTGCATCATCTATTAAGTAGAGAATAAGAGTAGAGAGTGATAACCAGGTTGCTTTCTACTGATTATCTTAAAGTGACCTGCCTTTAGTTCAGGAAGTGAATACGATGGCCTCTTGTGTTCTTCTAGAGTGGGGCATGAGATTTCATACTGAGTGTATGATCCTTAAAACACTGGTAATGTTACTGTGCTACATGTAAGAACTCACTACCTAATGCAAATTAGTCATCTCTATAAGTGGAACATTAGGAAAAAGAAATACCATGTTCTGTGCTTTTGCATTATGTGCACACATAATTAAAATGATTTAAATTCCCTCCAGATGGCACTATGGATTCAAAACATGTGATCCATCAGTTATTACTCTTCGGCAATAGATTAATTTGGCATTTGACTGCTAACCAGAAGGCTGGCAGTTCAAAACCACCAGCCACTCCTCAGAAGGAAGGTTGGGCAATCTACTTCCATAGTGATACCGCCTCAGAAACCCAAGGAGGGGTTGATAAGAGTCGGGTCCGACTCTACAGCAGTGAGTTTGGCATAGCAGAATGCATTATTATAATGGGATAAATTTCTGGGTTATAATGCTATCTAATAACTAGAGTTTAGATTGAAGCCCATATGATAATTGAATCTTTTGCAGTTAGGAATGGATTTTAGTACTGTTAAATCATCACCAGCAAGCTGAAAGAAACTTGCTCTGTCTACTGACTCACTTTGAAACATGGTATCCACCAATGGAAAATTACTAAAATCGCACATGCTGTCCTTTGGGAAAGTAAGATGTAGGCATTTAATGAGTGATACACTGTTATACCTGGAAATAATAGTATAAACATTTAGCACTTCACATAATGTTTGATGTCTCACTTGTGAGTTGCACTTCAGGGTTCTTAACTAATTTGTATAAAGAAAGCATTACACCCAAAAAGGCTAGGGAGGTGGAATACCTCTTGCTACTTTACTGAATCTCAGTGGCCACAGAATGAGAGAAAGACCTATTTTTTTCCCCCTCCCTTTATTTTGCTCCCTCAGAAGCTATGTGTCCATAGTATGTCTAGAGATTAGGTGGCATGGTCTGTATGGAAGTCAGTCATTACAGGGCCTGCTTGGAGTTATACTTAATCCTTATGTTTTTATAATTTTTAACTTTTTCTAGTGTTATTTTATTTTGCAGTTGTCATATAATCAGTAGGTACCATTTCCTGTTTTTCAGGTAGAAAAAAATGTCTGAGGCATAAGGAAATTAGGGAATTTTTCTGATATCTATAGATGATAGAATCAGAACTTCAAAGCAGCCTCTTGCTTCTCTGCCCAGTCTTTCCCTAATCTGTCTTAAGAATTTTTAAGTCCCCATGTGGAGACTAAACTTCAAAAAGATGATAATCAACAAGATTCATCCATTTTTTTGGCACAAAAATAAGTTACGAGTCTTTAATATGTATGGTTGAAAGTTACCAATGAGTAATGAGTCTGTTCCAACTCAATGGCAGTGTGTTTGGTTTTGGTTTTGAATGAGTCTGTAGGCATTTAATTCTTTCTGTTCATTTGGTAACCTATTTGCATGTAGCTTAAGTAAAAAATAGACATGTTGGTTTTATAGTTATTTTCATTTACATTGAAAAGTATCTTAACAGGGTCTAGTATGCGTGCTTGCATGTGTATGTATGTATGTGTATAGTCATAGTATTCTTGCTTAGTATTCTGATTCTGGCAGCTGTCCATATCTGTATATATATATATATATATATATAAAAAGTTGCTGTCTAGTCAGTAGATCCATTTTAATACTCATCTAGAACCATTTGTTCTATGTGCCAGTACAAGGGGAAGCAGTAGAATATGTAAGCAGAATGCTAGGTGCAGAAGTGATCCATGGGGTGCTTTGAAAGCCCTAAAGAACACCCAGCTGTCTCTACCTCTCCTGCAGCCCTCTCTGATTTTATACTTTCTCTTACACTTTTCCAACAAATATTTGAGTGCCAGGCACTGTGGATACATCAATGAACAACAACAACAACAACAAAAAAAAAAAACCTCTATTCGCATGGTGTTTAAACTTGAGTTGGGGAATAAGAAAAACAAATAATTACACAGGAACTATATGATTAATAGTTATGGAAAGTACCATGGAAGTTCAAAGTGAGTGGGAGAGGATAGGTGGTAGTGTGTCTGGTTCATAAAAGTGAGCCTCCTTGAGGAGCTGCCCATCACTCTTCCTCCAGTGAATAAAAGTTGACCTGGTAGAGTGGGCAGGGAACATTCCAGGCAGAGGCGAGGGACATCTGCATTGGCCTTGAAGCGGTTAGGTAGGTAGGTGTTCAGTGACCTTAAAGTGAAGTCATCATAGTAACAATTGGAAGGAATCTATAGAGAAAGGCTAGGGTGGAAGAAATGAGAGAACTGTTCACTATTTAGTTTTGAAAGCAAGAGAATAGAAGAAATAAAGATATCTCTAGTCCACTAGCCTGTATGTGTTTTTTTTTTTAAAGCTGTAACTGCTTATTCATCCTTGAATTCATGTTGTCCAATAAAGTGCTGATCTATAGTAGGTGTGCAGTAAATTTGTGTTAAATCAGATGACTGGTTGTTACTTTATGTAGTAGGGCTTTTTCTGTAATTAGGATTAGAAACTCCTTGAGGATGAAAAAAATGTTCTAAATATATCCCCCAGAATATAAGACACATAAAAGATAATTGTTGTTGTTATGTGCCGTCGAGTTGGACCTGACTCATAGCGACCCCTCCTTGGGTTTCCGAGGCATATCACTATGGAAGTAGATTGCCCCATCTTCCTTCCAAGGAGTGGCTGATGGGTTTGAACCACCAGCCTTCTGGTTAGCAGTCAAGTGCCTTAGGCACTGTGCTACCAGAGCTCCTATAAAAGACAATAGGAGCTCTGTTTTTTGTTGTTGTTTTTTTTTTTTTGAGACAATAAATATTGGTGAGTTATCATTGATTATTTGAATTAAGTTCAGAAATTACACAGACTCATAGCCTGTTGAGTTATATAGTGATCATCAAAATACTAGTAATCACATGTCTAGCTAAACTAAAAATGCAAATCTTAATGCATTAATAGAACATGAGTGAATACTTTTAAAATCATTTATGTATCTCTTCTCCAAATGCAACCCAACAGCCACAAATATATAAATGCCCAAAACAAACCTACATATTTTGTAGAATTTGTTTTATGGTTGTCAACTGCTAGATTTTGTAAGGAAGAGGCACTTCTGAAATCCAGAATATCATTTAACACTGTCAGGATCTTCTCTGAATATAGTATTATATTTTAAATAGTGTCAGTAAATGGAATCTGAAATAATTATTTCTTCCTTGAATTTCTTGATTTGCTTTTACGAAAGTGCGTCTTGAGGAGTAATTTAACTCTACTCTCAAAAGATACACTTTTTCAGGTTATATATGAAATTAGTTACTACAAGTCATGCAATTTTGATACAGTTTTTGAAGACACTCAGTATAGCAGCTAGCCTTCCAGATCTGTATTTACATAGTTTCTTCTAAGGCTTTAATTTGTTTTTTATAAATCTATAATAATTACAGAAATATGATTTAATAGGTTGAAAAGGTATGAAAAAAATCATCAGTTATCATAAGCTCATATAAAGCAGCGTTTATATAATTTATAAGCTGTTCAGTAATATGGGAGAAAACAATCTGTGTAAGAACTCCTCTCAAGCTTAGGATATATGGTTATTTGGATTAGTTTTCTGAAAGCTGTTAATAAACCAAGTAAAACTGTGGAAGTATATTTTAGTACAAAGAGCTTAGTTTTAGTGATTCCAGAATCCGTATTCATCCATGGAAAGCAGAATACAAACCAAACCCATTGCCATTGAGCGGCTTCTGACTCATAGCAACAGGCCTGAAGTAATTCCACCAATACTCACATTTATATGTGCTATAAAATAACCTTATTTATATATATAAGCAGGATGTGCAGTCTTCCATCTCCATAATACAGAGTCTTTTAGCTTTGAGTATTTAGTGCCATCAGTGTCTACTATTTTCATATCTTCAAAAGGGAGTAGAGCTTTCCTACTTTATTAGTCCATCAATATTTATAACCAGTCTCCATTTTGAAATAGGTTTTAAAATTTCTGCTATGATGTATAAGGCCGTTGGAGCATCAACTTAAATCTGCATAATCCATATTTTAGCAGCTATACAGGGATTTGATCCCAACTTTCCTGGTTTCATTTCCGATTAGTACAATCTGATTGTCTATGATTTTTATTAATATATTCCAACCTAATTGAAAAGGGCTACTTTTTCATTCATAGAGTTTTCAGTGATCTTTGCATGGCATTCTCACCATGTTTTTATATAACTGAATATAGCCAATTGTAGGTAAGATGATGGACTGGAAGAATAGTACATGTGAAAAAAAGCATTATGGTTTAGTTGGGAACACTTTAAAGGAGGAGTCTTTAGTTCAAGTCCTGCCTCTGTTGCTTGTATGTGGAAGATGGAAAGTCTCCATCCATTGCAGCATTTGGATTTAATAGTCTGGGTTAGTTAATGCTGTTGCTTAAGCTTGTTATAAATGAAGCCCAAGTCACTGGTTCCGTTAATCATATGTGACTGTTTACTTTGTACAGAGAAAAATTCAGAGAAAAATTCTTTCATAGTCACAGATTACAAATGAGGGTGCTAGATCAAGGAAAACTAACTGAGTTTATGTGATGGGTATGCGCAAATCTGTGACTGTTAGTGGAAAAATAACACAGAGCAAATATCCTGCTGACAGGGATTTCATTTGTTTTGTCCTCCTGTACCTAAAATGGATGATTTTTGCTGAATTAATCTGGAGTGGAAGTATAACCAGACTTCATTACTTTGGCCAGTAATGTTGGTTCTTACAGAACTTATACATCCATCCAGACTGATTAGGCAGGTTTAAAGGAGGAAACTAAAAATGGTCTCTCTTGATGATAGCCAGTAAATCAATTATTAATTCTAAACTCTATTCACTTATTATCATCTCTCCGTCTGCAAAATTCAATTGCATAATGCTTTTTTTAAAATCAGAGCCCTTGCCTTTGCATTTATTTACATAGCTTATGTATGCATTTCATAAATGAAGTTGATGATGATTCTTCAACAAACAATAAAAGTAGCAAGTAAAATGTTATTTGTGTTATTACTGAACTATCTAATTTACAGTAATGTTTTCTGATCCTAGCCACCTCTTTGAAAACAAATTTAAACTGAATTGCAAAATGCTCTGACTTATCATATACTGACCAATTAAGTTATTGATTACAATTGGTTTCTAAAAGAATGAAGTTTTCATGACTGAAACAGACTATACTATTAAATTATTCTTATATTTCCACGCAGTTTCAGCTTTGGTGTAATTCCTGTGAATAGCATCTTAATTAATTTTTTCTTCTTTGAACTTTTTATTGTGATTTGAGTGAAAGTTTACAGAGCAAATCAGTTTTCCATTCAATAATTCATACACATTTTGTTTAATGTCATTGATTGGAACCCCCTCAATGTGATAACACTCATCCAACTCCCTGTGTTTACCATTTCTGTTCCTCCTTCCTTCTAACCTTTCCTGCCTTCTGAACTTTGTCCTTGGGCAAATGCTGCCCTATTGATCTTGAATGCTGATTATTCTGAAGGGTATGTACCTCCCTAATGTTATTGTTCACCTTATAGACCTGTCTATTGTTTGACTGAAAATTGAGCCATGGGGGTGCAGATTGACCGATGAAGGGTCACTAAAGCCCTTAGTCTCAGGGATTCCACCAGCTTCTATCCAGTCTGTAAGCCTGGTCTTTTTTTTTTTTTTTTTTTAATGATTTTGAGTTTTGTTCCACATTTTTCTCCACTCTATCCAGGACCTTCTTATGTATCCCTTTCAGAGTGCTTGGCAGTGGTAGCCAGGCACCATCTAGTGCTTCTGGTCTCAGGGTCAGGAAGGCTGAGGTTCATGTGATTCATGAGTCCTTTGGAATAATTATTTCTGTGTATCTTAGATTTTCTTCACTCTCCTTTTCTCTGGGTGGGGACAGACCAATGGTTGCACCTTAGATGGCCATTCACAAACTTTTAGGAACCCAGCCACTATTCACCAAAGTAGGATGCAGAACATCTTCTTTGTGAATTATGTTGTGCCAGTTGATCTTGATGTCCCCTAAGACTATGGTCTTGAGCCCCCAGGCTCAGTGATTCATTCCCTCTAGGTTTTTGGTTATGGCTAAAATGTTTTCATAACTTTACCTCCTGTATACTCTACTATATTCATGGACATATTTAATGCAACCTATGGAAATACATTTGTAAAAGTATTCTGTCAAACCTATATATATTTGTAGGTATACTCCCATTTTCCTTCTCACACTTGTTCAGCTGGCATGGCTGCATATCCGCTGTGTCACTTCATCTTTTCAGAGTGCTTAGAGTTTTGTTTTGCTTCATAATATTGTTAGCCAGCAATACTAAATGTTGTGCAAAACAACTTTTAGGATGAATTTTTCTTAAGTGACCTACTTTGCAGAAACAGAAGCATTTTAACCTCTGGAGCAAAATCAGATCATAGATGGACAGATAAAAATATTCACATCTGTCTTGAATAAATTATAATGATTATAATGCTATTACCCTGTAAATAAGAGAACAGACTTGAAATTCATTGATCGTACTCTTTGCAAAAGATAGATGCATATTCATAAGAGTTGAGAGAAACGTAATTTCTTACTTAGTATGTAGGACTGTTTTTCTGAAGATGACATCTCCTCAATAAGATAAATGTAACATTATGCTATAAATAAATTACCAAAGAAAGCTTTTAGTCATTGATTGGGTTTTATAAAAGATATAACACAGATACTGACTTGTATGGAGGTATTAAATGCATAATTCACAGTATCACCTTGGGTAAATTCTTTTCTTTTCTCACTCATAAACTAGCAATAGATCCACTGAACAGCTTTTTATTCCCTTCCCTTAGTTTTGGTTCCTGGCTCTCCAAGTTCACTAGTGTAGGGAAAGTATGGTTTACATTACAATATTTAAAACACTTCTAAAATGGTTTGAGCCTTTCAGAAATTTCTTTGAGCTAGAAATCAGTATCCAATCTCTGGGAGATTGAGAGCATCACAGGTTGGGGCTGCCAGCAAAAGTAAAAAGTAGAAGTAAAATTGGGTCCTCCTATACTATATCCTTTTATTTCCATTCCTCAGCCACAGTTACCTTAGGTTACATGACAAAGACCACAGAGGGCTCTGTACCAGGCAGGCAGTGTGTGGATGTTACAGTACAGAGCCATCTCTGGTGAGAGTTACTCTTCAGCATGTAGAGTATGAATTCTGCTGTTATTGCTAGGAGCACAGCTGTGGGAGCCAAGGGGTTTAGGAGTCTCTCCACCTTGGTGAACCAGCTCTAGTGGCACAGTGGTTAAGCCCTCAGCTGCTAACCAAAGCAAGGTTGGCGATTTGATCTCGCCAGTGGCTCTGTGGGAGAAAAGACTTGATGATCTGCTCCCATAAAGGTTACAGCTTTGGAAATCCTGAGTACTACTTTATCATGTAGGGTTGCTATGAATCAAAATGGACTCAACAGTGTACAAAAACAACCACATTGGTGAATAACAGAGTGGCATAGAACCAGACTCTGCTGTGCTCCCTAAGATGAAATGGGAAACTACACTGAAGTTCAGATACAGATTTTACTGCTCCCCCTTTATCCTGTCATAAGGAGAAATTAGCCAAACCACTTTATGAGAATCGTTTCTGTTTAGTTATTTTCTCACTCCTTCACTAACTTGTTAAATGTATTCTGAGGTCTACACCAAGGATTTAAACTTTATTGTAAATAATTTTTTTTAGTACCTAAAAGTGATGGCATAAATCATTGAGTGTATACCTGATATGGGTTCAGTGTAAATGAAATCAATTTACGTTATTGATATCGCTAATCGAAAAGATTCCTTTTAAATTATTAATGTTAAATCTTTTCAGCTTTAGCTCTTAGTTCACTTGAGGGGTCAATATTTATTGCTTGTGCATACAGGGAATGTACATTAGTACGTTTGAGTGTCTAGTATGTGCCTTGTTCAAGGGTACTTTACATGGACAATTTATTCCTCAGAGTCACTCTATGAGGATAGTGATTTTCCAAAGGAGGAAACAGACTTCATGAAGTTAGATAACTTGCCCAAGACCTCATGAGGTTAGACATAACAAAGGCTGTAGCCATGATTTGAACCAAATAATCAGACTCCTAAGTTTTTGCTTTTAACCATGGTTCAGTACAGTTTGGTGCTTGTTTTGGTTCTTGCTTAATGTACATATTTAACAAATATTTTTACAACTCAGAAATATTTATAGGCTGAGAAAGGCATACATTATACATTTGAAAGTAATTTATTTCAGATTAATTTTATAATGTCCTTAGAAAAGTCAATGATGTTTTATTTTCTTTACCAGAGCTAAGTAAAATTCTTTATCTAATCTATGTTGCCTTTGATTGCGAGAGACACCATCATTTTACATACCACCAAGAAAAAACGGTGTCCACCTCAAAAAAAAAAAAAAAAAAGAGACCTACATAAATGGACAAACATACCATGCTTATGGATAGGAAGACTTAACATTGTGAAAATGTCCATACTACCCAAAGCTATCTGTAGATAAAATGCAAGCCTGACCCAAATTCCAACAGCATTCTTCAATGATATGAAAGAATATTCACCAAAGTTACATGGAAAGGAAAGACGCCCTAGATAAATAAAGCATTACTGACGAAGATGAACAAAAAGGAGGCTTCACACTTCCTGATCTCAGAACCTACTTTGCAGCCACAGTCATCAATGTAGTACTGTACAACAGTAGGCACAAAAACCAGTGGAACAGAATTGAGAAGTCAGAAGTAAATCCACCCACCTGTGGCCAGTTGATCCTTGACAAGGAGTTAAAATCCATTAAATGTGGAAGAGATAGTCTCTTTAACAAATGGTGTTGGCAGAATTGGATATCCATTTGTAGAAAAATGGAGGATCCATAACTCACACCATACACAAAAACTAACTCAAGATGGAAAAAACCTAAATCAAACATAAAATGCACAAACAGCAGAAGATAAACTAGATGACTGGGACCTGCTAAAAAATCAAATACTTATGTTCATCAAAAGACTTCTTCAGAAGAGTAAAAAGAGAATCTACAGACTGGGCATAAAACTTGGCAACTATATATGTGACAAGGGTGTAATCTTTAAAATTTATAAAAGACTCCAGTACCTCAACACAGAAGACAAGCAGTCAAATTAAAAAATGGGCAAAGGACATGAACAGACACTTCACCAAAGAAGACATTTAAGTGGCCTACAGATACATGAAAAGATGCTGTAAATCATTAGTCCTTAGAGAGAGGCAAATCAAAACTACAATGAGATACTGTCTCATACTGTTAATAAAGGCACTGATCAAAAAAAGGAAAAGAAAAACAGAAAACGACAAATGTTGTCAAGGGTGTGGGGAGATTGGAATTCTCATATACTGCTGATGGGAATGTAAAATGGTACAACCATTATGGAAAACAGTATGGCAAATACTCAAAAAGCTAGAAATAAAAATACCATATGATCCATCAATCCCATTACTAGGTATATATCCTCAAGAAATAAGAGCCATGACACAAACAGGCAATGTTCATTGCAGCATTATTCATAATAACAAAAAGATAGAAACAACCTAAATGCCCATCAATGGAAGAATGGCCAAACAAACATACACACAACAGAATGCTACGCAACACTAAAGAAGAGTGATGAATCTGTGAAACATCTCACAACACGGATGAACCTGGAAGATATCCTGAGTGAAATAAGTCAATCACAAAAAGACAAATATTGTATGAGATCATTATTATAAAAAGTAATGTTTACACACAGAAAAAAAAATTTTTTTGATGGTTACCAGAGATGGGAGGAGGTAGGAGGAAAAATCACTAACTAAATAGTAGACACCTTCTAACTTTGGTGAAGGGAAAGATACACAATATAGGGGAAATCAGGACAACATAACCAAGATGAAGACACTGAAAGGCAGGCAAGAATAAAAGGCAACATCAGTAAATGCTATTACATATACAGTCCTGTAACAACAATAATGTATGAATGGTTACATAGGTAGTTATGTAAGATGAACAGGGATGGGAGTGGGAGTTCCCCCACATGGATATATACTGTTGGCAGCAGATATTCCTACATATATATTTATACACGTTGCATATGTATCCATATGTGTATCCATATTATATATGCTGTATATAATAGAGCACACAGGGAGTACAATCATGAAAACTTCTTAGCCATAGCCAAACACCTCCTGGGACTGAGGGCTAGGGACCATAGTCTTGGGGACATCTAGGTCAGTTGATATAACATAGTCCATAAAGCCAATGTTCTCTGTCCTACTTTGGTGAGTAGTTCTGGGATCTTAAAAAGCTTGCATGTGGCCATCTGAGGAACAACTTTTGATTTCTTTCCATCTGGAGCAGATTAGAGTGAATAAAATGAGTCCATTCAAGTAATCAACCACAGCTTCCATCAACCTGAGACCAAAAGAAGTAGAAGGTACCCAGCTGTCACCACCAACCACTCTGACCCAGATCACAATAGAGGTACTGGATAGAGTAGGAAAAGAAGGTAGGGCAAAGTTCACATTCATAAAATAAAGACCAGACTTACTATTCTGATAGAGACTGGTGGAACCCCTAGGACTATGGCCCTTAGACACCCATCTGACTTAGAATTGAAGCCAGTCCCTGAGATCACCTTTTAGACACACAATAGACAGGCCTGTAGAACCTGTTGTGAACAGCAACACCTGGGAGGAGCATGTTCCTTAGAACTATCAACTATAGGAGACAGTAGGCCATTATTTGCCCAAAAACAAAGTTAAGGCAGGTAGGGGCAGGAAGACTGGATGAAGGAAAATGAAAACCCAAGGGAGAAATGAGGAAGATGCTGACACATTGTGGAAATTGGAACCAGGGTCACAGAAAAATCTGTGTAAATTGCTGAATAGGATACTAATTTGCTCTGTAAACTTCCACCTAAACCACAATAAAATATTTTAAAGAAAAGAAAGAAGAAAGTGTGAGAGGGAGGGAGGGAGAGAAGAGGGAAGAAAAAACAGTGTCAATTAAGGCAGGACTATGAAAGCTCTTTTAGACTTCCTTTGATACAGATTTTAATATGTCATTTTTGTACATGTATAATATGTATAATATATATGTAAAATAAATAAATTTTTCTGATAAATGATTGATGGTCCTGTAAATTCTCCATAAATTCAGAATCTGACTCTCCGATTCATTATTTTGACTCTCTGTATGTTTTCCCACCCAATATCATCTTTTTATGTCATCAGTGACATGGATGATACAATGTTTCTTTAAAAACTGCTCCACTCTTAGCTCTTGAATTTTCTTCCAAGCTACTATTTATTAAAAGCTTTTGTACTTAAATTCCTTTTCATTTCTAAACACCGTGTTTCCAAGAGTGTAGCCAAGTATTTCCAGTTTACTACAGCAACTGTCACTAAAACTTTATCAGCAAACATACTTTAATCTGTTTGCCCATCGCCATCCATTTCTGTACTCTGTGTTGTTAATCCACACATATTGGGCTGTGTCCAGGAATGGTGGATTGTATGATGATGGTAGTCATGATTGCAGGGAATGAAGCTAAGATGGAAAATAAGCCTTGGGGGGTGTTAAAGCATACATAAAAGGCAAAGGCTAGAGGGGGCAGCAGGTACCAACCGGAATATAAGGAACAGAACAATGTGAACATCAGATAAGAGGACCCTAAGGAGAACCTAAGGAGACCTTGTGATGCAGTGGTTAAAGTGCTTGGCTGCTAACCAAAATATTGGTGGTTTGACCCCACCAGCTACTCTGCAGGAAAAAGATGAAGCATTCTGCTTCTGTGAAGATTATAGCCTTGGAAACTCTATGGGGTAGTTCTACTCTGTCCTATAGGATCACCATGAGTCTGAATCAACTGGACAGTGATGTCTTGGTTTTTATTTTTTTAAGAGTACCTTGATAAATAAGTTCACAGGTTGTCCAAGTTACTGGAATCTGAGAGACACCTTGTTAAGCATTTAAGGCAAATGGGGTCTCAGTTCAATGTAGTTAATGAAAAAAAAAAAAAAAAAAAGCTTATACTAGACTGTCTGACTGGCAGGATCTGAAATCCCTATTCCTTGAAAATGCCACAGAGTAAAAACCAAACCAAACCTATTTCCATTGAGTGGATTCTAATTCATAAGGACTCCATGTGTCACAGAGTTGAATTGTTTCATAGAGTTTTCTTGGCTATATATAGGGAGCTCTGGTGGTTAGTGGTAAGGCATTTGGCTGCTAACCTAAAGGTCAGTGGTTGGAACCCACCAGCTGCTCTGTGGAAGGAAGATGAGGCAATCTGCTTCCATAAAGATGTACAGCTTGGAAACCCAATAGGGGTCACTATGAGTCAGGACTGACTTGATGACCGTGAGAGCCTTTATGGAAGCAGATCACCAGGCCTTTCTTCTCTGGTACCCTGGGTGGGTTTGAACCAACCTTTAGGTTAGGAGTACAGTACAAACCATTTATGCCACCCAAGGACCATCTTGGCATACTCACTGTCATCCAATTGGATCCTACTCATAGCGACCCCTCCTTGGGTTTCCAAGGCAGTATCTAGGTTTAAGTAAATGTTAGTTGCTTCTGAGTTTACAGCTATGCAATGGGAAGTGAGGAGTCACACTCCCAGGCAGGTCCTAAGATGAGGCAGCGTTGTGGCATAGTTGAGTTATCTTTTTTATTTTCATAGCTGGGGATTGACCTCACTGCTGATATTGAAAGTAACATCTGGGAAAAAGCCTATTACAACCTATTTAAAATCCTCTTTTAAAACTTTATCTGATATATATGTAAAATAATACTTATCATTATTATTGTTCTACACAACTAGACATGCTTAGGGTGTACATGGAGGGATTACCATTAAAGTGGAGAGAAGATAGAATTGATGATGGTGCTAGGCCCTGGGGGCATGGGAGAGAGGCAGCATTCTTACAGTTTATGAGTGGCCATTCACGTACATGGCTCACATCACAGATTTTTAAAGGACATTGCTCATGTATTAGACTTATTTTGTTATACAATCTTCTGAAGTACTTTTTCTTGATTTTACATAACTAATTTATTGGAATTCAATACTTTCTCAGAGAGCTTTGACTTTAAAGGAAAACTGTAAATTTCTAGTTAAAGATACCTTTCAAATCATGTTTTTGAAGTGTTCTGAACTTTCTCATCTTATTCTAGATTTGAAGCCAACAGGAAGCCAGTTAGTCCTTTTTGAAAGAAACTTTACCAAACAGTCGCAAGAACAAAGAATCACTTTGCCCTCACTCCAGCCCTCAGGCATGAGATCATAGTGGTTTTTCAATATCTCTTCTGACTCACTGCTTATCTCTGACGAAACAATTTAGTGGTTTCAGTTCACTTGAGGAAAAACTATCAAAACTATACCATTAAAAAAAGGACCAAGTTTAGCAGCCAGAGAACCCCAACATTTAAAAATAAATATTCCTGAAATGTAAGGCATACTAACTTAAAATTCTGGTATCAGCTTGAAATAATTTGAAGATACTAATTAGTGCTAAAAATCAGTTTAATGAGGAGAAATGTGATTATCTTAGAAGAGTTGTAGATTAAAGAAAAACATTTTTTTCAAAATTGTGCAAAATATGAAAAAATATATAGGAATACATCTGGGATATATGAGATAGCTCACATGTAGAACTTACTTCAGAGTGTCCTTTGGAATTTAGTGTGAATTGGAACTGTAAAGGGTATTTTAGAAGCATTTATATACTAAATGGTGAAAGGAATATATGAAGAAACTGCAAAGAGAAAATGGGAGCGCTGGTGGCATAGTGCCTAAGACATTTGACTGTTAGAACCAGAAGGCTGGCGGTTCAAACCCACCAGCCACTCCTTGGAAGGAAGGTTGGGTAGTCTACTTCCATAGTGATACTGCCTCAGAAACCCAAGGAGGGGTCGCTATGAGTCAGACCTGACTTGACAGGAGTGAGTTTGGTTTGGTTTGGTTTACAAATAGAAAATGGGAAATTGATAAAAATCAAATACATTTTCTTCTTAAGTTGTGCTTTAGAAAGATCATTATTAAAGGAGCAGATCATAAAGTAGAAGAAGTAAGAATGTTCCCTGAAAGATTAAAATATACCAACAGAGATAAAATTTTGGTTGATATTGCAAAAAAAAAAAAACCTTAAAAACACATTGATTTACCTTGGGAGCAAGGATAAGAAAATGCAGAAGCATGAGAACTTAACATCATAGTACTAATTTCAGGATTATTAAGTCTGAAATTATAGCTTACTATATATAGTATTGCACATAATTGTTATGTGCAAGATGCATAAGAGTTTTTATCTGATAGGAACATTTTCTTCAGCGTTTATTTATTGTTTAAATACAATCAGCAGAACTTTGGGACTCTCTATAACAAAAGAAAAAAGGTTAATGAGAGTCCATTGGGCAACTTATCTGTGGCCAGATTTCACTACTTAATATATTGAGAGACTCAAGACATGTACATGGAAATGAAGTAAACAAAAAGTTGTAGAGTATCAAGACCCGTACTTTCATTTATTTCGTGTTCCAGAGGTCTCACTGTGGTCTCTAATTGCCCCAAATCACTTTTTCCTTATGCCTTTTCAGTGTCCCATCCCTTTGTGCACATCCCTGCCTTTTTAATCCTGCTTCCCACATCTACTTCTTATCACCATCTCCAGTTGCCTGTTCACCTCCTTCCTTTTATTTTTGACTCTCATGTTATGTGTAACAACACTTCTGTTTCCTGCCCACCCAGACTCTTCCCATGCCAACAAATACAGACACGAATGGAGCAGCTTAGAGACCATTCCACTAGTCTAAGAAACCTGACTTTCCAGCTCTTCGGATGTTTCGTAATGCTGTGTCACAGAAAGAGAATCTAAGAGCGCTTAAAAATTCTTTTTTTTTTTCCTTTTGGTTGAGTAATAAAAATTTACCCTTTCTTGTGTACAGTTTTACGAGTACAGAGGACAGTCACCCTCCCAGAAAATTCTCTCATGCTCTTTTGTAGTCAGCCCCTCTGAAGGACCGTAGGCCTTAACAACCACTGATCTGTCCCTATGGTTTTGCCTTTTCCAGAATGTCATATTAATGAGTCATATTTAAACTTAGCGTTGACACTGGGTTGGGACTTGGTTGCTAGAGGGGCTTTTCTCTCTGTTCTTACTCCACTTTCAGCTTTTAACCTTCCCTGTATGTTTGTGCCCCAGGAAGGGGTCTGTCTCTCCACTAGACCCTCCTCTTATGGAAGGCTACTACTATTGCTTGTTATGCAGTGCCCACCAGCCTGCCAGAAGGGGCCAGGGTGAGGTTCTCTTGTCGTCCAGTTTGAGTTTAGGGCAGGTCCTGTGTTACTAGGACTCAAGATTGGGGCTTTCTCAGTGCTCCGGCCCACCCCCATCCCCGTGGCCGGCAAATTTATCCTTGTATATTTGATGGTTTTATAGAGGAGTTTCCTGCCTCTTTCCAGAGGTTGGAGATTTCTAATAGTCTGAGCTCAGGACTATTTTCTGTTCCTCCCACAAGGTTAAAAACAAAAACCAGTTGTCACTGGGTCAGTTCCAACGCATGGCAACTCATGTGTATCAGAATAGAACTGGACTCCATAGGGTTGGCTGATTTTTTAGAAATAGCTTGTCAGGTTTTTTTTTTCTGAGGTACTTCTGGGTGGCCTTGAAGCACCAACCTTTCAGTTCGCTGCTGAGCACATTAACCGCTCATTTGTACCACTCAGAGACTCCCCTACAGGGTTAACCAAAACCACTTGTCCTCAAATCCGTTTGATTCATGGTGACCCCATGGTGACCCCATGTGCGCAGAGCAGAATTGTTCCATAGGGTTTTCAAGGCTGTGACCTTTTAGAAGCAGACCACCAGGCCTGTCCTCTGAGGTGCCTCTGGGTGGGTTCATACCACCAACCTTTGGGTTAGTAGTCAAGCAAGCGCTTAACTGATGATGCTCCCACAAGGTTAGAGAGTTTTATTCTTTTACCTTTCCCCAGCTTTTAATGGGTCTTCAGTTGTGTCCTGGGTATAGGGGATGGGAGGATGATAGGATTGTTGCTCTTCCCCCAGTGACTTAAGGCTCTTTTGTTTCATATAGGAGAGGGACCCTGGTTGGGACTTTGTAGCTTTCCAACAATGGTGACCTTTGCCTTCTTCCAGGGAACCCTCTCCAGTCTCCTCCCCGACCCCAGTCTTTCTTTTGAGCACCCAGTAGAAGTCTGTGATAAAGAGCCTGCAGAAGAATACAAACTTCCTTGTGTCTGTGGTTCTCAGTATCTTACAAATACTTTTGATAACTATTTCGTTTATAAATAAATGCCATTCCAAGAGTGAAACTGTGGAATTACCTTCTTGACACAGGTAGAGAATAAATGGCAGTTAAATGATCTAGATTTTGCCATTAAAGTATAGTATATTTTGTTGTAAGATTTTTGCCAGAGTTGTGTCTAAAACTAGAGTCCATAGGTCTTAAATATCAACCAAATATGAAAATACTGAAAAGTTCTAGAATGAATTTGGAGAATATACTATTCTAGGGAGCTCTGGTAGCATAGTGCCTAAGGCACTTGACTGCTAACCAGAAGGCTGGCAGTTCAAACCCACTAGCCACTCCTTGGAAGGAAGATGAGGCAGTTTACTTCTGTAGTGATACTGCTTTGGAAACCCAAGGAGGGGTCGCTATGAGTCGGGTCCGACTTGACGGCACATAACAACAACAACAACTTTAATCATATACTAAAAAGGTCATATATTCATAAATAATTCATAAGTTACTGCTACCTAGACCACTCAGATTAAAAGTATTCCTGCCAATCAATATTAATGTATGAGTTTTTCCACATCAAGACATCTTGTTCAGGAATACTAACTTTTTCCTGAACAAGTCATTTGTCAATTCTCCAAGAATTGCATTTTTTATATGAAATCCCTGTTCTGTTATACGTATGCATGATTGACTTAGAATGGAAGTCAAGAAACTGCATATGATTCTACTGGATAGAAGTAACACTAGTGTGACAGCTCATCCCTAATGTATTAAATTTGTATTTGTGGTTAAAACTTAATTCTTACATGTTGGAAAATTCACTACTCCTTATATCCATTATTTAATTCTGAATTGATGTCTTTTGGTTCCTAAAGATGCTATAACAAAATACCACAAACTGGTTGGTTTATAAGGAGCTCTGGTGGTACAATGGGTAAGGAATTTGGCTGCTAACCAGAAGATTGGTGCTTCAAACCCACTAGCTGCTCCACAGGAAGAAGATGAGGCAATATACTTCTGTAAAGATTTACAACCTTCGAAGCCCAATAGGTGTCACTCTGAGTCAGAATTGGCTCAGTGGCAGTGGGTGGGTTGGCTTATAAGAACAGAAATGTATCATTTTGCAGTTTGCAAAAC
>NW_006921694.1:4724652-4728524 GCF_000298275.1 Orycteropus afer afer | reverse complement strand
GGAGGGGTCGCTATGAGTTGGGTCTGACTCGACAGCACATAACAATAACAACAACAATCATTACAACAACAGATCATGAGGTCATTTCTCCCAAGGAGCCACTAGTGGGTTTGAACTGCTGACCTTTCAGTTAGCAGCCAAGCACTTAACCATTGCACCACCAGGGCTGCTTCTTCAAAATATCTTTCTTGGGGACACCATTCAATCTATAACAAATAAGTTTGCCTTTATTTTGTAATGATTGCCTTTACTTTCTCACTTAGTGTATCTGCTCAGCCTCTCCAGATTGGCAAGCATTGAGCTATGCTAGAAAGTGGAAGAATAGGTGGTGTAACTAGAAAATACTTACTGAAAAAGTCCTGAATCTATGAAAAAGAAGAATGCAGTCTTATAGACAGAGTCTGAATTTAGAAAAATCGGGGCAAAAATTCATAGAAGATGAGAATCTGGTTGAAAACCCAGCTTGGCTAGGACAGGAGATATAACCTATGTGGTTCAGTCCAGGAAGATGGGGCAAGTGTTGGTAGAATACATGGTACGGATACTTGAAGGAGCAAAAGAAAAACAAAACAACTAGTTATAGAACTGAAAAGCAGTCAGAAATGTAGAGATTATGTAGGATGGCACTGTCTAACAGAACTTCCTGTGGTGATGGGCCTCTGTATCTTCACTGTCTAATATGGTAGCACTAGCCTCAGGTGGCTGTTGAGCACAGAAGTGTGGTTAGAGCAACTAAGTGGATGAATTTTCCACTTTCTTTAAATTGTAAGTCATTTAAATTTAAGTAGACACATGCATCTAGTGGTTAACGTTTAGACAATGCAGATCTAGACTCACCTCTTTCATTATATAAGAAAACTGAAGATCAGAGTGTTTGAGAGACTTGTGCAAACTCACGTAAATAATTATTGAAATAATTGTTATGTAGCTGAGTTATGGATTTAAATTTTAGATTCTTAGTGGATTTTGCTACATAGAAAGTATAAAATAAAACCTTATGAAATAAAGTACAAAACTACCCTCATGTTTTGTTCTTTTCCTTGCTATAGACAATTGGTAATCTAATTTATAATTGTGTAACTTTTGACAAGTGGACTTTAGAAATACATATTCAAAATAATTTTTCCTTCTTTTTCATTTTAAAGAGATTTTGTATTTCCATAAGTCAAGTATTTAAATTAGTTCAATAAGATTTCAGTTGTCATTTTTTTAAGTGCACCATGGGTGAAATACAAAGACGTTTGATTGTATGGATCATTCAGAACGCTTAATTATGCTTATATAAAATCTGTACATAGACCAAGAGGCATTTTTTTGAACAGAACTGCACAGTTAAAAACCAGGAAAGGTGTGCCTCAGAGTTGTATCCTCTTACCATTATTCATTCTGTTTGCTGAACAAATAATCTGAGAAGCGGGACTATATGAAGAAGAACACAACATCAGGATTGGAGGAAGACTCATTAGCAACCTGCAATATGCAGATGACACAACCTTGCTTGTTGAAAGTAAAGAGAATTTGAAGCACTTACTAATGAGGATTAAAGACTACATACAGCCTTCAGTATGGATTACACTTCAACATAAAGAAAACAAAAATCCTCACAACTGGGCCAATAAGCAATATCGTACTAAATGAAGAAAAGATTGAAGTTGTCAAGGATTTTATTTTACTTTAATCCACAATCAACCCCCATGGAAATAGCAGTCAGATCAAACAACATATGCATTGGGCAGTTCTGCTGCCAAAGACCTCTTGAAAATGTTGAAAAGCAAAAATGTCACTTGGAAGATTAAGGTGTGCCTGACCCAAGCCATGATATTGTCAGTTGCCTTATATGCATGCAAAATCTGGACAATGAATAGTTAAGACCAAAGAAGAATTGATGCTTTTGAATTATGGTGTTGGTGAAGAGTACTGAATATACCACGGACTGCCAGAAGAATAAACAGATGTCTTGGAAGAAGTGCAGCCAGAATGCTCCTTAGAAGTGAGGATGGCAAGACTTTGTCTCATGTCCTTTGGACATGTTATCAGGAAGGACCAGTCCCTGGAGAAGGACATTATGCTTAGAAAGTAGCGTTTCAGTGAAAAAGAGGAGCCTTCAAGGAGATACACATAATGGCTCCAACACTGGGCTCAAGAATAGCAAGGATTGTGAGGATGCCTCAGGACTGGGCAGTGTTTCATTCTGTTGTGCATTATGAGTTGAAACTAACTTGACAGCATGTAACAACTACCTGACTGAAAACCAGATTGAAGTATCTATTTAAATAAAAATCATCTCGTTAGGGAAAAACTGCTAAGTGGTTAAAAAAAAAAAAAAAAATCTGCAGTTAGGTTAGAGCAGGTGAACTGGTGTATGTTTGGCTGAGCAAATCTGAATCTGAACAATTACTCCACAAAAGAAGAGTTAGAAAAGAGCTTTCTCTTTGAGGATAGAAATGGGTTGTTAAATTAATAGCTTTAGCATATTGTTGGATTCTGTCCTTTCAGGTTTTGGTGACATTTTCTCAAGTAGTGAACTTTAGAAATGTTTTTTAACTTTTCATTTTAAACTAATTTTGTAATTACAGAAAAATGACAAAAGCAATACAAAGAGTCCCCTTATATTCCTCACCCAACTTCCTGTAATGTTATCATCTTACATAACTCTAATACAGTTACTGAAACTAGAAAATTAACATTAATATTAATTGATACAATACTATAAATTATAAACGTTACTTGAATTTCATTTTTCTATGTCCCTTTTCTGTTCCAGAATCCTACTACTCAGGATCCCATATCGCATTTAGTTGTTTTTTCTACTTTTTGTTACTGTTTTTAGCTGTTGTTGAGTTGGCCTTCAGTTTGTGGGAACCCCATACACCATAGAACAAAATGCTCCCGAGTGCTGTGCCATCCCCATGATTGGTTGTGGTTCAAAGCATTGTAACTCATAAGGTTTTTATAGGCTTATTTTCAGAAGTAGATCTTCCAGCCTTTGTTCCGAGTCTGTCTTAGTCTTAGCTCCACTGAAATCTGGTCATCGTCCTTTCAACATGCAGGCCCCACCGACAGACAGATGGAAGCTGCGCTTGAAGTGCATTGGCTGTGAACTGAACCTAAGTCTACTATGTGGAAGGAGATAATTGTTCCACTGAGCCACCACTGCCTCCTGTATTGCTACTTAGTTTTTCTATTCTGTTATAGTTCTTCAGTCTTGCTTTCTCTTTCATTATTGCATCATTTTAAAGAACTTTGTGGCATAGTGCCTGAGGCATTTGACTGCTAACCAGAAGGTTGGCGGTTCAAACCTACCAGTGACTTCATGGAAGGAAGACTGGGCAATCTACTTCCATAAAGATTTACCACCTTGGAAACCCAAAGAGGGTTGCTATGAGTTGGAATTGACTTGACAGCAATGAGTTTGGTTTTTTTTGTTTTTCAACCTGTTAGGGGGTCAGCAAAAAAGAGGAAGACCCTCAGTGAGATGGATTGACACAGTGGCTGCAACAATGAGTGTGAGGATGGTGCAGGACCAGGCAGTATTGCATTCTGTTGTAGATGGAGTTGCTGTGAGTCAGCCGACTGGGCAGCACCTAACAACAGTAACCATCTCTTATTTTGTAGGATGTCCCTCAGTTTGGGTTTATTTGATGTTTTCTCATGATTACATTGAGATGATACATTTTTGGCAAGGAGACCACAGAAATGATTTTCTATTCTTCAAAGTGCATCTTATCGGGGATAAAATTATAAATCATAGGGTAACTTCAAAGAAAAATGATAAACTTCCACATCACAATAAAAAAGAGGACAAGCACAAATATTCAGCATATACTAAAACAACAGCAACAAAGGAAATGATAACACGAGGACATTATGCT
>NW_006921694.1:4716738-4723297 GCF_000298275.1 Orycteropus afer afer | reverse complement strand
TGTGATGTGAATGACTTATCAGACATAAAATGGTGATTAAAGAAAGCTATAAGCATCACTAGTTAATTAATGGGACAAGGATAGTAGAATTGCACTAATAGAAATAGACTACTCAATAATGAGAAAGAGAAACCACCTTTTCTTTCAAATGAAGCAATTCTTCCTTCATTGGAAAATTAAGAAAGGAATTATCAAGAGAGGGGTCTTCCCAACTAATTAAATTGTCTTTGTAATAGAAAATGGTCTTGATTGAGATACTTAACTTTGGGGTAACTTATGAAGTAGAACGTTAAATGAGGAAAAAAGATGATTGCTTTAGTTTTGTTCTATACGTGACCTTGGAATTATATCAGAAATTAAGTCATGAGTACCAATTCCTAGATGTGTAGCCTGTTGTATGATCTGAAATCAATTTCTTGCAGCAAATTTTTGTATTCTTGACATTTTTAAATGCAGAATAAAATTAAATGAATCAATCTCAAAAGAAAAACTACTTGTCCCATAACTTACTGACATTGAGGTTTCATTATGAAATGAAATTTTACTTCATGCTTTGATACTCTTAAAGAATATAGTACATTGTTAGCTTTTGTTTGTAGGCATTTTTCAGGATATAGTGTTTATATCTCAAAGGAAAATGAGTAGAAACCTCTATAGATGTCTGGGTCAGTCATAATGAAGATTGGAGCTATTCTACATTAAGCTTACAATTTTGTACTTTTTATATTTCTTTATATAAAGAAATATGTGCTAGGTTTACTTCACTAGGAATATTTCAGTGAAATATTTGTGCCTTTATTTTTTTCTTGGTTTGTTTTTGAAGCATTCTTGGACTATAAACCCTGTAATAGAACTGAGTACTGCTGTCCTTTCAAAATAACAATATTCAGTATAATGGATAGAATTTTCTTTCTTTCTTTCTTTTTATTTTAGTTCAGCCATCAGCAAACATTGGGAGGCTGAACTGGCTACCCTCAAAGGAAATAATGCCAAACTCACTGCAGCCCTGTTGGAGTCCACTGCCAACGTGAAACAATGGAAACAGCAGCTTGCTGCATATCAAGAGGAAGCAGAACGTCTGCACAAGCGAGTATGTTCAGGGCTGCTGTCCATAGGAATTTACGGCTAACAGGTTTCCTTATTCAGAAGAAATTTGCATATAGATTCAGCACAGGGACATCTTCAGGGAATATTCATTGGTTGTCAGAACATAGGGGTTGTATTATGTGGCTGTTTAGTAAAAACTATTTTCCAGTTTATGGAAATGAAGATTATATACCTTTCTGAGTCAAAAAGATCTGATTTTGAATTCTGATTCTTCCCCTGTTAGCTGTATGACATTTGTAAGTTATTTCCTTCTTTGAACTCAGTATTTTCGTCTATAAGCTGGGAATAATGCCATATTTTTATGTAAATGACATGTGTGTTATATGGCTTGTTTTTTGTTCTTTTTTTCAAACTGCCCAACTCCCTCGCACATTTGCTTCCTCTGTATGTTACATGTATGCACACGTTATTTCTATGGGTGCATTATTTTCAACAAAAACACTGTACATTATACGATTAAAAAAATTAGATGAGATAATTGATTGGCATGTAGTTGCATGGAGTCAGTAGTTGCTTTTATTCTTTTTATTATTGTTTTGTCAAAAAAGAACATAATTTTAAAAATGCAGGTAGAAACAGGAAATCAGAAATTTTAATGTACTCACATATTTCTAATTTTCAGCACTCTTCTTCCATTCCTGTAGATCTGAATTTCCATCAGATATCACTTCCTTTTCTGACTGAATAGCTTCCTGTAGCATTTTTTGAACTGCAGGTATACTAGCTACAAATTTTCTCAGCTTTTATATATCTAAAATGTCTTAATTTTACGTTCATTTTTTTTGAAAGATATTTTTGCTGCATATAGAACTGTAGGCTGACTGTTTTTTGTGTTTTTTTTTTTTTTCCCCCTCTTGCAGTCTTTAAAGATATCATTCCATTGTCTTCTGGTCTCCATTGTTTATGCTAAGAATAGTCTTCCTATTTTTTCTCTAAATATAATGTATCTATTTTCTATGGCTGTTGTGATTTTTTTTCCTTTGTCAAATTGTTTCCAGCAATTTAACTAGGAGTGTGGTGCCTCTGTATGGTTTTCTTTGTGTTTATGCTGCTAGAGGTTCACTGAGCTTGCTAAAACCTGTGAGTTGTTTTTTTTTTCCTTCCCTTTTACTCATAGTTGGAAAAATTTTATCCAGTATTTTGGCCAGTGTTTTTCCTACTCCATTATCTCTCACTTCTCTTTCTGGGATCTAATACAGTATTAGACCACTTGATACTGTTGTTAATATTGTTCATTTTGTTTTCTGTCTTTGCTCACTATGTGCAGTGATTTCCATCGGCCTGTCTTTAAGTTCACCAATCTTTTATTCTGTTGTGTTCAATATGTTGTTGATCCTATTGAATTACTTTTTATGATTTTCAGATATTATATTTTGCTATTCTAGAATTTTCTTTGGTTTTTTTTTTTTAGCTGTCTATATTTCTCATGAAATTTGTTCACTCATTTTCCTGTTGACTCTTCAGTGTTTATTTTAGTTATTTAATTTTTTTTTTTCTAATTCCAGGGTCTCATCTTTTGTGAGTCTGTTCCTATAGACTGCTTTTTGTCTTGACTAGATATTTAATTTTCCTGTTTCTTCATGTCTATTAATTTTTGATTACATATTAGACATTGTAGATGAGTTGTAGAGATTATAGATTCTGTTATCTTTCTCTGAATAGTGTTGAGTTTTGTTTCAGCAAGCAATTATATTATTTATGAATTACCTTGAATTTGTAGAGGTAGGGGCTTATACTTCATTAGAATTGGTTCATTTTAATGTTGCCCTTAGTCCTAGAGTGAAATCTCTTAGTCCTAGGAAATCTTTCTCTCTAAGGACTTTATCTTCTGGGAGTTCAGTGGGAAGCTTGAGATGTTTACCAAGATTCTCTACTTTGGCAGGACTCAAACTTCTGTCTTCTCTGTGGTAAGCATAGCTTAGCTTTTCAACTTTTCCCCATCCCATTGGATTCCTTGAGTTCTCACTGTGCATATTCAGTTAAGGAGTCAGCTAAAGATTTGAGTGGAGTCTACATGTATTTTAGGGCTTTCCATTTATACAATTCCTTCAATTTCCAGTGTCTCAGCTATTCTGATTGGTCCTAAAATCCTCAGGCTTTATAGTGTAATATGACTGTGTGTCTCCACTTAACTTCAAGCCAAGCAGCACACAGACTAGGCAGTGCCTTCTATGAAAAGAAGTGTAACTCTGTATTTCGTTCAATATGATGGCTTCCTTTCAGCTTATTGCCTGATTGGGCCACTCACCAGGACCTTCAAACGGTGGATTTTACACTTTGTCCAGCATTTGCAGTTGTTATCTGTGTGGGAAGGTAGGTCTAAAAAAAAAATACTCCATTGTTATTAGAACTAGAACCCCTACAAGGGATTTATAGTCTTTGTGGACAAAGAAAACTAGTATGTATTAAGCAATAAGAAAATAATTCCCAAGAGATTTGAGCACATATTCAGTTTTGTGGACCAAAGGATAGGAGAAACTTAAGGGCTTTAAGGAGTGGCTTTCTGGAGAAATTGTGTGCTGAGCTGAGTTTTGCATGCTTAGGTAAGATCTGATCATCTTCAGAATTGAGACAACATTCTAGTTAAGTCCTCAAGATGAATGTGAACATGGTTTGTCCTTAGAAGGAGACTTGCCTGCTTTTAGTTTGAAGTCCACATTGGATGTTTTTGGAAATAAGTCTGGTTAAATAGGGTAGGCCAATTTATGGAGGACCTGAGGGTTTAGATTTGAGTGGGGGAGTTACACAATGAAAGTTGAATATGTTTGCGGAATAAATACAAGTAGGCAAAGGTTATAATTAAATCTACTGGGAGACCATTGCTTTTGTTTAGGCCTATGTAATGAGAGTCTGTGCAAGGCTAGTAGTACAGGAATGAAAGGGAAAAAGTGGTAGAGGTAGAAGACAGTAATCAGATTTGGAAAATATGGAAAGGTTTCCTCTGATTAATAGACTAGCATTTACTATATATAGCCTAGTCCACCACAACATACTAAGAGCCTGATATGTGCAAAGAGCAGTGTTAAGGTGTGTATGTGTGTGTATGCACGCGTATGAATGTGTTTATGTTGACTTTTGTCTATGTTGCCCCTGTTTTTGGATGATAGGACTTTCAGGGACAATGCTTTTCTCTCTTCTGTCACACACACAAAAAAAATATATATTAGGTGCTCATTAGAAGTTATTACATTGTTCTTTGGGCCCACAATAACTCAATAACTTCTTAGTGACTAAATAAATGTTACCTTGCACCATAAGAGACATACTAATGTGAAGTCATTCCAATATAGGACAAATTAAGTTGTATTTTAAGCATTGTTTCTTCCAGAGTCTTTTACACTTTTTCATTGTATTTGAAAAAATTTACAGTTCTGCAAGGCAAGTTTTTAGAAACCACATTTAATTTGAAGGCTATGGACAGAGGAACAGATAACTATATCTTTTTTTTAAAGAGGTTTTCAGAGAAAACTTTTAAAGCAAACCTTCTTTATACACATTTTCTACTGTCATTAATCACTTAATTTAAGCTTTCCTAACCTTTCCATTACTAAGTCATGTAAGTAATTATTTCCTTTGATTTTTTTTCTTTAAGTTTATCTCTTTAAAGAATCTATTTATTCTTTCTGTCTTAATATTTCTTAATGTCTTAATATTTCTCAAAATTAATTGAGTTTATTATGTCTTAAGCAAGAAGTCCTTCTATCTTAGTTACCTAGTCCTGCCATGACACAAATAATCATAGAAGGGTAGCTTTAAAGAACAGAAATTTGTATTCTCACAATTCAGGAGGCTGCAAGTCTGAATTCAGGGCATTGCTCTAGAGGGTGGTCCTTCCTTGTCTACTCGCATCTGGTAACCCCTGACATTCTTGGAGTTCCTGGGCTTGTAGATGCGTCTGTCTTCATCATCTGCCTTCCTCTCCTCTGTATATTTATTTTTTTTTTTTTTTTTTATAATGAAGGATTGATGAGATTTAGTACCCACTCTGCTTGGGTGTGATCTTATTAATATAATTAAGAAAATCCAATTTCCAAGAGGATTATATCTATAGCTATTGAAGTTAGGATTCTGAATATATTTGGAGGAGGGGGACAGAATTTAATCCATAACATCTTTGAAACTGTCATTTAATTTAATTTGTTTTCTCATTTAATTTTAGGTGACTGAGCTTGAATGTGTTAGTAGCCAAGCAAATGCAGTGCATACTCATAAGACAGAATTGAATCAGACAATACAAGAATTGGAAGAGACACTGAAAGTGAAGGAAGAGGTATTTGCTGCTTTTTACTAATCTATAATCTACATAATGTAGGGTCTATGTCACATTTAAAGATAGATACTTATGGAAAAGTTGTGTGATTTTTAAGGATGAAATTTTCCTTGAGTGATATTAAGTGTTCATATTGACCTCATCCTTATTTTTGTTGTTACAAACTATGGTGATGATGAAATCAGGCTGAGACACTACCTATGTTGCCTTTATTTAAGAGCTGAATTTGTATGATCAGCCTCAAACCATTAGAGGTTAAATGCGTTTTACAAGCTGTTACTTTCTCTGATTTCCATTCAAAAGATTGAATATCCCAAGAGAGAATTATATCCACAAAGCTTGAAGCAATCTTAAAATGTCACTGAGTTCAGATTGTTGTTTCTGAGTAATGCTATACCCAAACTACCAAGTTAGACTTGCTTATTCCTTAAGATTATACTGAATTAGACAATACACTGATGAAGATGATTATTGGATGAATTCATCCTTCTTAAAGTCAAAATATATGGCTTTTAAAATCATCCTCTTTTCCATAGGACTGGGACAGAAGTTTCAGGGAAACATAAGGCCTTCCCTTTCCTTGATGTAGTTTAAATGTTGTTATTAATGACAGTATTCTGCCTTTTCTAGGAAATAGAAAGACTAAAACAGGAAATTGATAATGCCAGAGAACTACAAGAACAAAGGGACTCTTTGACTCAGAAACTACAGGTGAGCTATAACACATTTTTATTAATTTCTGCATAGAGAGGCATCAATCAAATCTTTCACATAGTAATGAGTTTTTTTCTGTAATTCCATTTTGTAGGTTCTTTGTCATTTTGCTTTTCCAAGACTTCTGATTCATGCTTAATCTTTGATATTTCAAAAGGTACTTGATAACTTCATCTGGATGATTTATAATCATCATAGATGGTCATTTGTAAGGGGACTTAAGTAAATTATTTTGAAAACTTCTGTTCTCAGCATAAAAATATCCCAGATTTAGAGAAAAATCCTCACATGGATCTCATTCAGTCTGTGACCTACACTCATTTGTTCTTTCCCACATTGAGAAGGTATCAGTTATAGCAATGTAATAGAATCCTAATAGCAATCCTAATAGAAGGAGCACAAATTAATGCTCATTTTCTTTCTTTAGTCTGATTAATATTACTCACTTTTTTCTGCATAAATAGCATG
>NW_006921694.1:4710424-4715678 GCF_000298275.1 Orycteropus afer afer | reverse complement strand
TAGCTTGTCTGCCTATTCTGCCATCTTGCCAGAACTCTCTAACTTTCAACCTTTTGATTAGTAGTTGAGTACATTAACTACTTGCACCTCCCAGGGACTCTGCAGAGGCAGAGAATGCCTTATTACCACTCTTACTCAAGGTTTGGCCCTCCAGCCTCCACCAGTTTTCCTTTTTATCTCCTGTATCTCAAAACTTTTCCTCTCCACTAGTACTTTTTGCCTCTAAGCTTGTAAAAGTGTCTCTATTCTTAAAAGAATAACATAAAGAAGGAAATAAAGCTATCCTCCCTTCATCCTGCTTCCTTTTCAACCACCAGTCCAACCTACTGCCATCAAGTCGATTCCAACTCATAGTGACCCGTAGGACAGAGTAGAACTGCCCCATAGGGTTTCCAAGACTGTGAATCTTCATGGAAACAGTCTGTCTTATCTTTCTCCACAGAACTGCTGTTGGGTTTTATTTGTTTATTGTGTTTTAGGTGCAGGTTTACAGAGCATAGTTTGTTTCACATTCAACATTATGTGTACGTTTAGTTTCACTCCCCATTTACCATCCCCAACCCTAACCCAGTCTCCTCCCCTTCCTGCCCAGTACCCCCTACCTTGTGCCCCTCATAGTTATGCACTCCTGTGTGTCCTGCATTTCCTCCATGCAAATGTTGCCCCTCTGGTACCCTGTGCTCGATTGCTCCAAGGGATATATTTCCAGAGTATGTGGGTGCGTCACACTGGGTTGAGTGGTCTGTGTGTACATCTTGTTTACTATTAGACTGAGAGCCAGCCCCTGGGAGTGAGTTTTATTCCAGCCCAGAATGTTTCCCAGGACCATAGTATTGGGGGTCTCACCAGAATCCATCTGACCAGTAATTCTGGTCATTATTGAGTTTTTGGATTTTGTTCCACGTTTTTCCTCCCACCCTATCTAGGATCTCTAGATTTGTTTGATCCATTCCCGAGTAATTGGCATTGGTAGCCAGGCACCATCTGGTTCTTCTGGTCTTGAGGGCCATCGTGTCCTGGGGCTGATTGCTTCCAGATGGCCTTGTTTTTTTGCACTCTTCCTTGCTTCCAATGATAGGAGACCATTAACTGCATCCTAGATGGCTGCTTGAAAGCTTTTAAGACCCCAGTTGCTACTCACCAATGTAGGATGAGGACCAAGACCTTTATGATTTTGTTGTGCCAATTGAGTCTGTTGTCCCCCAGTACTATGGTTCTGAGTTGGTAAATCCGTTGGATCTCTCTCCCAGTGTCTGGCTGTCTGTGAGGGATTACTCTGTGTCTGACTTGGGTTATTTTTGTAAGGATTGCAGCTGTTTTGTATCACTGGTATCTGTGCGAGATTAGCCTCTGCTGAATCGATCCTTGGTCTAGTGTATACTCCTGTTCACTGACCCCCATCTGATCTTCTCAGATGTTTATGTTTTTATCTGTAGCCTGATGTTTGGTGTTAATGGTAGTGCAGTGTTGGGGATGTACTGGTTGGTATTAGTGTCTGTCATTTATATCTTATGTGCACAATTCAGTGTCCTCCCTTTTCCTAATGTTATCATAGTGGTCACAGACTCTTTCTATACCATCCTTCTCCTACATTTTAATAATGGTTTTCAACTGTGAGGAGTTTACACCCGAAGGGACATTTAGGGAGTGTGCTACTGGCATCTCTAGTAGGTAGAGGGCTGCTAAAGAGTTAGAGGTGCTGCTTAACATTGAATTGTTATCAATATCAAGATTGAAAAACTCTGATATAGAATTACTGAAATAGGAAGCACATAATCAGGGCTGGAAGAAATGGGGGAAATTCAGCTTAGTATATCATTGTTTTGTTAATTTTTTTATTTTGGCTACCATTTATTTATTTATTTATTTATTTATTTATCTATCTAACTATTTTTATTTATTTATTTTTATTTATTTTTTCCCTGCTGAGTCAAGCATATGCTAAGCACTTTATGTGTATTAGATCTAATTCTTACATCAGCAGAAAATATTTACAGTACAACGTGGTATCTTAGTTTCCTAGTGCTACTGTAAGAAAAATACCACAAGTTGGTGGCTGTAAAGGACAGGGATTTATATTCTCATAGTTCTGGAGGGTAAAAGTCTGAATTAGGTTCTGGACCTTCATTTGCTTGCGAGGCATGACTCAAAATGGGAAGAAATAGCTGCAGACATTGATTAATAATCAGAAGATGGAATGTACGAAGTCTGAATCTAGGAAAATTGGAAATTGTCAAAAATGAAGTTAAATGCATGAAGATTGATATTCTAGACATTAGTGAGCTGAAAGGGAATCGTATTGGCCATTTTGAATCAGAAAATCACAGGGTCAACTATGTCAGGAATGACAAATTGAAGAGGAGTGGCAACACAGTCATCATCAAAAAGAACATTTCAAGATCTATCCTGCAGTAAAATAATGTCAGTGATAGGATAATCTTCATACGCCTACAAGGAAGAACTATTAATATGACTATTAATAAAATTTATACACCAACCACCAAAGCAAAAGATGAAGAAATTAAAGAATTTTGCCAATTTCTGCAATCTGAAGTTGACCAAGGATGAAATTGAGATGTATTTATTATTGCTGATAATTGGAATGTGACAGTTGGAAACAAGAAAGAAATATCAGTAGTTGGAAAATATGGCCTTGTTGATAGAAATGATGTTACAGATCATATGACAGAATTTTGCAAGACCAATGACTTATTCATTGCAAATATCTTTTTTCAACAACATACATGGTGATTATACACGTAGACCTCACCAGATGGAATACAGAGAAATCAAGTCAACTATATCTGTGGAAAGAGGCAGTTTATACGCTTGATATCATCAGGCCAGGAGCTGACTGTGGACAGGCCACCAGTTGCTCCTATGCAAGTTCAAGTGGAAATGGAAGACAATTAAAACAAGTCCACAAGAGCCAAAATATGACCCTGAGTATATCCCACCCAAACTTAGAGACCATCTGCAGAATAGATTTGATGCATTGAACAACAATGACTGAAGACCAAATGAGTTATGGGATGACATCAAGAACATCACACATGAAGAAAGCAGAAGGTCATTAAGAAGGCAGGAAAGGAAGAAAAGACCAAAATGGCTGTTAGAAAAGACTCTGAAACTAGCTGTGAACAGAAGATTTCAAAGAACATCTCAAGAAGACAGAGTATTACAGTGAAATATGTACAGACGTGGAGTTAGAAAACCAAAAGGAAAGAACACACTCAGCATTTCTCAAGCTGAAAGAACAAAGAAAAAAGTCAAGCCTTGAATTGCAATATTGAAGGATTCTATAGGCAGTAGAAGGAGCTCTGTGGTTCAGTGCCTAAGGCAGTTGACTGTTAACCAGAAGGTTGGTGGTTCACACCCACCAGCCACTCCACGAAAGGAAGATAGGGCAATAGACTTCCATAAAGATTTACCACTTTGGAAATCCAGTGGGGGTCGCTATGAGTCAGAATCAACTTGATGGCCAGTGGGTGTGTTTGTTTGTTTTTCCCTTTTATGGGCAATGTAGTGAATGACATGGGAATCATCAACAGAAGATGGAAAGACTACACAGAGTCATTGTACCAAAAAGAACTGGTTAATGTTCAGCCATTTCAGGAGGTAGCATATGATCAAGAACCAGTGGTACTGAAGGAAGAAGTCCAAGCAACGCTGAAAGAATTGGCAAAAAACAAGACTCCAGGACTTGCCAGAATACCCATTTAGATGTTTCAATAAACAGATGCAGCTATGGAGGCACTTATTCATCTATGCCAGGAAATTTGGCCAACCAACTGAAAGAGATCCATATTTGTGCCCATTCCAAAGAAAAGTGATCCAACAGAATGCAGAAATTATAACACAATATCATTAATATCACATGCAAATTGAATTTTGCTGAAGATAAAAATGGTTGCAGCAGTATATTGACAGGGAAATTCCAGAAATACGAGCTGGATTGAGAAGAGGATGTGGAATGAGTAATATCATTGCTGATGTCAGATGGATCTTAGCTAAAAGCAAAGAATACCAGAAAGATGTTTACCTATGTTTTTTTGACTATGCAAAAGCATTCAACTGTGTGGATCATAACGAGTTATTGATAACATTGCTAAGAATGGGAATTCCAGAATACTTAATTGTGTTCATGAGGACCCTGTACATAGACTAAGAGGCTTTTGTTCAAACAGAACAAGAGAATACTGTGTAGTTTAAAATTGGCATGTCAGGGTTGTATCCTTTCAGCGTACTTATTCAATCTGTGTGCTGAGCAAATAATCTGAGAAGCTAGACTGTATGAAGAGGAACAGGGCATAAAATTGAAGGAAGACTCATTAACAACCTGCAATATGCCAGTGACACAACCTGGCTTGCTGCAAGTGAAGATGACTTGAAGCACTTACTGATGAATATCAAAGGGTACAGTCTTCAGTATAGATTTCACCTCAACATAAAAAAAATGAAAATCCTCACAACTGGACCAGTAAGCAACTTCATGATAAATGGAGAAAAGATTGAAGTTGTCTAAGGTTTCATTTTACTTGGATCCACAATCAGCATTCACGGAAGCACCAGTCAAGAAATCAGACATTGTATTGCGCTGGGCAAATCTGCTGCAAAAGACCTCTTTAAAGTGCTGAAAAGTAAAGATGACACTTTCAAGACTAAGGTGCGCCTAACCCAAATCATGGTGTTTTCAATTGCCTCATATGCATTTGAAAGCTGGACAATGACTAAGGAATACCGGAGAATTGATGCCTTTGAATTGTGGTGTTGGTGAGGAATTCTGAAAATACCATGGACTACCAGAAAAACAAACAAATCTGTCCTGGAAGAAGTGCAGCCAAATGCTCCTTGGAAGCAATAATGGCCAGACTTTGTCCAATGTACTTTAGTCGTGTTGTGAGAAGGGGCCAGTCCCTGGAAAAGGATATCATGCTGGTAAAGTGGAGGGTCAGTGAAAAAGTAGAAGACTCTCAAAGAGATGCATTGGTGCAGTGGTTGCATCAGTGGGCTCAGCATAGCGAAGATTGTGAGAATGACATAGGACTGGCAATATTTCATTCTGTTGTACAGAGAGTCACTAGGAGTTGGAATCTACTGGATAGCAGCTGACAACAACAACAACCATTTATGATGTAACTTTGAGAGAACTAACATCTTCATGAGGTTTTCATCCTGCCTAAGAATAAGGAGGGAGCTCTGGTAGCATAGTGCTTAAGGCACTTGACTGCTAACCAGAAGGCTGGCGGTTCAA
>NW_006921694.1:4691440-4709199 GCF_000298275.1 Orycteropus afer afer | reverse complement strand
GGGTTTGAACCGCCAGCCCTCTGGATAGCAGTCAAGTGCTTTTAGCCACTATGCTACCAGAGCTCCTAAAGCACTGTAAGAGGGTTAGCCAATTCTGGCCTGAAGATCTTTTTACCATGCCTCTCGCTGCTCCCGACATAGGCCTTACACATCACTTAGTAAAGGAAGAAGGCAAGAGAGTAGACAAAAGGACAGGGAACAGAAGAAGGAGTTTTAGGAGGAAGAATGAAAGACAAGAATCAAAGAACTGGAAAACGTAGAGAAAATGAGTGTTACCAACTAACACTTGCCTTCCAGTTGCCTTTTCTTGGCTCCTGTACTGACTCTGTTCTTGTTCTAGGAACGTATTCTCTCTGTCTAAAGATAGAGTAGCAAAGTCAGCATTGTACTGAGTCCCTTTTGTTGTCCAGCAAGTAAAATTACTCCAAACAGAGAGGTGGCTTAGAGTAGGATAAGGATACTCCATCTAGAGAGAACACAGTTTTAATAGCTGAGGGAATTTTGTGTTTCACTTGTTCCATTGAAACGGGTTAGGATTTCATTGGTTGGCAAGAAGAACAAGGGAGCCTTTCATTTTTAAGGAAGGCTTTAGAGGGCAAACTGGGTGGTGCCTGATCAAGTGGGTGTTTGCTAGTCAATGACGTTGGGTCTATTTTTATAGTTGGAAACATTCTACCCATAAGCTTATTGTTTAAGCAAGCAGGAGATCATGCTGTGCAGTCATGAGTGGAATTTTTTACATTTGATCACAGGGTCTGTTTTCTTCCTCATAGTTTAGAAGCCTCTATGAATTTGGCTTCTGAATTTATAAATATTTTATTGGTTTCAAGTTCTGTTCTCAGTTTACTTATCTTCACTTTGCAGATTGTTCAAAGGAAAGAGATGAATAAAATACATGGTAACACCTAACAGTAAACACTTTGAGATTAGATTGGGATTCATTTAAATTCTTCATTTGTAAATCATTCTAGCTTCTGTCTTCCTTTCTCATGGTTTCTCAGGCTCTTGAGGGTTCTTTGTGACCTCTTTGCTTGAGCCTTGTCCTGAGTGATTTTTGTTATAGCATATAAACATTTCTTCCTCATGTCCAGTATCCTAAATCAGTTGTTGCTTTCTTACAAGTATTCAAGCAAATTTCCCAATTACTTTTCTTGACAGTTAAATTTTTAGATGTTATGAGAATTAAGTGTTTCCCCAGAAATGCCCATCAGCCCAACATGAGAACTATCTCCTGTGTGTGCATCAATTCCCAGTGCTTGTCCTTCTGCATGTAATTTTTCACACAGTTCCCTGTGCTACTTCGTATTGTGTTCTTTTCATTTCACATTTGCCACATTGTTTTTCAGTAAAAAAAAATTTGAGATCCTACTGTCCTTTATTTAGATGTGATAAAATCTTCTCAAATCATCTCATTTTCTGAGGCTGACTTATATTGTATAACTAACACCAAAATATTTTCATTGTCCTAAATAAACTATGTATTTGAATGTAATTTGTGTCAGTCACTTAATTCCTCTCAGATGTAAAAGTGAGCTTTCCAGAAAGGGTATATAATTCTCGATTTATTGCTTATCTTGAATAGCTTTTAAAGTGTTTTATTAGAGTTGTTAGCTTTGTAATTCTCTGAAATTTATCTTTGCTATAGTTTTTTTTAAACAGTTAAGCTGTATTCTCTACAACATGCACTCATTTGATATTAAAGAAAACAGAATAATTAGCATATTTAGAGGATCCTAAAACTTCATTTTGGAGAGTTTTCTTCATTAAATTTTTCTCGAGGGTTGCCCCTGAAAAGAGAAACTGAATTTCTCTCCTTTTCTTTCTACCTGCTTCCACTTGAGATAGCAGGTGAATTGTGCATTAGGAAAAGTAGGTGGGCAGAAAGACAAACGAGATGTAGGTAATGCACTGAATGGGTCTTTAGCACCGTCTTGGTATTTGAAGTGTTGCTGTGTATGGAGTAAGCAGCCAGGAAATTTTGGTCAGGTGACTAGATAGATTAATTAACAAGCCAGTCAGTAAAACCACTTGGATTTCTCAGGTGGCCAAATGTAAAATCTCCCTAAATTAAATGTTGACACTCAGAAGCTCATCCTTATTGTCACACTCCATTGTCTGCCTCCCTGTGAATAATAGCAGAAAATTGTATTATTAAGTGATGAACTGACCTGTATGTCACACTTTTGTTTCTAAAGGAAGTAGAAATTCGGAACAAAGACCTGGAGGGACAACTGTCTGACTTAGAGCAACGTCTGGAGAAAAGTCAGAATGAACAAGAAGCTTTTCGCAATAACCTGAAGACACTTTTAGAAATTCTTGATGGAAAGATATTTGAACTAACAGAATTGCGAGATAACTTGGCCAAGCTACTAGAATGCAGCTAAAGAAAGTGAAATTTCAGTGCCAGTAGATTAAAAGATACACTGTCTCTCTTCATAGGACTGTTTGGGCTCTGCATCAAGATTGCACAAAAAAATATTGAATATGACTTCTCCAGGAGGAGGATCTTTGGAAAATTGGAATTGTATATTTCAGTGTAAAATTTAGAATTCTGCTTGTAGCTCGTTGAGGAAAAAAAAAAAAAAGAGATGAAAAACTTGAACTACAAATTACCTCCTTGTATATTATTGGCCATAGTTAACTAGAAAGTTATAAATAGACATTTAATGCAATCTTTTTTTCTGATATTAGCCAATGGGAGAACTAACGTCTGGGTCACATCCCCTTATTGTGTTCAACACAGTGAAGGTTATCTGCTTTTTAAATTAATTTATTTACGATATCTAGAGCTGTGTTTTGTGCAAAAACTTATTGACGAAAGCCCTGTCTTTTGTTGTAATCTGAATAATTTCTCAGGATATTTTTGCACTGCTGAGAAGCAGTGTCATTACCAATTAATTCTTGCCAGGAGTGAGAGAGAGCTGCATCTCTAATTGAAACATACTTACTATAACCGCATATATAGGGTTCTTCCCTTTTTTTATACTGGAAGATGTTTCACTCTGGTGACCACTCTGGTGTTCTCTAATCTTGTCCACTGTATAGTTTACTTTTCCATATTGATTCCATGTATTTATGAAAAGATACCGTCTCCCATTTTATTACACATTTTAAAGCCAACTAATGAAGGCAGCTGAGTCCCTCAGAAATTTTTCTTTTTAAATTTCTAATAAATTTGACACATAGAACTGAACTGCAGCAGCCCGTCATTGACGGTCTGGCCTAGCAATGCTAAGTATATTTACAGAATATGCAGTTACATTTATTTATATATTTTGCAAGAAATCTTTTCTGAATGATCAATGCATTTCAATTTAAGAATAATAATGGTTACTGGGAAACTGTTTATTATAGATCATTTTAAGGTGTATAGCTATTTTCAAGGAGATCCATTTACATCAAACAGCCAATCTGAGGACTGTGTCTAAATTGTAGTCGTGGCAGATGGAGATGGAGACGTGTACTCTGCCTGGGTCTTCACATCACCCACATCTGTATTCAAACCTCACATGGCAATATTCTGAACTGTTAACTAGGTATTTCAAAACAGGAATTAAATACAATAAGCTCTTCTCAGTGAACAGGTTTTAATGTTGTTTTGATGTAATTTTAAAAGACTTTTAGCAAACATGCATTTCTTTATATAATACATTTCTTTTAAGAAGCTATTTTAAAAGTAAGCCAAGTGCTGTCTGGTCTGCTTAGGGAATAGGATTGCATCAGAGTACATATATTCTTGCTGTACAATGCCTGTGATGTTGAGGAGGGTTCTTTTTAAAGTGTATGCTTGAGTATCTGACTCCCTGGAGTCTAAAAATGCACTGACTTTTTTTTCTTTGTACCCCAAAACGATTGAATTGTTAAGTACAAAATTAAGCTAATCAATCAATTTGTAACCATTTTTTCACTCACAAACAGGTATTCGACACTAGACAATTTTGTTTTATATGTATGTGTATGTACGTAAATACATACATATTAATTTATATTAGAGTGAAAAATAAATGGTTTGTTTCTAAAGTTAGTTTCTAAAGTGAGTTTTCAGGTATCTCTGAAAAGTTTATATCAGACACTCAGTCATCATGTATTATATGTGCTGTAACATCCTGTAAGTTACCTCCATCTAGTTTAGGATAATTTTCTCACCTATTTATTATAGGGAGAATAATTTAGGGACACATGCTCAGAGCTGAGATGTTTCTCTGATAAATCAGGTAATAAAATGTATTTGCTTGATGGGATTTTGAAGTAGATGTGACTTTATCCCTCAGTTTCTGAGTAACAAAGAGCACCAGGTTTTAATTTAAATAGGGGATTTAACACTAGGGGTCAGGGGTTTAGTTATGAAGAGTTAGAAACTTAAAAAAAAAAAAAAACAGTGTAAGCTATTGAAATGATTAAGTGAATTATTTTAATGATGTAATAAAATATTTTTAAATTTTGACAGAGATGTCATTTAATGGGCAAATAACTCACCCAAATGTCTCCAGTTGGATTGTATTGATACATGAGACATACGTGTAATTCAATATATACATATACCCATATGTATATACAGAAAATTATTTTTAATATTTTCCTACTGATAAGAAATTTAAAATTGGAAATTTTGTGAGTTTTTTCCTTGTCCAATGGAGGCTACTTGTTTCTTTTTTTAGTGACTTAACAATTTCTTGAGGGCTGCACCTTTTAATTCCCAGATTGTCATTAGACATGTACAGTATATGGGATAAGGTGGACACAAGTGCACATATAAATAAAATCTTCTTAAGACTATTTTAAGCATCCATTTACAGTAGGAGAGCGTGTAGAAATCGTCCTCTACATGTCATAATTAGGCTGTGTGCCTACTGTGACTTTCTCCATTTCTGTGTTATATAAATAAAAGTTTGCATACTGAAATTTGATTTTCCCAGAGACAAGTATTATATAATGTATCTATATTTAGATCAAACTGTGGTAATATATTTATCAGAAAACAATGTTGGGGACTAGAGCCTGAACATGTGGACGTGACGTGACATGGAGAGCAGAGATGGCCCATTGTGTATAAGTTATTCTATGATAACTATGAATTCTTGTACAAAAAATAACTGAAAAAAAAAAGAAAAACAAAAATACAGTTTTTATTTTGAAATACATTTGTTGTTCTCTGGAGAATGTACTTTATCCTTTTTTCTTCCCTTCAGTCTTTTACAGATATATAAAAGCATTTAAGCAATGGCAGCATTTACTTAAATCTTACAGGTGCTACTGGATTTTGCATTAGTGTGTTATGTTGTGAAATCCTAACTTTGACATAAAAGGTTTTATAAGTATTTCCCTGCCTGGAAAATTAGTTTTTGTTCACTTCTCTATCTGTCTATCTATAGCTATCTCTTTCTGTTTTAATCTCTGTCACTTACTCTTTCTTTCTCTCTCTCTCTTCCTCTTCCTCTTTCTCGACTGACAAAAGTTCAAGAAGTTGGATTCCTTCTTGTCCCTATAGAAGAACTCCAGCACCATCTTAGATTTGATGTTTGCTGTCATTGAATTGTTGGGAAGCAGTTAGAGGAAAAACTTTCTTTTCCCCCTAAAAGGGGACTAAAAGGGACAGTCATAATTAAACCACCTTCACCTTTTAAAACTCCTTTGCCCTTTAAAATTAAATGCATTATTTAACTTGTGTGCTACAGCCTTCCAGGTTCTTATTTAACTTGACTTGGAATTACAGCTCAGTTGTTTTCTCTCCTTGTGGTCCTATATTCTGGCAGTCCTAGAATGGGAGGCAAACCACAGGGAAGGTTAGAGTGGTGGCATTGGTCTTTTTAAAAGTCTTCTCATTTATTTGATTTCAAATGACTGTACCTCCTGAAATTCTGTGCTTGATTTAATGATATAGTCTTCATTTAATTAAATTAACTAATTTAATTTTAACTTTGTCTTCTGTATATTTAGCATTATCTTTTATTCAAGAAGAAAAGTCAGGTAAGAAGTAGCTGAGATGGACTTGGTTTTTAATTTCTTAAATAGGATATCTAATAACTTTAGTAGGAATCTGTTTAGCAAATACTTTAGAAATTACTACAAAACAGTTTAGAAAGGAAACAGATGTATCATTCTTCTTACTCTAAATTATGAACATGTTTTTTTGCCTAATATTCACATTCAGTTGGACCTTAAAATTTTTATGACAGTTTTCCTCTGTGGGAAACTGATGTACATAGATGCCACACAGATATACAGTTGCTGAATTAAAGACATGAATTCTTTTGATTTTCTCTTTATATTATCTAGTGAAGTAGGGCAAAACTGGAATGCTGCTTAGAAGAGAAGATGGTAAACTTCATCTTTCTTTCTTTGGACACGTCATCAACAAAGACCAGTGTCTAGAAAAGTTCATCGTATTTGGTGAAGTAGAGGATCAGTGAAAACAAGCGAGACCCTCAAAGAGATGGAGTGACACAAAAGCCACAGCAGTGGGCTCACACACACCGACAGTCATGAAGATGGTGCCGAACAGGACTGGGCCGTATTTCATTCTGTTACACGTAAGGTCGTCAAGAGTTGGAGCTGACTCAGTGGCAACGAACAGCATCTGTGAAATAGCCAATGATTTTATCCAAGTAAAATTTCAATCAGCACTACACTGTCTAATTTCTGCACAGTGCAGTAGATCGAAAAGATTTTGAATCATTTTTACCAAAAACACATGACCCAAGGAGAGAGGTTGCGTATGTGCTAGAATAGGGAGATGACCACAGGCTCCCCATTGACCTCTAGGCAATTCTCTGATCTCAGTAATTAGGACACATCTCTGGATGTATTCCAGAGCACACCTGGAAACCATTACGTTTGTGAAAACAGGCCCAGTAAACAGTAGGAACACAATGACATCGGGTTCTCTCTAAGGCCCAGCCAGACACCAGTAGGTGTTCCCCCAGTGTCTCCCGTACTGCTGCCCCTTAACCAAGTTGAGCTTGCCTTAGTGAATTTCAGAGATCTTCAGAAGACCTTGGCATTACCTTGTCAGTTTATAATCTGATATAAAACAGCTAACTTTGAGAATTCACCATTCTGTGAGATCCAACCTAATTTTGTCAATTATTTTTATGTCCTATCTACCCAGGAACAGAAATACTACTCTTGCTTTCTCCTAATAACACTGAATTAATGTGATAACACATGCCTGATAAAAATCAAACCCATTCCATAGGATAAAAAATGTCTTTCGTATTTTTTCTATCAACATTAATGATTTTTTTTTTTTATCTGTGTATTATAACAGTCTTACTATATAGATACTGACATGAAATGAAGCAGACTGGAGTTTTTGCTGAATGTACACTCTTTGACAGGCACTGTACTAACTGCTATGGAACGGGCTTGATTTCACCCATATGTTATTTCTACTTATTGCAGCCCTTCCAGCATTGTACCTTTAAGGTCAGGTGGGGGAAGGGGAAGGAAGGGAGAAGGTCCAAACACCTGCTGTGTTCCCATCAGTACACCAGCCAGAGTCAGAGGTTTTCCTCGTGGGATACAATTTTTCCCTCTAGTTTGTTTACCTGACTCTCTAGAATATCTCAGGGCACCTCTTAACCATATGTTCCAATGTTCACTCTTCTTGACTGTTTCTTTCTTCAGCTGCCTTTGGCATCTACAATGCAATGTGTTCTAGCCCCAAAGTTCTGCTCTTTTTTTGTATAGGCTTCAGATAATCCACAGAAAGTAAGTAAGTTTCAATTGTTTATTTCATCTATAAAATTAAGGAGAAAATCATTTTACAAAGGCCTTGGGAAGGCAACTCACTCTTCAGTTCCCTAGTGAAACAAGTTGTAAAGCTGTAAACCTCATCCCCCTATAGAAAACAGTAGTTCAGTAGGATGTGGATTTTGCAGTCAGTGCTGGGTGACTTTGTGGTGATTTCTGGTTCTACTATCTGCAAAAAAAAAAAAAAGCCTTTCCAGGTTGATGAAACTGTTAGATCAGCCTCAGAATTTGTACATGGCCCTGTCCCTAGGAGCTTTTAGGTGGGTGATTCTGAAAACATCTTCCAACCAGAGCAGGCCTTCAGTAAACTATGAAAGCACCTACATTTTCCTGGGTACAGGGGATGCAAATATGAAATACAATCCCACCCCAGCTTCCAAAATTGGGTTTAAGTTCAGAGAACAGCAAAAGGTGCCAACTTACTAGTAAATCAGTCTTGGGATTAGTGTTCATAGACTTGCTTCGACCTGTATGTGATCCATTGGCCTCTGAATCATGACTTATTCACTAATTCCTACAACACCTATGGAGCACCTGCTATGTCCCAGGCACCATTTTGTAATAGAAAATGTAGACAGATGCTCAAAGTTGGCGCGAGAAGCAGGCTGCTTTCCAGAACAAATGTGCTCTAATAAACGAGAACTCTACTGCTGGGGAGCATGGGAAAATCTTGCTCAGAGAAGAGGATACCCAACTGAGTCTTGGGTGAAGAGCTTGCTAGATGAAGGGGTAAAATAGCATAATACAGAGTTATGTCGTGTGCAGAGGCTTGGACATTTAGAAAATCAGAAGGAAGGAATTAAAAAAAAAAAAAAAAACTCACTGCCGTGGAGTCGGACCCAACTCAAAGCGATCCCTCCTTGAGTTTCTGAGGCGGTATCACTATGGAAGTAGATTGCCCGACCTTCCTTCCGCTGATACAGGGTGCTGGGGAAAGATGTGCAAAAAATGGGCATGAAGAAATAGGCAAAGGGTAGATCAGGAAGGATTTTGTAAGTCATGAAAGATTTTGGTTATAAGAATTTATTTATTTATTTATTTTACAGAAGTGATCAAAAATACATTTTAGAAGTGCAGGCAGTTATGCAAATCACAGTCTTTATTAAGCGCCTGCACTGTGGTGGTGGTGGTATTGGGGGTGGAGGCGATGGATTGGCTTCAGGTAGTACTTAAGAGGTAGAATGAGTAGAACTTCTTGACTAATGTGGATGGCAAAGAAAGAGGAAAGCAGGGTGCCTCCGAGATCTCGGAGTTGGATGTCCAGGTCCCCTTTAACGAGTAATAAATTGAAGAGAAGGAGGGGCTTGTCCTGTGTGAAAGAGCGGAGGCAGGGACAGAGCAAGATGAATGGTCATTTATGTTTAGAGTTGAAGATACTAATAGAACATCTGAGTGTAGCTGTGAGTCTGGATGGGGTTTAAGAGAGATAGGTGAGTTGGAGATAGATGCTTGGAAGGTGTCAGTATTTATGATAGTAGTGAAGCATGAAAAATAGAGAGATTATAGGGAAAAATGTCATTTTGGGCCTGGTGCAGGGCAAGAGCTTGCAAAAGGGGCTTACAAGGGATGGGCAGGAGGGATGGGTGGACAACATGAAGAGTGGAGACTCCCTGAAGCCTAGGATGGAGTTTCAGAAAGGCAGACTTCACTCAAAAAGGAAAAAAAAAAAATCAGCCCGTGTCCCAGGGCAGTATTTAAATCATTGTATTGAGACTTTTCATTAGTATTTTATTTTCTAATATATTCTTACTTAAAACAATTTTTAAAGATAAACCAAAATAGGTTGTTTATAACATTTTAAAACATTGCAATTCTACTAACATCAATGCTAGATTAACTGGTTTTTGCACAGATGCTGAAATAAAGCCATCCCTGAAAACTGAAGAGCATCCTGGTATTTCAAGGTGAGCTGTTGAAGAACTGCTCCCATGTCTCTGTATAAAACAGAAAGTTCTCAGTACTGTGTGAATGAAACAAAACACAGCAAGAAGTCCTACATACGGTAACTTCTGTCACATGTAAACCCTGTCTCAAATGTTTATGAACATAATTTCATTTTTTCTTATGAATAGATATATTGATTAAATTAAATGCTGTTTACCAATTTATCTGTTAATTTGGACTTCCATGTAATGGTCATTTTTAAAGGGTGAGAGATGCATGGCCAAAAATGGAAAAACACTTACCTAGTAGAGCCTTGGTTTATTATTATCTTTCTGTGGCTCACCTGCCTCTTCATAAAGTTAAGTTCTAGAGGCTTAAGTGTATTACATAGATCCTTTTAAGTATGTAATTCTGCTTGCTGCAGTAATCACTACTTTTCAGGTGATTTTATGTTTGCATTGCTATAGACAGTTTAGAGAGCTAATGGCTCTGTTAAATGAGCCTAACTCTCTTTTTTCATAATAATTCATAAACATAACTGCATATAAATGATCTCTGTTGGATGTGATCTCAAACAAAAATGACAAAATACCCTTTGTACATTGCTTTAGGGCTACTGTGTGGTATTTGATTCTTGTTTTGTAGTTTTAGAAAATAATAAAATTAGTTTGGATTCCTCGAATACATACTACATGCACTTCTTGGGCAACAAACTGGCGTGTATTGGGGATGCCAGAGGGAAAAGGGGCATGCTCAGTATTCCAAATTGGCTCCAAATACTCCATGATATTTGCAGATCACTTGTGAATTATCAAATAAACTGTAACATTTAAGCTACCATTGTTCTTAGTTTTCTATGTAATGATTAATGTTGGTCTCCTATAGAAGAACCTGTTTAAAGTACAGTTTTGTGAATTAAAATTCCAATTTCTTATTCATTAAAATAGAACTTCAGTCGATGGCACATGGCTAAGTCCACCATCTCAAATTTTCACAACTATCCTGTGACCTAAGTATTGTTTTGATCACCATTTTAGAAATAGGGGATCTGAGGTTCAGCAAGATTAATTTATGAAGTAAAGGCAGAAGTGGAGGTAGGACAAGTCTTCTACCACCTAATCTTTCTAGTACACCTGCCTGAACGTCAAGTACTTTTTAAGAAAGAAAGTTACAACAGTTTATCAATTCATGATTAACACTACTTAACAATCTGTATCACTTAACTAAACCAAACCAAACTCACTGCCACTGAGTCGGACCCGACTCATAGCGACCCCTCCTTGGGTTCCAAGACAGTATCCCTACAGAAGTAGATTGCCCAACCTTCCTTCTGAGGAGTGGTTGGTGGGTCTGAACCTCCAGCCTTCTGGTTAGCAGTCAGGTGCCTTAGGCACTACGCCACCAGAGCTCCTATCACAAGAAGAATCCAGTAAGTAGTGAGCCATGTTCACAGTGGTACTATCTCTTTGAATCTCTGTATCCCTACTTCTCTCCATTTAAGCATTTCCATGTTTTTTCTTTCCTGTTTTATCTTACCCCATTCTTCCCCACCTTGAGGCTACTTTGTTAAATATTAGGGGTATTCAGGGTTAACTACCCAGTTACAAAATATCATACAATGCCTGTTGATAACCTACCCAGTTACAAAATATCATACAATGCCTGTTGATAACCCCAATCATTGAGGAGAATGAACTCTGGATGAATAAACTTTCCTGAAAACTAAAGTTCAATTGAAAACAAAACTGATCTAGATGGAGATTATATTCTAAATTTATTACAAGCAATGCCTGGCAAAATGCTTTGGACATAGTAGTTGCTCAATAAATTTGTTGAACATGCTTACTGCCTTAGGAAAATAGGACACCATATTTAAAATTTACTTCCTTCAAGTGTTGTACAGTGCCACAATCGGGGGATGCCTGGGGGACCACCAAGAATGTGTATGATGCTTCAAATCCCCAAAGTGCTATGCTTTATTGCCTTCAAAGTGGAGAAAAGGGGTGGGGTGAAAGAATGGAAAATGCTTACACGGAAATGTTTAGAAGTCTTCCCCTTATATTGGAAGTTTTTTGTCACCTTTCTTGGTGGCTTTTCTTCTGGCAGCTTCTCCTCTACTCTATTGTTCATTCAGCCAAACATTTTGTGAGTACCTACTATGCCATCAGACACTGTGCTAAGCACTGGGGATGCAAAGATAAGACATAGTTCCTGCCCTCAAGAAGTTTATGGTCTAGTGAAGGGAGTATACATATTAACAATCGGTGCAATAATTATGAAAGGAGTCATAGCTTCCAGTGAACATATGGAACAGGGAAATGGTTGATATCAAGGGGGTGACATTTGAGCAAAGACAATAAAGATGAGTAGATACCCACTTTGAGGATTCAAGTGCTGGGGAAAAACTTAGGGAAAAGCAGCATCCCAAGCCTAGAGAGTCACACATTCAAGATCAGGGGCACAGAGCAGGCCAGATGGACACATACCAGACCTGTGGGCCTTGTCTCATGTGTTAAACAATTCTGAGTTTTCCTAAAGGAAATAGAAAGCTACTGAAACGTTTGAGGAGGGAAAGTAACTGGCAGTTAGGGTTATGTTTCATCTTGGCTGGGCCTGGTTTTGAGTGACTGGGCATCTGGATGTATTTACTCCCCATGGTGAGATTAGTAATTAGCTCCATGATGGAATCTACTGGAGCAGCTGAGTAGCTGCTTTACGGATGTGGGCTGCTTCCAGTATATCAGGAACAGCTTTGGGCAAGATCTCTAGTTTTTGACATACCTGGACACTGCAATTGGTGGAATCTTGGCCTGCCATGTTGTCTGCTGATCTTGGGATTGGGCCTAGACTGGAACCCGTGGTCTGCTGTGTATCCTGCCAATCTTGGGATTGTGCCATTTTACCTGTCCATCTTGGGCTTGTCAGACTCAGCAGCCAGCAGCTGCTGAGAAAAGTCCTCCAGGTCTAACCCACCTGGAGGCAGACCTAAAGCCCAAGGTCAAGAGTGTGCCACCCAGCCCCAGGAGCCAGCACTTTGAACTCAGACTATTAGATTCCTAAATGGTAAGAGAATAAATCCCTGTTTGTTAAAGCCATCCACTTGTGGTATTTCTGTTATAGTAGCACTAGAGAACCAAGACAAGGGTTTTCCCCTTTTTTGCTGACCAAGCATGGTATCATTCTCTAGGTACCAGTGCCTTCTGACATGGCCAAAGTAGGTGAGACAGAGTCTGGCCATTCTTACTTCTAAGGAACATTCCAGCTGCACTTCTTCCAGGATACATTTGTTCATTCTTCCAGGAATTCATGGTATTTTCAGTATTCAACACCAGAATTCAAAGGCATCAACTCTTCTTCAGTCTTTCTTATTCATTGTCAGCTTTCACACACATATGAGGTGACTGAAAATACCATGGCTTGGGTCAGGTGCACCTTAGTCTTCAATGTGATATCTTTGGTCCTTAACACTTGCCAAAGGGACAGGGAGGTGACATCTTCTGACATCATCTAACTACACAAGAGGAGGGCAGAAGCACCATCAGTAGCCCAATGCCTGCTCCTATGAGACCAGACATGCCACCACCCTCCAGCCCTCTTACTAACTTTGTCACGAACCATTCCTCCCATGGCACCCACCACCTCTCTGCTGGGTTTGATAATTTGCTGCAGTGGCCACACAGAGCTCACAAATTATAGGGTTTATTATGGAAGCAACACACTACAGTTCAAGTTCAGGAACACACTCAGTGTCTCTCAGCAGTGCGTGTCTCTCATGTCTCAGCAGTGTGTCTCTCTCATGTCTCAGCAATGTGTTTCTCAGCCAGCAATCATAGAAACTATTTCTGCCTCTAGGAGGGTTCCTTTTGAACCAACCAATCCCAACATCAGAATTCTATACACCTGACAGCGAACTTCTCAGAAGATTGCTTTGTGCTGGTTCAACAGAAATACACCAGGTGGATAACTTTAACAATCAGCTACTCAGATGCTCATGGCAAAGTGGGAATTACAAAGATTATGGCTAGAAAAGCCATACCAGGTAATTACTACACCACAACACTTTGTTGTTGTTATGTGCCGTTGAGTCGGACCTGACTCACAGCAACCCCTCCTTGGTTGCCGAGGCAGTATCACTATGGAAGTAGATCGCCCAACCTTCCTTCCAAGGAGTGGCTGGTGGGTTTGAACCGCCAGCCTTCTGGTTAGCAGTCAAGTGCCTTAGGCACTATGCTACCAGAGCTTCCCCACAACACTTTAAAGCGGTCTTTTTCAGCAGATTTGCCCAGTGCAATATAACATCATTTATGTTGTTGAAAAAAGGTATTTGCAATGAATAAGTCAGTGGTCTTTCAAAATTCTATCATGCAGTCTCTGAGATCATTTCTATCACCAAAGCCACATTTTCCAGCTATGGGTGATTTTTCCATGTTTTCAACTTTGTTGTTGTTGTTGTTATGTGCTGTCAAGTCGGACCCAACTCATAACAACCCCTCCTTGGGTTTCCAAGGCAGTATCACTACGGAAGTAGATTGCCCAACTTCCTTCCGAGGAGTGGCTGGTGGGTTTGAATTGCCAACCTTCTGGTTAGCAGTCAAGTGTCTTAGGCACTATGCTACCAGAGCTCCTGTTTTTGACTTTAGTAATCCAGTTACCAGAAATAATTGGTACATCTTGATTGCATGTTTGGTCAAATTCCAGACTGCAGAAGTCAGTAAAAATCTTTAATTTCTTCACCTTTGGCTTTAGTGGTTGGTGAATAAATTTGAATAATAGTTGTATTAACTGGTCTTCCATGTAGGTGTATGGGTATTATCCTATCACTGGCAGCATTGTACTTCAGGATACTCATTTCATTCACTGCCATTGAATCAATTCTGACTTGTAGTGACACCCCCCCCCCTCATTGGGTTTCCAAGGCTCTAAATCTTTACAGAAGCAGACTGCCTCATCTTTCTTCTGCAGAATGGCAGGTGGGTTCAAACCACTCAACTTTTGGTTAGCAGCCAAATGTCTTAAACTCTACCAGCAGAGCTCATTGTACTTCAGGACAGATTTTGAAATATTTTTTGATAGTGTTCCTCTTCAATTTGTCATTCCCAGCGTAGTAGATCATATGACTGTCTTGATTCAAAATGGCCAATATAGTCCATTTCAGCTCACTAATGCCTAGCATATCAACCTTTATCTGTTTCATTTAATTTTTAACAACTTCCAATTTTCCTAGATTGATATTTTATACATTCCATATTCCAATTATTAATGAATGTTTGCAGCTGTTTCTTCCATTTTGAGTCATGCCCCATCAGCAAATGAAGGTCCAGAAAGCTTTACTCCATCTACATCATTAAGGTTGACTCTACGTTGAGGAGGCAACTCTTCCTCAGGCACATTTTGAGTGCCTTCCAACCTTAGGGGCTCATCTTCTGGCAATATCAGACAATGTTTCACTGCTATTCATAAAGTTTTCAGTGGTCAATTTTTTTTCAGAAGTGGATGACCCCATCCTCCCCAGTCTGTCTTAGTCTGGACTCTCCACAGAAATCTGTCCACCATGGGTGACTCTGCTGGTATTGAAATACTGGTCCATAGCCTCCAGCCTCACAGCAACATGCAAGCCACCACAGTAAGACAAACTGACAGGTGAGTGGGAGGGGGGCAGGAGAGAGAAGTATAGGTTAGATAAATAAATTTGGGAATTATCAGAAAATAGATGTTTGTGTGGTGTTATAGATGGTATCCCCCAAAATTTATGTTGAAGTTTTAACCCTTGATCCCTGTGAATGTTACCTTGTTTTAGAAATAGGGTCTTTGAGATGTTAGCAGCTAAGTTAACATGAAATCCTACCAGAATATGGCAACACCCTGTATTTGGACTACTAGTTTCCAGAATTGTGAGACAATAAAGCCACTCAACTTGTGGTATTTTGTTACAGCAGCCCTAGGAAACTTAATATACCATGAGTGGGCAAAACCAAGTAGAAGATGAAGAGAGCAGGACCAAAGCCCTAGTGAGCTCTGATGTTCAAAGAGGTGTGAGGAACAAAAGAACTCGGAAGGAGCCTGTGTAGAAAGGTTCAAAACAACCTAAAGAAGACCTGGCAAGTGATACCAGATAACCGAATTGGTAAATATCCTTAATTTTATACTAAATATGATAGAGTCTCAGGAGAGTTCAGGTTTACAAACTAAAATTCTTTGTGACATCTTTTCTCCTTATTGATCAGGGAATTATTCCTCTCACTTTCAAACTTGAGACAATGTTCTGGTTGCTTGCCAGCAGGGTGCTGCTGCTGACTAACTTGTTTTAATGTAGTCTGGCCTTACTTATTTTCATAATGTTACTGCAAGATGGATCACAATTCCCAACCTCGGGAGCACTTCTGTATGTTTTATAAATGTACTTTCAAGGACATTTTTCACTATTTTACTCAATGTTCCTTTTATAAAAAGATCTCTGTCATAATTTTTTTCTCAGAAATGAGGACTAGACAGATTTGGGCCTATGACTTATGTTTCTTATTTCTAGGCAATAGGAACTACATAAATCCATTATTCCCTTATCACTTTGCCTGCTAGGAAGCTTACACCTGCATTTTGAGCTTAATTTCTATAGTGTTCCTCAGATAGGGGCTCTTTTAATTCTAGTTTTTCTTCTTCATGTTTCCATTTGTGTCAGGGTGAACTTATTCTATAAGGAGGCAAGAGGACTTCAGTGACAGATTTTTTGAAATCTAGACCTCAAGATTGTGGAAGCTGAAAATGCTGGCAGTACTTCTGATAGTACTTGGTACTCCTACTGCTATCTCCCACCCCACTGGAAAGAACCCCAGTGTTGTTAGAGTTGAGATCAAATAAAACCCTAAAACCAAACTCACTGCTATCAAGTCGATTCTGACTCATAGCATCCCCCAGTGGGTTCCCAAGACTGTAAATCTTCATGGAAATAGACCACCCCATCTTTCTTCCATGGAGTGGCTGATGGGTTAGAACCACCGACCTTTTGGTTTGCATTCAAATACCTTACCCTCTACACCACCAGAGCACCTTGGGATCAAATAAAGAGGAGGTCAATAGTGATAAAAGATGGAGGATACGTTTCATTCCTCCATTTTGAGAACCTTCTTCACCTTTCCCATACAATTTCTCCAGTAAAATTTCTCCCTTTCACTTTGGCTATGCTACAAGTCCCAGATTTTAAGCTTTGGTTCCACATTGTCTAAATCCTGAGAGGGATTATTGTTGCTATCTGGGAGCCGGCAGGGTATCTCCAGACCCAGAACATGTGTGGGCTCCTTAGAAACACACACAGCTTGGAGCTGCAGGAAAACCACAGAAATGTCTTTAAGATTCAGTGTAATCTTTGGCCTTTACAAGCAACTGCAGTGACAATGGTAGCCTTTGTTTTCTTAGCACAGATTAGGCTTCCTTTGAGAACACTGACAAATTTGTAAATGTGATCAAGATAACATTTTCAGTCAGTTGTTATTTCTTCCTCTTTATTATTTAGTTCAAAGAAAATTTGTATTTCCTTCCAGTTCTTTTCACTTTGTTTGTCAAGAAAAGCAGCCATACCAATTAAGACTTGACCAATATATTGTCTTCTTACTACAAATTATCTTCTCATAAAAAAAATTTATTCTTAGAAGAGTGAAAGTAATGTTATTTGTTACAGAGGTTATGGTCAAATACTTTCAAGAAACATGTTTTTCTCTCTAAATGTGCCTTTTCTGATCTACCTGATTGTGGCACTTAAAATGAAGTACATCTAATTGCATCCCATCTAGAATAAGATTGGGATTTATGTAGTTACTATTTTCTAGAAGTAAGAAACAAAAGTCATAGGTCCAAATTTGTCAAGTCCTCATGTCTGAAAAAAAATTGTGAGAGATCTTTTTATAAAAGGAACATTGAGTAAAATAGTGAAAAATGTCCTTGAAAGTACGTTTATAAAACATCCACAATGTGGATGAGCCTGGAAGACACTATGCTGAGTGAAATAGGTCAGTTGCAGAAGGACAAATATTGTATGAGCCCACTACTGTAAAAAGACAAAAGAAGGGTTTGCTTAACAAAGGGATCTCACTTTGTAGGTTACTGGGGTGGGGAGAGAAGGGGAGGGATTA
>NW_006921694.1:4682245-4691075 GCF_000298275.1 Orycteropus afer afer | reverse complement strand
AGGACACTGAATTGTGCACATAAGATATAAACGACAGAGGCAAATACCAGTATATCCACAATATTGCACTACGATTAACACCAAACATCAGGCTACAGGTAAAAACAAACATCTGAGAAGATCAAATGGGGGTCAGTGAACAGTATACGCTAGACCAAAGATTGATTCAGCTGACGCTAATCTTGCACAGATACCAGTGATACAAAATGCCCACAATCCTTACAGAAACAACAGAAGACAGACATGGAGTAATCCCTCACAGACAGCCAGACACTGTGGGAGAGAGATCCAATGGGTCTACCGACTCAGGACCATAGTACTGGGGGACACCAGACTCAATTGGCAGAACAAAATCTTGTTCCTCAACCTACTTTGGTGAGTAGTGACTGGGGTCTTAAAAGCTTTCAAGTGGCTATCTATGATGCAGCTAATCGTCTCCTATCATCAGAAGTGAAGAAGAGTGCAAAAAACCAAGGACATTTGGAAGAAATCAGCCCTAGGACATGATGGACCTTGAGACTAGAAGAACTAGATGGTGCCCAGCTACCAATGCCAACTACTTGGGAAAGGATCAAAACTGGAGATCCTAGATAGAGTGGGAGGAAAAACATGGAACAAAATCCAAAAACACAATAATGACCAGAATTGCTGGTCAGATGGAGTCTGGTGGGACCCCCAATACTATGGCCCTGGAATACATTTTGGGCTTGGCATAAAACTCACTCTCAGGGGCCGGCTCTCAGCCCAATAGACAACAAGATGTACACGCAGACCACTCAACCCAGGGTGACACACCCAACATAGTCTATGGAAATGCATCCCTTGGAGCAATTGACCACAGGGCACCAGAGGGGCAACATTCGCATGGAGAAAATGCAGGACACACAGGAGTGCATAACTATGAGGGGCATAGGTGGGGAAGTGTACTGGGCAGGAAGGGGAGGAGACCATTTTAGGGTTGGTGATGGTAAATGGGAAGTGAAACTAAATGTACATGAAATGTTGAATGTAAAACAAACTCTGCTCTGTAAACTTGCACCTAAAGCACAATTTAAAAAAAAAAGACTAAGATTTGCTGTTATCACCGAAGAAGCATAGATGATTTTACACATATCCCTTCAAGAACCACGAGGAGCATGCAGAATAGGCAGCAAATATAACTTGATTTGTTATTAGCATTTTCTTGGGCTCATATTTTGGATTAAGAAGAGATGTAGTTAATGATTTTATTCTATTTTTGCTGTAAATAAGGAACAAATATTTCCACACATTCCCCTTGAATGAATTCAACCAAAGTTCATTACTAGTAGTTTTGCATTTATATTAAGCACAAGAGTGAAGGGCTGCTATAGAGATGTTGACTTTCTCCATCTGGAGGCCCTTGCTTAGGCAGTGCTTTCTCCAAGGAGAAGTGGAGGGTCTCTGCACATGAAGTCTCAGGGGCTTCTGGAGTTTTGTCAGAAACTCATGCTAAAACTTCCCCCACACACACCAGATCCTTGGTAGAAAAGATGTGTCTTACATTACAAGTAATGACTAAGGTCGTTTCCCACTGTGACATTCCACAACTCTGACAATGTGGACCAATTCCAGAGTTGTACAGCTCTTGACATTTTTCTCCCATGAGATCCTCTCATACCTTGTATTTGCCATCCAGTGCTCTTCGTACCTGTGACTTGCCAAAATCTTTATTTACTTACCCATGCTTTTGTTGATGGGCACCTAGGTTGTTTCCACCTTTTTGCGTTTTGTAACTAGTGCTGTGATGAACATGTTGTTGTTGTTGTTGTGTGCCGTCGAGTCAGCCCCGACTCATAGCAACCCCTCCTTGGGTTTCCAAGGCAGTATTACTACAGAAGTAGGATGGCCCAACCTTCCTTCCAAGGAGTGGCTGGTGGGTTTGAACTGCCAGCCTTCTGGTTAGCAGTAAAGTGCCTTAGACACTGTGCTACCAGAGGTGTGCATATATCTGTTCTTGTCCTGGCTCTCACTTCTTTAGGATATATACCTAGTAATGGTATTGCTGGATCAAATGGTATGTGAACTTTCTTTAAACACACACCTACCATTCAGTCCAGCTATTCTATTTCTAGTTATTTACCCAAGAGAAATAAAAACATGTGTCTACACAAAAACTTGTACATGAATCTTTATTAGCAATAGCCCAAAACAGTAAATAACCCAATGCCTATGGATAGGTAAAAGAATAAACAATGTAGTACATCCATAGAATACATTATTATTTAGCAATAAAAAGAAACAAAAATATTGATATTTGCAGCAAGCATGAATTTCATTATGCTGAATGAAGGAAAGCAAATACATGAGTACATATTGTATGTGAATTTACGTTAATTTCTATGTTACACAAGCTTTTTTTAAAAAAAAAAAAATTTATTGTGATTTGGGCGCAAATTTACAAAGCTGATTCGTTTTACTCTCAACAGTTCATGTACCTTTGGTTTTATGGCCCTGATTACAATCCCAACAATAAAAAGCTCTCCTCCCATCTCCTCCCTGTGACTACCCGTTCCCTGTGTCCTTATTTTCTATGCATTCCAGCCTGTCCAGCTTTCCCTCTATGCAAATGCTGCCTTACTTATGTCTCACAGTTGATTGATCTAAGGGATGGATCTCCCTACAGTAAATGGGTGCGTTTCCTTGGGGTAGGTGTTCTGCTTGTAGGCCTTTCTACTGTTTGGCTGAGAGCTAATCCACGGAAGTGAGTCCAATTTCAGGACTGAAGGATAATCCAGGGCCATAGTCTCAGGGGTTCCACTAGTCTCTATCCAACCAGTAATTCTGGTCATTTTTATGTTTTTTAATTTTGTTCTACATTTTTCCTCCAACTCTATCCAGAATCTCCAATTTTGATCCCTTTCTGAGTGGTTGTCATTGGTGAATGGGAACCATCTAGTTCTTCTGTTCTCAGGGTCATGAAGGCTGAGTTTCTCATGGTCCATCATACCCTTGGGCTAATTGTTTGCATGTGACTTTGATTTTCTTCATTCTTCTTTGCTCCAGATGAGGCTGAGACCAGGAGTTCTGGTGAGATGGAGGAATAGGCAGATGAACTACACAGACCCTCTTCAGCAAAGAAAAGAGGAAACAATTAATAGAGATACAGAAGATAATCTTGGAGCCCTGAGCTTTGAAAGGAAGGATACAGAAGTGGACTAAACTCCAACTAGTAGAAGAACCTGTATGAAAACACCAAAAAAAGGAGACACATGGAGCTGCAGTCTGTCAGCAATCCTGATGGCATGAACAGCTTGGATATTTCCAAGTGGTGTTAGGATCTAAGAATTAACCTAAAAATCAGCCCTGCTAGTCAGGGGCTGCACAGAAGACTGCACTGGTGGCTGGGAATAAAAGGGGAAGCAGCAAAGAGAGAGATGGGCTGAGCCATGGACTTTTGGCTCTCCAGAGGGTACAGCCATTTTGAATGTTTACAAGTGGTTCGACCATTTTGGATATTAAAAGCGACATCCTTCTCTCAGATTCCAGGGACCTAAGAATAAGCTCCACTTGCTGGGGACCACAAAGACATTCTGGGCACAAACAACTGGAAACATGTGATATTCCTCTTGTTACTTATACCCCACACCTTCTTGGGGAATGGGGGTGTGGCCATCCTTCATTCCCACCCATCTTCTGGGCCAGCAGGAATTCCATCCCAGTCTGTGCTCCGACGGAGCCTGGGTGCCCTGCCCAGCCCTACCCAGATTATTTTTCCTTTTTGTTTGTTTGTTTTTGTCTGTTTTAAAATTATTCTTTTTTTTCCCCCATCCTTTATTATTATTATTTCCTTCCCAGGTTCTAGTTTTCAGATTTTTCTCTTTTCTCTGTTCCTGCCTCCCATTTTTTTCTTTCTCATGGTTAAAACCCCATTCCTTATTTTTCTTTTTGAATTTTCCTATTTTTTTCTTCCTTATTCTCCTACTCTACTTCTTTTCTCTTATTGCCCCCGCCCCCCAAATATTGTGGGGTTTTTTTTTTTTTCTTTTCTTGGTGATTGTTCCTCTGTGTTTATGTGGTGTGTTTTTTGTCTGCTTGCTTTTACTTTTTTGATGGTTTTTCTATTGTTGCTTTTGTCTAACTGAGTGGGAGACAGCAACCATGCACCCATGTGATACAACCACACCTGCACCTCCTGTAGCTGCACTTACTGAGTAAGACCCACCATTTTCTTCCCCACCAACTGGCCAATGATAAACAACCACAAAGAAGAGCCTGACTCACCCTTAATTGCTCTTCACAGTTAACAGAGGTTTAAATACAATAATGCTACAATGCCTTGGAGACAACAGACTATCACAGTCCACACGAAGAAGCAAGATAAAGCAGTAGAACCAAAGGAGCAGGATACAGACCCAGAACACATCCCAGAGGAAGAAGGAGCATTGGAACTCCCTGATAAGGAATTAAAAAGAGTTATACTTAGGTATCTTCGAAGGATTGAGATACAGATCAAGGAAAACACTGGCAAAATCCTAGAACAATTTTGGAAGAAAATACAAGAAAAAAAATGACAAAATAAATGAAAAATTGAAAATGATACAAAATCTACAGATAGAAATCTGGAAGATTAATAAAAAATTTTCAGAAATAGATAACACATTGAAAGGGCAAAAGAGTAGAATTGAATCAATGGAAGACAAGTACCTGAATACTTATTTGGAAAGGAATCAATCAGAAAAAGAAAACAAAATGAAGAAAGCCTAAGGTTCATGTGGGATACCATCAAAATGAATCACCTCCATGTAATTGGAATTCCAGAACAGGAAGAGAAAAAGAAAACCACTGAGAAAGTTGTCCAAGATTTGTTGGAAGAGAAATTCCGTGATACGATGAAAGATGAGACTATATCCATTCAGAAAGTCCAATGAACCCAACAGGATAGACCCCAAAAGAAAATCACCAAGACATATCATCATAAACTCATCAAAACCAAAGACAAAGAAAGAATCCTGAAATCAGCATGGAAAAAACAAAATGTTACCTACAAAGAACAACCAAGAATCAGCTCTGATTTCTCAGCAGAAACCATGCAAGGGAGAAGACAATGGGATAGTATACATAAAACCCTGAAAGAAAAAAATATTCCAACTAAGAGTTATATACCAGGCAAAATTGTCCCTCAAATATGATGTTGAAATTAGGAGATTTGCAGATAAGCAGAAATTAAGGGAATTTGTTAAAACCAGACAAACCTTACAAGAGATACTAAAGGGAGTCCTTTGAACAGAGAACCAATAATAGCAAACAACAACCAATCATTAATACACAAGATGACATAACTCAGAAACCAACACAGCTATGGAAGTATCCAAAGTAAAATAAACTTACAAGATTATAGACAGGGAACCAGAGACATCAATTGGCAAATGAGGACAACTATAAAACAAAAAGAGGGAAAAAATAGTGTAGTTACAGAACTTCTAAATGGTGAGGAAGTGAAGAGAGTTGCACAATAGAATGGACTGTTCTAAACTCAGAGAAAATTATAAATCAAAAACAATAAACCTTCATATCACAATAAAAAAAGAGGACAAGCACAAATATTTAGCAATACTAAATAGCAACAAAGGAAATAATTACATGATTCATGAACATAATGAGCTCAGCGCAAAAAATTATATGGAACAAAGAAACCAGGAACACCATGAAAAAACATATAACAAAATTACAGCAACCATTCATACTTGTTGATAATTACACTGAATTATAAACACTATGTATACATGGGTGTATTCCTGTTATTATTACACTGTCAATAGATTAAATGCACCACTCAACAGACGGAGAGTTGCAGACTGGATAAGAAAACATAACCCATCAATATGCTGTCTACAAGAGACACACCCTAGAGACAAAGACAAAAATAGACTAAAAATCAAAGGTTGGAAAAAGAACTGTCAAGCAAATGGCAACCAAAAAAGAACAGGAGTGCCAATATAAATTTCCAATAAAATTGACCGTAAGTCAAAAAGCACCATAAGAGACAAAGGAAGGACATTATATAATGATTAAAGGATCAGTTGAACAAGAAGATATAACCATAATAAATATCTATGGACCCAATGAAAGAGCCCCAAAATACATAAATCAGATTTTAACAGAATTGAAAAGGCAAATAGATGACTCCACAGTCATAGTAGGAGACTTTAATACACAACTTTCAATGAAAGATGGAACAACTGGAAAGAAACTCAACAAAGATACAGAAGAATTAAACAATACAATTCACCAACTTGATCTTATAGACATCTACAGAACCCTTCACCCAACAGTAGCACAATATACATTATTTTCCAGTGCACATGGAACGTTCTCCAGGATAGACCATATGTTAGGTCATAAAGCAAGCCTTAGTAAATTTAAAAACATTGAAATACTACAAAGCATCTTCTCAGATCACAATGCTATCAAATTAGAAATCAGCAATAGGAAGATCAGTGGAAAAAGAGTAAAGACATACAAACTGAACAACTCTCTCCTTTAGAATGACTGGGTCATAGAAGAAATAAAAAATGAAATTGAAAAATCCCTTGAATCAAACAAGAATGAAAGCACAACATACCAAAATCTTCAGGACACAGCAAAAGCAGTGATCAGAGGCCAATTTATAGCAATAAATGCACAAATCAAAAAAGAATAAAGAGCCAAAATTAACACTTTAAACCAACATCTCCAACAATTAGAAAAAGAATACCAGAAGAAAGGAAATAATAGTCAAGCAGAAATAAATAGAAAATAGAAAGACAATAGAAAAAATCAATAAGACTAGAAGTTGGTTTTTTGAAAAGATTAATAAAATTGACAAATCACTGGCAAATTTAACAAAGGAAAAGAGGGGAGAATACAAATAACACAAATAAGAAATGAAATGGCTGACATCACAACAGAACCAACTGAAATAAAAAGGATAATATCAGGATACTACTATGAAGAACTATACTCCAACAAATTTGAAAATCTGGAAGAAATGGACAGATTTCTAGAAACTGATGAGGGGAGACCAACAGTTGCATCTTAGATGGTCATAGAAAGCTTTTAGGACCCCAGTCACTACTCATCAAAGTAGGGTGTAGAACAAGATGTTTAGGTACTATGTTGTGCCAATTGAGCTTGATGTCCTCCAAGACCATGGTCCTGAGCCTGCAGCCCTGGTGACTCACTCCCTCAAGGTACTTGATTGTCATTGAGAAGCTACTCCAATCTTGTCCTGTTACTTCTATAATGTATATGGATATTTTTGTGGCACAAATACACATGTAAGAATATCATCAGCCAAAGCTATCTATGGTCATGGGTGTATTCCCATTCACCTACCTACACCTCATCTTCTTACCTGTCTATGCATTTACTTTATGTGTGTTGTTACTGGTAATGCAGTATTGTGTATGTAATAGTATTTGCCTCTGTTGTCTATATCTTTTGTACACATTTCTGGGTCTTCCTTTTCCCTATTGCTATTTTGCTGGTAACATACATTTGTTATATTTCCTTTCCCTTCACTTAAATCAACACATGACTCTGAACTAGTCAGAAATTTTCCCTCTGCTTCCCTCCCATCCCTGGTAACCAGCAAAGTAAATTTCCTTCCCTGCGTAAACCTTTCCTTGACTTTTATAACAAACACACAATATTTGTCCTTCTGGAACTGACTGATTTCACTCGGCATAATATCCTCATCCTTTTGCTATGGTGAATTGTGCTGCAGTGAACATGGGTGTGCATATATCGTATTCATGTCCTGTCTCTCACCTCTTTAGGATATATTCCTACTAGTGGAATTGCTTGATCAAATGGTGATTCTTCCAATTTTTTAAGGAAATGCCATACTGTTTTCCACAGTGCCTGTACCATTTTACAGTCCCACCAGCAGTGTATGAGAGTTCCAGTCTCTCCATACTCTCTCCAGCATTATTTTTATGTTATATGAACTTTTACACAGTGACAAAATGAAGTCTGTTTGCCTGTGACTGAAGGTGGAAGATAAGATACATTAAGGGGATACAACCAATCTTGTGGAAGTGGTGGAAATGTTCTATATCTTGTTTGTAAAGAAGCTTCACAGGAGTATAAACTGTCAAAATTCATCAATGTGTACATGTCAAGTGGTTGCAGCTTACTCTACATAAACTATTCATCAATAAAGTTGCTAAGGAAAAATTTTTGGAGGCTTTTGATGGCTAAAAGTGAGGCTTGAAGAAAAGACACAATGGAGAGCAGGCAAGTTTTGTGAGGCCATGATGTCAAAGAAAGGGTTGAGAGATCAAAAAGAATAATCTTAAATATCTAAAAAGCCATTTGGTTTCTGGGCAGCATACATGAATTTATAGGAAAACAATTTATCTGATGGCCCTGGAGCAAAGATCTGCCTTGGTGACCAAAGTAGGTTACTAGGCTGGTTGAACCTTGCCCTGTTTCTAAAGGGAGCCAGCTTGTTCTGCAAAGCAGAGGTAAGTTTTCAGGCAGCCTCCTTTTTAGTATGGCAGCCTCGTTGTTGTTGTTGTTAGGTGCCATCGAGTCAGCTCCAACTCATAGCGACCCTATGGACAACAGAACGAAACATTGCCCTGTCCGACACCAGCCTCACAATCCTTGCTATGCTTGAGGACATTGTTGCAGTCACTGCGTCAATCTATCTCATTGAGGGCCTTCCCTTTTTTCACTGAATGTGTTAGACTGAGTTCTCTAGAGAAACAAAACCAGTAAAGCTTATATATATATATATATATATATATATGTATGTGTTGTTGTTGTTGTTAAGTGCCGTCGAGTCGTTTCCGACTCATAGCGACCCCATGCACAGCAGAATGAA
>NW_006921694.1:4671412-4679760 GCF_000298275.1 Orycteropus afer afer | reverse complement strand
CTTCCTTCCGAGGAGTGGCTGGTGGGTTTGAACCGCCAGCCTTCTGGTGAGCAGTCAAGTGCCTTAGGCACTATGCTACCAGAGCTCCTTGTGTATATGTATACGTGTATATATAGAGAGAGAAATTTATCTTAGGAAAATGGCTCACACACTTCCAGAAGCTAGCAAATCCAAAGTTCCTGGATCAAATGTCAATCTGGAGGCTTTTGCATGTCAAGCTGGAGGCTTTTCCCGACTCTTGTAACCACAGGGGCTGAGGAGCTCAAGGCTGGCAGGCAGTACACCAGCTGTTGACTCCAACGAATGACGATCTCCAGATCTCCAGGCCAAATGGTGGATTGTTCTCTCACAGACAATTGTAGGCAAATGGTGGATTGTTCTCTCACGGACAATTGTAGGCAGCACAACACAATCCCGATCCACAGAAGAATGTCTTTTTCCCGGAATGTCCATAGATATACTGGAAGCAGGCCACACCCCTAGGGAAACTTCCTTTCAATAGATTGGCTGCTCAAAACATAATCATCTGATCCCATCATGGGAATAGCCACATCACAACAGCTTAAACCACACAGAATCGTGGTCCAGCCAAGTTGACACACAGCTCCAACTATCACACTGACCGTCCACTTTACCAAGCATGATACCCTTCTCCAGGGAATGGTCCCTTCTTACAATATGACCAAAGTAGGTCAGATGAAGTCTGGCCATTCTTACTTCCAAGGAGCATTCTGGATGCACTTCTTCCAAGACAGATCTATTAGTTCTTCTGGCAGTTCATGACACTTTGCATATTCTTTGCCAACACCACAACTTAAAAAACATCAACTCTTCTTCGGTCTTCCTTATTCACTGACCAGCTTTCACATGTGTATGAGGCTATTGAAAATACCGTGGCTTGGGTTAGGTGCACGTTAGTCTCCAAAGAGAAATCTTTGCTCTTTAGCACTTTAAAAGGAGCTCTGGTGGCATAGTGCTAACCAGAAGGCTGGTGGTTCAAACCCACGAGCCACTCCATGGAGGGAAGACTGGGCAATCTACTTCCATAAAGATTTACCACCTTGGAAACCTAAAGGGGGTAGCTATGAGTTGGAATCAACTAGATGGCAGTGAGTTTGGTTTTTGGTTTGGTTTTGTAGCAGATTTGCCCAATGCAATACATTTGATTTTTTGACTGCTGCTTCCATTGGTGTTGGTTGTGGATCCAAGTAAAATGAAATTATTGACAACATCAATCTTTTCTCCATTTAGGTTATACTGCTTATTGGTCCAGTTGTGAGGATTTTTGTTTTCTTTATGTTGAGGTGTAATCCATACTGCAGACTGTAGTCTTTAATCTTCATCAGTAAGTACTTCAAGTCATTTTCACTCTCAGCAAGCAAGGCTGTGTCATCTGCATATTGCAAGTTGTTAATGAGTCTTCCTCCAATCCTGATGTTAAGTTTATCTTCATGTAGTCCAGCTTCTTGGATTATCTGCTCAGCATACAGCTTGAATAAGTACGATAAAAGGATACAACCCTGACACACTCCCTTCCTGATTTTAAACCATGCAGTATCCTCTTGTTCTGTTCAAATGACGGCCTCCCGGTCTATGTGTAGGTTCCTCATGAGCACAGTTGTACCACTTATCTGTCAGTTTGTTGTACTGTGGTCGCTTGTGTGTTGCTGTGATGCTGGAGGCTATGCCACCAGTATTTCAAAAGCCAGAAGGGTCACCCGTGGTGGACAAGTTTCAGCAGAGCTTCCAGACTAAGACAGACTCAGAAGAAGGAATTCTCAAAGAATTGGCCAGTGAAAACTTATGGCAGGTTCACTGGTGCCTGCTTAATCCTTCACGCTGCCTGAGATGGTATGTGTCTGTTCAGGTAGATTCTGTCCTAATTTTTGAATGTTCTATTCAGAGACTAGAAAGATGTAGAAGACATTCTTGCTTTATTGACCACGTGGAGTCACCTACTTTAGTTGGCATAACTTAGAGACTCAAAGAATGTGAGATATGGAAGGAACCTCAGAGATTCTCCAGTCTCCTCATTTTCAAGAGAGGTGACTGAGGCCCAGAGAAGGCAAGTGAAAGGTCTAAGCTCACACAGCCAGAGGTAGACTAAAAATCACTGCTCTCCCTGAGTCTCTCCACTTCAGGACACTCTGTCAAAACATGCTGCAAAAGTACAGGCCACAATCTTTAGCTGTCTAATACCAAACCTTAAAACCAAGCCCTCAGTCTGCTGCGTATTTATGTATATTTTTAAATGAAGGCTGTAAAATGGTTTGGATTTTAGCTGAGAGAAAGGCAGTAAATTCTCTGTTCTGGACTAATGTAAGGAAATGCACAGGTCAAACACCAGTATGTGAATGAATGAGAGCCATTTATGACTATTGTAGAACTTGGCAGCAATTACAAAAGCCTGTTCCATGGTAGAAATGACTGTTAAATTTCCATTCTTATTTGCATTTGCAAATAGAATAATTTTTTTTTCTTGGGTAGGAACATTCTCTGTGACTGGGAACAGCTTCTTGGTCATTACTGCTCCTTTCACTCTTCATGTGTTTTCCCTTCATGGCTATTTTATACAGAGAGAACATTCATCGCGGCAGCTTCTGATTGCAGTTGAATCAGATTCTTCCAGTGGATAAGCTACTGCCATTAGGCCTTTCTGGAAACGGCACTAACACTCAGTCCAGCCCTGCTCTACTTTCAAAGCTACATTTTAGCCGGGCCCAGATGCAGCGGTGTCCCTGCCTTCCTCTGCTCTCATCTGGCCCTTCAGTGCACAGGCCAACACATAAACTTCATGAGGCTGAAATAGTGCCTTTGTGGGTCGTGATGTTCTTTCCTCATGATAGCTGAACAGGGAGCCTGGTACTGGAGCTGGCACTGTTTTGGGAGAGGCCTTTTGGAATACCTGCTGTGCTCAGAGGCATCCCTCTAAACTGTTTTCATGTAGATTTTCCAGAATATCAGTTGCAGAGTTTGGTGGAATGACTAGGAAGACAATTAAGGAGACTTTGGTTGTTAGAATGAAGGGAGATTTAACAGATAGAACCAGTATTTCCTAATTCTATGGGGGAAGGAAGGGACTCCTATATGCAGAGGTGATAGTACTTCTCCAGAGGCTTCCAGCTGGTATGGTGAGGTTGCCCTCACTTCCCTGTGGTATTGTCCTGTGCCAGCTGGTTTCTTCTAATGGTTGTGCTGCCTTGAAGCAACAGAAAAGAGATTTTGTGGTTCAGATATGGCAGGTACCTTTTGTTGTTGGGTGCCCTTGAGATGATTTCGACTATAGGATGTCCTAGGCTATAATCTTTATGAGAGCTGATCGCCAGGTCTTTCTTATTCAGAGCCACTGAGTGGGTTTGAACTGCTAACCTTTTGGTTAGCTGCAGAGTGCTTAATCATTGTGCACCACCAGAGCTATCATGGGTGGGTCTATTATAGGCATCTAACATTTCCAACTGTACTGAGCTCTGAGGGGGCAGAGGCTTGACTTATTCGCAACCTGCCTCTGTATTCTAGCCAGCATTGCAGACACATACGTATCCTCCAGGGCATGCTGCAGGTGTTTAATAAATACATGCTAGATGATTAAATTCAACGAATGGATGTAGCACTGGAAGTGCTCACTCATTTCTGCCAAGAGATTTGGAAGACAGCTACCCGAACAATTGACTGGAAGAGATCCATATTTGTGCCCATTCCGAAGAAAGATGACCCAACAGAATATGGAAATAATTGACCAATATCATTAATATCACATGCAACAAAATTTTGCTGAAAATAATTCAAAAATTGTTGCAACAATATACTGACAGAAAACTGCCCAAAATTCAAGCTGGATTCAGAAGAGGGCATGGAATGAGGGATATCATTGCTTTAGTCAAATGTATCTTAGCTGAAAACAATACCAGAAAGATATTTGCCATGTATTATTGACTATGCAAAGGCATTTGACTGTGTGGTTCATAACAAACTATGGATAACGTTGCAAAGAATGGGAATTCCAGAACTTAACTGTGCTCAAGAGGAATCTGTACATAGAGCAAGAGGCAGTCATTTGAACAGAACAAGGGACAGTGCATGGTTTAAAATCAGGAAAGGTGTATGTCAGTGTTGCAGCCTTTCATCAAATGTATTCAATGTTTATAATCCAAGTTGAGCAAATAATCTGAGAAGCTGGACTACATGAAGACAAACATGACATCAGGATTTGTGGAAGACTCCTTAACAACCTGCGATATGCAGATGACACAACCTTGCTTGCTGAAAGTGAAGAGGACCTGAAGTACTTACTGATGAAGATCAAAGACTACAGTTTTCAGTAATTGCACCTCAGCATAAGAAAACAACAATCCTTAGAACTGGACCAATAAACAACATCATGATAAATGGAGAAAAGACTGAAATTGTTAGGGATTTCATTTTACCTGGATCCAGAATCAACACCCATGGAAGCAGCAGTCAAAAAATCAGACAACATATTGCACTGGGCAAAACTGCCACAAAAGACTTAAAATGTTAAAAAGCAAAGACCTCACTTTGAAGACTAAGATTCACCTGACAGACGCCATGATACTGTCAATAGCCTCATATGCATATGTGAATGCTGGACAATGAATAATGAAGACCAAAGAAGAACTGATGCATTTTAATTGTGGTGTTGACGAAGAATACTGAAAATACCATGGACTGCTCTGGTGGCGTAGTGCCTAAGGCACTTGACTGCTAACCAGCAGGCTGGTGGTTCAAAGCCACCAGTCACTCCTCAGAAGGAAGGTTGTCCAATCTACTTCCATAGTGATACTGCCTCGGAAACCCAAGGAGGGGCGCTGGGAGTCTAATCTGACTCAATAGCAGTGAGTTTGGTTTTTTGGTTTTGCCGGAAGAACGAACAAATCTGTCTTGGAAGAAGTATAGCTGGAATGTTCCTTGGAAGCAAGAATGACCACACTTCATCAGACATACTTTGGTCATTTTGTCAGAAGAGACCAGTCCTGGAAAGGGTTATCATGCTTGGTAAAGTAGAGGGTCAATGAAAGATGGGAAGACCCTCAATGAGATGGATTGGCACAGTGGCTGCACCAATGAGCTCAGGCACAGCAAGGACTGTGAGGATGGCGCAGGACTGGGCAGTGTTTTGTTCTGTTGTACATGGGGTCACTTTGAGTTGGAACTGGCTCATAGCAGCTCACAACATCACAGCACCTAAAATCAACAATGATTAAATTACCTGTTGAGCAGTGGATAATAAAATTGCCTGTCTTAAATGGGGAATATTCAGATCAGTGAGTGTCCCAGTGTACTACTGAAATACAGTGGGAGAGGAATGAATATCTTTTCTAGGAAATCCATTAATGACCAGGGGGACTCTGGTGTCTCATAGATCTTGAGCTGCACTTTTTCCATATCATGAGAGAGAGTGAAGTGGAGAGACACAGGGAGAGTCTCTCTGAGTCACTGGCTATGATCTATGGCTATTTTCATATGCATTATATTCCATGGAGAACTGAGATGGGTAAAATATGGCAAATAAATCATACCTTCAATTACTTGGAATTTAAATCACTCTATCATTGAGCTCTGGTGGTGCAGTGCCTAAGGCATCTGACTGCTAACCAGAAGGCTGGAGCTTCAAACCCACCAGCCACTCCTCGGAAAGAAGGTTGGGCAATCTACTTCCATAGAGATACTGCCTCGGAAACCCAAGGAGGGGTCACTATGAGTCGGAGTTGACTCGAAGGCCATGACTGTTACTGGACTGGTATCATTGAACTAAAAGGTGGAGTCAGTGAATTGGATAATTTTTTTCTCCATTTTACTTTTATTTATTAGTTATAAATGTAGTCTTTTGTTTCCCTAAGAACCAGAAATACAGTTGCTCTCTTGAGTAACTTTTCGTTTTTACTTTTTTTACATTAACATCCCAACATGTTCTGTCATTGTTGTTGTTATGTGCCATTCAGTCGGACCCAACTCATAGCGACCCCTCCTTGGGTTTCCAAGGCGGTATCACTATGGAAATAGATTGCCCAACCTTCCTTCTGAAGAGTGGCTGGTGGGTTTGAACCGTCAGCCTTCTGGTTAGCAGTCAAGTGCCTTAGGCACGACGCCATGAGAGCTCCCCAACATGTTCTAGTGCCTCCTATACCTGTGGAGGGTGGGGGAGTAGCCTCCCTTAATTCTTAGAGCTATCAGTTGGTCTCTCTCTTCTCCTTCACTGTAAACTTTCTGAAAGAATTGTGTACACATGAATGATCCCACTTCCTAACTTTCCCTTCATTCCCCCGACTTCTCCATTCTAGCTTCTGGCCCATTCTTCCACCACAATTGCTCTTGCCAAGTTAACCAGAAGCTTCCATGTTGCCCACATGAGGGAACACTTCTGAGTCCCCATCTTATTTTCTACTGCATGAAAGGAAAAATCCAACTCAAATACCACAAGTCAAAGAGTAAGTTTCTTGTACACTTTTATAACTTTCTCCCCTCATCTTCTCTATTCTGGCATTAATCAGACATTGAGTTTGCTGAATTAATTGTCTATCTTTTCTGTTGTTCATCTCTCTGTCTGCTTGTTAAAATTTAAGGAAGAATTCCTTGCCTCTATCTTTTAAACCTTGTATTCATTTTGTAATTTCAGCTATGATAGTTTCCATTTCTGAGTATTGGTTCTTATTCTTAGGATATTCTTTTTTTTGCAACATGTTCTTGTTTCAGTTATGTAGTATTTCACCATATTTTTCTGAGAAAAGCTATTTTAATTAAATGTTTTCTCCTCATTTCTCAATTTTTTTTTTTTTTTTTCCTTTTGTGGTTTGTTTTGTTCTCAGTCCATCATGTGGAGACTTTCTGAACATATGTGATTCTTGGTAGTCTGTACATATTTTACAGTGAGATGCTGGAGCTCTGACTATGGGGGTGGTTGACTGGTGGCTTTGGAGGTAGGTTGATGGGTGGGAGGCCAGCTTTGTCATTTGGCAATTCTTCTATGCCCCCCCACACACACCAAATGGGACATTTAGTTTCTCCATAGAGGGATCTTCCAGACTTTTCTGGGATGTACAGGCCTGGCTGCAAGCCCTCTCAGAACCAGGCAGGAACAGGCAGCTGAAGACTTCATGGTTCCAAAGGTAGACTTTACTCTTCTGGTGTTCAGCGTTATCCTTGGCCTCCTCTTTTCCCTAGTGTTTGGGTCCAGATCTTCTCTCCAAAAACCAAAACTAAACTCACTGCCATCACGTCAGATCCAACTTAAAGTGACCTTTTCTTGGGTTTCCGAGGCTGTATCACTACGGAAGTAGATTGGCCAGTCTTCCTTCCGAGGAGTGACTGGTGGGTTTGAACTACCAGCCTTCTGGTTAGCAGTCAAGTGCCTTAGGCACTACGCCACCAGAGCTCCCAGATTTTCTCCAGCTCATTTTATCCAGAGGTTGAGCCTCCAGTGTCTTGTAATGGAGGAGGCTGTGGAGGCCATCTATCTGCTCCTGTTTCAGACTTTCCACCACGCTCCCTCTTTTCAACCTGAGCTGTGCCATTCCCACCTTTCCAAGAACACAGTGCCTCCCAGGCCCTGGTCCTGGGGTGCTGCCCAGCAGCCACCGGCTTGTTTCTCCTCAGTGTCTTGCTACACGTTCTCAGGTCAGCTTCCTTGGGTCAGCTGTCATTTACCTCACATGCAACTTTCAAACATTGGTTGACAGCTCTCATCTATAATCTTTATTCCTTTACTGCCATGCTTGCAGGACATCAGGAGGGAGAAATGATAAAAGTATGTCTTCATCCACCATATTTAACTGAAAATTTGTTGATATTCTTTCTATTTTTGTATTAGTTTGATTCTTTAGCATTGTACTTCTAAATTGAAAATCACAATCGGAATGCAGAAATTCTGTATTTTCATGTTGCACCCATGCCTTCTACAAGGAGTAAACATGAAGGTAAGGTTTTATTATTGTTACTTTCAATGTTACCTATTAAGTAACATTTCTTCTGTGACAGTTGAACACATCATATGAAGTCCCAGCTTCTATTAAGACACATGCATTCTTATTGCTGCCTTTTCAGACTTGTCCAGGAGCATCTGTTCTAGTCTCAGGTGTTCATGCTTCTGAATTTCTCAAATTCAGAAAATTTGAATTTCAGCATCAAATGTTTAAGAGAAAAATAATAGCTCACACTTACACAGTTGACCTTGTTCCAGACATTCTTCTATGCACTTTAAGTAGGGTTATTTAATCCATACCACAATCACATGAGGTTGTTGTTGTTGTTGTTAAGTGCCGTCGAGTCGTTTCCGACTCATAGCGACCCCATGCACAGCAGAACGAAACACTGCCCGATCCCACGCCAGCCCC
>NW_006921694.1:4662850-4667246 GCF_000298275.1 Orycteropus afer afer | reverse complement strand
CTCAATCCTTTGAAGATACCTAAAGATAATTCTTTTGCATTCCTTATCAGAGTTCCGATGCTGCTTCTTCCTCAGGGATGTGTTCTGGGTCTGTATTCTGCTCCCTTGTTTCTACCTCTTTATCTTGCTTCTTTTTGTGGACTGTAATGGTTTATTGTCTCCGAGACATTGTGGTGGCATTGTATTTAGATATCTGTTAACTGTTTGTGAAGAGCAGGCAAGGGTGAGTCAAGGCTCTTCTTGGTGGTTGTTTATTGTTGGCCCATTGGTGGAGAAGGAAGTGGTGGCTCTCACTCAGTAAGTGAAGACAAAAATAACAATTGAATAACCATCAAAAAAATAAAACCAAATGGACAAAAAAATACTCTGTGTAATCACACAGGAACAGTAACCAAAAAGAGAAAAAAAGGAAAAAGAAGAAGAAGAAGAAGAAGAAAACTCTGCAATATCTGGGTAGAGGGAAATAAGAGAAAAAAGGTAGAGAAGGAGAATAATGAAGAAAAAAAAAAATGGGAAAAATGCAAAAAGAAAAACAAGGAATGGGATTAACCATGAGAAAGAAAGAAAAGCATCCAGGAACAAAGAATAGAAAAAAAGCTGAAAACTAGAACCTGGGAGGGGAAGAATAAAGAATAATAGTAAAAAGGACAAAAGTAATAATAGTAGTAGTTTTAAAACAGACAAAAACAAACTAAAAAACAGAAAACAGAAAAAAAAATTGGGGCAGGGTTTGGCAGAGCATCCAGGCTCTGTCCGAGCACACAGACTGAGATGGAATTCCTGCCGGCCCAGAAAGTGGGTGGGAGTGAGGGATGGCTGCACCTCCATTCACCAAGAGTGTATGAGGTGTAAGAGTAACAAGGGGAATGTTGTGCCTTTCCAGTCATCTGGGTCCAGAATGTCCTTGAGGTTCCTGGCAAGTGGAGCCTGTTCTTAAGTCCCTGGAGTCTGGGAGAATGCTGTCACTTTAAATATCCAAAATGGTCAAGCCACTTGTAAACATTCAAAATGGCTGCACCCTTGGGACAGAGAAAAGTCCACTGCTCAGCCCGCCTTCCTCTTCGCTGCTTTCCCTTTTATTCCCCAGCCACCAGGGCAGTCCTCTGTGCAGTCCCTGGCTAGCAGGGCTGATTTTTTAGGTTAATTCTTACATCCTATGACCACTCAGCAATATCCAATCTGTCTGTGATGTCAGGATCACTGCCAGACCACCGCTCCATGTCTCCTTTTTTAGTGTTTTCATGCATATTCTTCTGCTAGTGGAGTTTGGTCCACTTCTATATCCTTCCCTTCAAGGCTTGGGGTTCCAGAATTATCTTCTGTATCTGTGTTAATTGGTTCCCCTTTCCTTTGTTGAAGAGGGTCTGTGCAGTCTTTCTGCCTATTCCACCATCTTACTGGAACCCAGGAAAAGATCTGGTGTTAGTCTCTAGCTTATGGCACACTTGGACCCTGCATGTTGCTGTGTCGTTGTTCAGCTGCCTACTATGCTCTGTCGACCTTGGGAATTACAATGGAGTTAAATTAATGGCCTGCCGTGTAGTTTGGTAACATCAGGACTGTGCCATTTTATTTGTTGACCTTGGTGGGCTTGTTAGCCTCAGCAGCCAATAGCTGCCTGAGTGAATAAATGCCTCTAGCTCCAGTGTGCTGGGAAGGAGGCAGAGCTGGACCCAAGGTTGAGGGGCTTTCACCCAGCCCCTAGAGCGTGGTGGCACTTTGAACTTGGACTTAAAGCCTCCAAACTGTAAACTACTATTTGTTAAGGCCATCCCATCTGTTGTATATTCTTGTCAGAGAGGCACAAGGTAATGAGAACAACCACCTTGGGGTTAGCAGCCAAGCTTACCCACTATGCCACCAGAGCTCTTTGAGAAGAGGTATGTTGTTCTTGTTAGGTGCTGTTGAATTCGCTCCAATGCATAGAGACCCCATGTATAACAGAATGAAACACTGCCCTGTCTTTTGCCAGCCTCACGATCCTTGCTATACCTGAACCATCATTGCAGCCACTGTGTCAATCCATCTTGTTGAGGGCCTTCGCCTTTTTCACTGACCCTCCACTTAACCAAGCATGATATCCTTCTCTAGGGAATGGTCCCTTCTGACAACATGGCCAAGTAGGTGAGATGAAGTCTGGCCATTCTCCCTTCCAAGGAGCATTCTGGTTGCACTTCTTCCAGGACAGATTTCTTAGTTCTTCTGACAGTCCATGGTACTTTCAGTATTCTTTGCTAATACCAAAACTCAAAAACATCATCTCTTCTTGGGTCTTCCTTATTCATCATCCAGCTTTCACATACATATGAAGTGATTGAAAATACCGTGGCTTGGGTTAGGTGCACCTTAGTCTTCAGAGAGACATCTTTGCTCTTCAGCACTTTAAAGAGGTCTTTTGCAGCAGATTTGCCCAGTGCAATATATTGTCTGATATTTTGAATGCTGCTTCCATTGCTGTTGATTGTGGAACCAAGTAATATGAAATCTCTGACTTCAGTCTTTTCTCCATTTATCGTTTTAAGTTGTGGTGTAATTCATACTGCAGTCTTCAACTTTCATCACTAAGTGCTTCAAGTCATCCTCACTTTCAGCAAGCAAGGTTGTGTCATCTGTATATCGCAGGTTGTTAAATGAATCTTCTTCTAAATCTGATATATTCTTCTTCATATACTCCAGCTTCTCGGATTATTTGCTCAGCATACAGATTGAACAAGTATGGTGCAAGGCTACAACCCTGAGTGATGCATTCCCTGATTTTAAACCATGCAGTATCCCCTTGTTCTGTTCAAATGACAGCATCCTGATTTATGTACAGGTTCTTCATGAGTACAATTAAGTGTTCTGGAATTCCCATTCTTCTCAATGTTATCCACAATTTGTTATGATTCACACAGTTGAATGTTTTTGCATAGCCAAAAACCCCAAAGTAAACATCTTTCTGGTATTTTTTGCTCTCGGCCAAGAACCATCTGACATCAGCAATGATATCCCTCACTCCATGTCCTCTTCTCAATCCAGCTTGCATTTCTGGAAGTTCTCTGTAAATATACTGTTGCAAACATTTTTGAATTATCTTCAGCAAAGTTTTACTTGTGTGTGATATTAATAATATTGTTCAACAACTTCCACATTCTGTTGGATCACCTTTCTTTGGAATGGGTACAAATATGGATCTCTTCCAGTCAGTTTGCCAGGTAGCTGTCTTCCAAACTTCTTGGCACAGATGAGTATCCATCCATTTATTGAAACATCTCAATGGATATTCTGTCAAGTCCTGGAACCTTGTGTTTTGCTAATTCCTTCAGTACAGCTTTGACTTCCACCACACATCTGTCAGTTTGTCATATTGTGGTGGCTTGTGTGTTGCTGAGGCTGCAAGCCATGCCACAAGTATTTCAAACGACAACAGAGTCACCCATGGTGGGCAGGTTTCAGTGGAGCTTCCAGACTAAGAGAGACTTGGAAGAAGAAAGGAGCCATCCACTTCTCAAAGTATTGGCCAGTGAAAAACCTTATGAGTACAGTGAAACACTGTCTATTACTGAAAAAGATATAGGCAGAGAAAAATAAAATTGGGAATCATCATGATAAAGATGTTATTTAAAGCCTTTGGAAAGGGTGAAGTTATCTATGAAGAGAGGAAAAAGAAATTATGCAAAAAGCCTGGAAACATTTGGAATATTTTTCTTCTTTGTCCATGAAAGCCCAAGTATAATAAAATCACCACACTTGTAATTCGGTGGAAGCTTTGTTGGAGTTTGTGAGGTAACAGGTCTAGTTGTTACTTGAGATGATTTAGCATAATGTAATCCCAAAGCTCAGGTGTCAGAGAAAGTCATAATTGACATTGGAAAATCTTTCAGCAGGCTTTTTGGGCAAGATGGTGGACTAGGCAGAAGGACTGCACAGACCCTCTTCAACAAAGAAAAGGAAAACCAATTAACACAGACACAGAAGATAATCCCAGACCCCTAAGCCTTGAAGGGAAGGATACAAAAGTGGCCTAAACCACAACTAGCAGAAGAATTTGCATGAAAATACCAAAAAAGGAGACAGATGGAGCTGCGGTCTGGCAGTGACCTGAGCGACCCTAATGGCACAGATGGCACAGATGGCTTGGACATTCCCGAGGGGTGGTAGGACCTAAGAATTAACCTAAAATTCACCCTGCTCACCAGGGACTGCACGGAGGACTGTGCACAGTGGCTGGGGAACAAACGGAGAAGGTGAAGAGAAAGGTGCGCTGAGCTAAGGAATTTTGCTGGTCCGGAGGTACCGCCATTTTGAAGCCATTTAAAAAGCGGCTTCACTATTTTGGATATTTAAAGAGACAGTGCTCTCGCAGATTTCTGGGGCTTAAGAACATGTTCTGCTTTCCAGCAACCCCAAGGACACT
>NW_006921694.1:4629459-4649824 GCF_000298275.1 Orycteropus afer afer | reverse complement strand
ATCAGGAATGGGTGTTGGATTTTATCAAATGCCTCTTCTGCATCAATTGATATGATCATGTGGTTCTTCTCCTTTGTTTTATTTACATGGTAGATGACGTTGATTGTTTTTCTAATGGTGAACCATCCCTGCATACCTGGTATGAACCCCACTTGGTCATCATGAATGATTTTCTTGATAATGTTGTTGATAGACTTCCAATTTCTTGAAAAGCATTATTTCATATTATTTTAGTATAAGGCTCAAATCTCCATGGGGACGTGCCAAGTCTTTACTGAGGGTTTAAAAAACTCAAATAGGTTGCTGATATTGGGAATTTTCTAGGTGCAGAAGCCCAAGAATATAATCTGCTGGAGCTGAATAAGGGAGAGCATTTGGAGACAGCACTTCAAGTAAGACAGTAACTGTCCGGGCAATGGTGGGGTACACTGCTATCACACTTGCAACAACTGTGCTGAGGGGAACAAGGTTCTCAAGTCTGCACTACATATTCACCCTATGACTGATCCTGTACCATTTTGAAGGGATGTGTTACAATTTGTTTCCTAGGTTAAGGAGCCCTAGTGGTGCAGTGGTTAAGTATTTGGCTGCTAACCAAAAGGTTAGGAGTTTGAACCTACCAGGCACTTCACGGGGGAAAGCTGTGGCCATCTGTTTCTGTAGGTTTACAGCCCTGGAAACCCCATGAGGCAGTTCTATTCTGACCTGTAGTGTCACTATACGTCAGAATTGACTTGATGGCAATGGAATGAGGATAAGGTGATTTTGAAGAGATCTGAGCGTAGATTTTCTGGGGGAACTGACTTAATTTTATTTGATGTGATATCTTGTTGCCTTTGAAACTTTAACCTTCCTGACAATTTTTATTGACCAAGCATTTGTATAGAGCATCTCAACATCAATCTAGTTTCATCCTGGAATGAAGTACTGTTCTCAAGAAAGTCTGAATGGGACTGCAGAGTGGTTAAGAGTGAAGTTGAAGATAGCATGGGGAATAACAGATAGATTTAAATTAACCTAGTTGTAAAGCTCTCTGATACCCAGTACTCACCTTGGACAAGATAATCTCTAACTCCTTTTTGTCATCCTCCATATGCGCATTTGTAGCTGTTTTGAAAAATGAGATTTTCAAATTCTCCCTTTCCCATTTTAATTTTTTTTATTACTATACTTACACTGTTCTGAATATTGACACACATAAAGGGTGAACATTTATCACCTGTGCGCTTTCCAAATTAACACTCGATGGAATTTAGATGCCAACAAGAAAGAGAAGCATTTCAGGCAAATGTGTGAGTATAGAATGAACATATTAAATGGAGATACTAAGGGTTGGGAAAGAGATCAAGGTCTGCCCACAGAAAGTCCTATAGCTCTGGTATATGTGCTCCTTAGCTGGTGTGGAGGCACAGTCCAACGTTGTACTTGATGTACTCCAAGAGTTGGCCATGAATACTGACAAGGAGAACCTGGATAAAAAAGATGGCCAGTGTAGTGCCTAAGGCTTTGACTGCTAACCAGGCTAGTGGTATAGACACACCAGCCACTCCTTGGAAGGAAGATTGGGCAATCTACTTCCCTAGTGATACTACCTCGGAAACCCAAGGAAGGGTTGTTACGAGTAGGATTTGACTCGACAGCAGTGAGTTCTGAGTATATGAAGTCACTCACAGCAATAGCTGAGGAGGTGGTTAGGAGTGAGAGAAAGAGATAGGAGACTGATGAGAGGATGAGCCCATACAGCCATATTAGAATTAATGGGCTATCAGTTTGTAAAAGGTAAAAGAGTTGACAAATGGCCAAGTTCAAAGAATGACTCAACCATACCAATGGTGACCAGTGGATGGGCCAATACGAATGGGCAAGATTAATAGGGAGATTTAGAGAAAATCTCTACATTTAGGTTAGAGAAACCTCTCCCTGTTTCCTGTGCCAAAGAACTAATTTGATTTTTCATTTGGCTTCTTAACCCAGCCCTGATGGCATAGTGGTTAAAGTGCTTAGCTGCTAATCATTGCAGTGAAAGGTTGGTAGTTCAAACCCACTGGCTGCACTATGAAAGAAAAGTTGTGGCAGTTTGCTTTTGTAAAGATTTACAGCCTCAGAAACCTCCTGGGGCAGTTCTCTGTCCCACAGTCTTATTGGTTTGCTATGTGACAGAATTAACTTGATAGCGATGGGTTTTATGAGCTCAGCAAGATCAGGATGAACTACAGAGTTACAAAGAACTAAGGAATGCCAGTCAGGTCTGGATTTCCAAAAGTTTTCACTTCTGTCTTACTAATGCCAGCTAACCTAACAGAGGAGGTCACCCAATAAGCCTACTGCAAGCTACCTGTATCATGGCTCTCACAAGGATGAGTTAGGTAAAAGTAGCATTCTTCTCAAGTCCTCAGTGATAGCTGTATTCATTTATTAAATTTATTTAAGTTTAATTCAAGAGGCATAAGGCTAAAACTCTATTGAGTCCATTCTTTAATTTTCACAGTAAAAAAAAACACCTAGTCGTCAATCCCTCTGGTTAGCTTTAGGTTATTTACAGATGGAAAATACACGGAACAAAGGCCCTTCCTTGGGATAAATGTCTCATTTCTTAATACAGAATGCTGGAGCTGGAAGGAAGTGCCAAAGTCCACCCTGTTCGACCTATCTTTTTTTATAGATAACTACATTCAGGCATCTATTACGGTCTTAGTCCATGGTACAAGCTGTTTAATGGGCATAGCTAAGGCAGAAGAAAAAAAGAAAACAACCAATTATGTTGTGGCTGTCCTCACGGAGGGACTAGACAGCCCTACTTAAAAAAAAAAAAAAAAAAAAACAGTAACAAAAATTCCATGTAATTAAGGGGACAAAACTCACTTGGGCTACCTGGGTAGAAATGGTAACTGGGAAGCAACTGGGGACCCAAGACCTTTAAAGGACCCTTATTTTTAGATGTGTGTCTTTAGATGTGTGTATTGGGGGACTGCCATCAAGTCATAAGCAGGTAAGGGTAGATCCACCTGTGCTCCAGTTAGTCCCTCCTGATTCCAATGGCCCCAAACTGTCTAAAAGGAAAGTAATTTAAATACTTTCCAATTGTGGAGGACACGATTTCCAAACTATGTAGATATTTACAGCAAAGGCATAAATAATCTGGGTGCACACATGGTTAAGCGCATAGTTGCTAACCAGAGGCACCTTCGAATAAAGATCTAGCAATCTATTTCTGAAAAATCAGTCAATGAAAATCTTGGGGAGCACAATTCTACTCTGACACACATGGGGTTGCCCTCAACTGAACCTGACAGCAACTGGTCAACACAACTAAAGCTGCCATTAAGATTCATGCTGACAAACAGTGCCCAGAAAGAGGCCAAGTGTAGAGATGCACAGTCTTTGAATCCTGTTCTGCATGTTATAGCAAATGTACAACCTGCTTGCTCTTCTATTTGAAATGAAGTGAAAATATCCAGCACCAAGGCTATGGTAAACAAACAAAATCAGGAAATTCAAATAAATATCCTTTATTAAAGAAAAAAAGGAATATTGTTAAGCACCAAAACTGTATGTTGTTACATTGCATGTACAAGAGAATGGTGATTGCATTACGTGTTGTACAAGTACTTAACTCTGAAGTCATGAGTGTAAAAACATGAAATACAAAGCAATATAATAATTACAATGCAGAAAAGTTGCACTAAAGAGCAAAAGGCAACAATCAAAACAATTATTGGAGATTTCATAGTATTGCTATAAATGCTTGCTTATTTTTTCTTTGTACTTTTAATACTTCAGAATGTTAATTGAGCATATTTATGTACTGTAAATTTGCAAGAGTTGACATTTATAATACACTGTCCATTTAATGTAACGGTGTTAAAGCCATCCTTAAAAGCTAAGCACAACGTGTTAGTGTTTTGCTTCTACCTTTATAATATTGCACAAAGCTAGTAAATGGTGAATCAGTTGCCATTAAAATTTTCATTTGCCCAGAAGGCTAAAAAACATGTCAGTTTCTTTACCCCTAATGGGTTTTATCCATGCAAAATGATCTGTAGCCTTCCATTTTTCATAAACTACATATTATAGTTTCACACTTGGCAAGACATACAGTACAATGAGAAATTCAATGAGACTAGGGATTCTGCCAAAGTTGAAGAAGTCATTGTATGGGTTGCATTGTCTATCCTTCTTGGTTCACAAAAGAAGGAAAAATGCCACCTTCTGACTATGGAGACTTCCTAAAATCAGTGTAATTAATATTGGGAGAAGTTGGATAACTTGTTACAACTTTTGATAGTTAACCACAGAACATGCACATTAAAAAGAAAACAAAACACAAATTTCCCTTGTGAAATAGTGAACTGAACTCTATTAGCCAATACCTATACCTTTTATATATACCGAAACATCACTTGTAAGGACTTTCCTAGTCACCCCTGATTCCCCAAACTGAGCCACTTTAATTGTACTTGATTTTAAAATAAAATCCTCTAACTCTAAAACAAAATGACTGCTTTGAGATTCAGTGTGTGAAATAACATTCATAAGATTTAACACATCAACCTCAGAGGTTTCTGTACATGCACTTTACAGTGGCATAACAAATCTATTTGTAGAAAGGGACAATTATAAATTTGGAATTCAGAGTTAATGTTTATCTGAAAGACTTCCATCAGTTATATTCTAGAAATGCCAAGCTGTACATTTACTGTGGACAACAATTTTTACAATGAACACTTTTTTTTAAAATAATTCAACAGGCAGTCATTTAAAACACACCACACACACACACACACACACACACAATCCAGATTCCCTCCCACCTTTAAAAACCTCTGTTTACATATAGAATAGTTTAGGCGGTAATATAAATTCATTTTGTAGGAAAAGCTTTTAAATTACACTATATTTATAGGATAAAAAATACCACTGCTTTATTTTACAAAGCAATGAAACAGACACTTTTCTTAATGTGCTTTAACTAAAGAGCACTTTGCAGCAAAGTTCAGAAATAACTCCTGAAGTGACCAGTAGCACTAAATAAATGCAACACGCTCCAGCAGCAAGGTGCTGCCACTTTTTAACCTCTTGTCTATCTGAAATAAACCTTGTTGGTCAATCCCTTAACACTAGGCAGAGTTCTTTTTCTATGCTAAGCAATAAATGGGAAATAAATGTTTAAAATGCACATTAAACTTTATATTATCATTTAAGTTCAGTGCAAGAATTAGATAAAACTTATTAAGGTTTCTGCTTTATTAGTAAATAGCTGCATTTGAACAATGCATCATTTGCCATAATTTTGAAATGTTTTATAGCTGCTCAATGGCAAAAAGATTTGAAAAAAAAAAAAAAAAACCAAAACAAAAACAAAAACAGATAACCTGGTAAAGTGTATGAAATTTCCACTCCCTGATAGGGCCTATAAGGACCTGATAGTACTTTACAAATTTGTACCCGATGTTAAGTACTTAATATTTAAATTATAAAGCTTGAAAAAACCACACACAACAACATTACACTTGGTGAAAGAAAAAGCACTGACTAAATTTATACAATCGTACTCAATGAATATAATTTAAAAAAGATATTTAGGGAATGTATAAAATCAAACTGTATTCACTGTATTGATCCCATTCCAGATAGAGAGGAGTTGCCTGTTAATTTTTGTTCCACTGATTTAAGAGTTTTAATTCTGTCTGTTTGTTATGGCCAAAGTATGCTTTACAATTTAACACATTTAATAGTGTAAGTGGCCATGCCATGTGTCACCAAGTATTTCTTCTTAACTTAGCTTCACCGAAACATACAGGGTAATCAAAGTGCTAAGAATTTTCTATTAATGAGAAAAGCCCACTGCTGTCATACTACACCTCACCAACGGTTACAGTTGGGTCTAAGAGTGTCTTTAAAAATGCATTTTACAGAGATGTTTCAGTCCCACAATAAATAAATAGTGGAATGATTGTTTTTGTGCTGCTCAAAATAAATGAGTTTACAAATACATGTTAAATAAACATGGTAACCATTAATCTTTTAAAAATCCTCTATAGCCAGGCAATTTTTCATACTGTTACACTACAGAACAGGATTTTAAACCATTAGAAACACTTTCTATACATGCTACATTGATTACAGATATATAATTTTGGATGCATTTGCAGGAGAAATATTTGAATTTGACATTCAAGTGAGCAGTAACATTAATCTCAAAACATCCCCAAGTCATCATCTACTTGTTTTCCTTTTATAAATGTATTGCAGATTGGTAAATTAACTTCTAAATTGATTCAGCACAAGCAAGCAGCTGTTTGTGGATTCGTAACACAGAAATGATACATTAACAGCAATGTAACTGTCAAACATTTTGAACCATACAAAAGTACAGGGAAGTTTGGAGCTGAAAACATGATCACCTTAAGTACCATCATAACTAAAGATACATAAATTTAATATTAAAGCAAAAAACCTTTGTTTTATGAGAGGCAAGAAGGGAAATTTCACCATGCTTACATAATTTTTATAGTACTTTGAAAATACTTTAACATTAACATGAGTGCTCAATTGATCTCATCTTGATGTCAAAGCCATCCTTGTTACTTGAAAATTTACTATCTGTGACTAACTCCAGAGATTTATAACCTGCCAAAAAAACAAAAAAAATTCACTGCCATGAAGCCAATTCCAATTCACAGAGACCCTACAGGGCAGAGTAGAATTGCCCCACTGGGTTTCCAAGGTTGTAAATGTTTATGAAGCAGCCTGCCTCGTCTTTCTCCCATGGAACAGCTGGAGGCTTTGAATGCAGATCTTTTGGTTAGTAGCTAAATGCTTTAATCATTTTGCCATCAGAGATCCTTTTATGACCTTCAGTAATTTGTAATTTTGTGGAAAGAAATCTGAATCAAGAGACATGGAAATGGGTGTGTTGGAGAAGTTATTTGCCAGACAGTGAGTACAGGCTGCTGCCAGTGAGGCTGTGTTTGCTTTAAACTACTTATCTTCAAATACAGGCTACTGCTAATGGTGTTCTCATGGGGCATAGACTTGTGGATGCACCCTTACAAGGGTCAATGGAGTTCTGTACACCCTCCATTATTTGCTAGAGACCTGTCACATGCTGCAGGATGACAGACCACAACACCTTTTTATAAGTAAGCCCATCTCATAACAGAATTCCATACTCCCTCTCAATGCACGAAGGTTCCAGTGTTTTTGCTATTAATTTGACACTAGATCCTCTTGTACTTTTCTAAATTTTAATAAATGAAAAACTTATGAACATCTAAAGGCATAAAATTAGTACAGGATTTTTTAAAGGTTTGCCAACTTACTAAAAAAAAAAATAAAAATACAAATATACTACCATTCAAACCAATCATTCTTTGGGTTAAAAGCACGTTTTATGTGAAGGTATATAGGGAAAAATAATCATCTCCCTTGAGATTTCTTGAGATAAAGATTAAGTTTATATATTAGCTCTGTATTTCTTATGCTCCCAGATTAAGAAGTAAGCCTTGGAAATAATGCTGGGAATAAAACCAATGTATAGGTGTGCACTGGGTCCACTGGGGCAACATTCAACTGCATATATGGATATCATGGTTCCATATATATATATATATATATTTTTTTTTTTAAAAAAGGAAAATAGTTTTGTTTTCATCATATCCCTCAAATGGTTTTAAAGATTCCAATCCCCCAGAGAGAATGAGCAGTGAAGCTCCAGGGTGCATCCTCCTTCTTCTCCTCCTGGCTTTATTCACCTGCCCAGCAGCTGTGCAGACCTTCACTCCTGATGCAGGGCAGGGCCCACTACAGCCCCTCTGCTCCTGCTGTGGGTGCTGGAGGTGCCGGCTGGGCCAAGGGTGCTTGATTGCAGCTCCTGGCAGCGGCACTCAGGGCCGCCACCACTAGCTTAGCTTCCAGCACCTGCACACCAATCTCTGCGGACACCACTCTGTATTCCCTGTGTGGTGCCCCCTCTTGAGCCTGGACATGCACAAAGTCCACCTGGCCCAGCCACATTCCCAGCAAGGCTGGCCTCCTGTATTCAGTGAATACAGCTCTCCACCTTTGTCTGGTGGGCTCCCATAATACAGTAAATTTATGGGGATTTTACTATGGATTTTCATGGACTGCCTATATATAATATGGTGTTCACACAATATCCAAATTGCAAACATCCTATTTCAGAGAAGGTATTGTGGCTAGTAAGTGATACCTACCTGTATTGTGAAAATCCTGTGCAAAAGCTCCTAGACCCATCAATAAACATCTTATTAGTATTTCCAATGGGAAGATTTTGCTTTATATAACTTGTTAACAGAAATTTTTCTTCATACTTATTTTAAAGAAATTTGCATTTTAAAATAACACGAGTGTGAGTGTTTCTTTTTCCTCCAAGAACACCAATTTGTACCCATTGGAAAGCTTTGACTCCAGCACTGCTTTCTGGGTCTAGGCTAGACAATTTTCTTATAATACGTTTGGCAGAATTACAGTGTACAAAGTACTGTAAGTTAGGTCCAATGCATCTGCCTTCCTTCAAGCCCACACTGTCCTGCTGAAAATCCTTAATGCTTCAATTCATATACAAATGTACACTGTAGGACTCCATCACAGCAAAACCAGCACCTAAGCTACATACATTATTTTTTAGAATTCAGTGACAATAAAAAAGACTCTCTAGCAAAATTCTACTGAAAGCATTTGAAGATAAGTGAAGTGTCAGCCAAGGAAGCTTTTCCACCTGGCTACTTTCTGCATCTTTGTAGAGCACACTTTTTCCACTGTGCAGCATCAAAATAAAAACTTATATGGTGCAAGATAAAGAAACTTAACATCTGCATCCCTATTGCTGAATCTTCTTTTTGATTCTCAATAGGAAAGTCACGTGAGTTATAGTAATCAAGTAATAGTTCAAACAAAAAAAAAATAATTTGAAATATCAAATTACAAAGTATTGCTTCTCATAAACAAAGATACACATAAAATTTAAACCATTATAAATTCAGAATTACGAAGAATATTTAAAGGAATGGAAATTTTTACTTCAAAACCTTACAAAGTGTAAGACTGTGTGGCCTTCTAAAAATATGCCATGTTAAATAATGTTGTGGTAAATACATTAATAGGTGTATCTCCATGGTTATGAATCTTTTCAAATGTTGCTGAACATCTTTATGAAAATTCCTTTGGAGATGAGTACTGTGGAAATTTTAAGTGCATTTCCATCTGATTTTCTTTCAAGTCCCATCCTATACCTATCATGATAAACTTCTTTTTCAGAGTGTCATACTATTTATATAAGCTGATATGGAAGAAGCTCTGTATTTTTCAAGCAGATGACTTTTCAGTGCACTGACAGATGGATCTCAAAGCAGCCCCAATACAGCTCACAGAAGACCTCACCCCAGTGTTCCTCCAATTCATAGCAACTCCCTAGATTAACTGGCCACTACAAGTATATAATTAGAGGGTGGGGGTGGAGGAAAGGGGAACGTGCTTAAAAACCAGGACTCTCCAGAAGGCCTTTTCTTCATTGTAGTCAGGAACATTGCACATCTAAAATTCATGTTAACTGCTATCTACTGGAATGACTGGAAAAGTGATAACCTGCCAACTGTGCTTCATTTCACATCACTGGGCCAATACAAACAATTCCACTGATCCAATGGAATCCAATTGGGGAACCAAGTGATTAAAATGTTATTCTCCAAAACAATAAGGACTGATCTTCAACTGTAGGTATTTTTTCTTCTTTTTATTTCACCTGTTTACAAACAACATGATACAATGTGTTAAAAAAGATATCTTTTAATGATTATATATATGTTCCCTCCCACTCTGCAATAATCAGGCTGAATGAACACTGATGGATTTTTGTGTCCCAGTTAAAATTTTCTTATAAACAGTCATTTAGACAGAATGGTGTATAGGAAGCATTTCTTTTTTTTTTTTTTTTAAAGGATATATTTGTATTCTTAAAACAATAAAAATGAAAATAATTGAATACAGATTTTGATTACTGTTAAAAAGGTTGGATGTTAGATACATTTCCACCTTTATTGTTTTTACTCTAATATTTTATGTCAAAAAGTATACATTAAAAAGGTAAAAACAATCTACCTTGCCTCATAAGCTCATAAACACTATTAAGTGGTATCTTTAAAATTCACTCGTGAGTATGTTTCTGTTTTGATAGTCTTAGAGGACAGGACTAATACACTCAAACCAAACTCCCTGCCATCAAGTCGATTCTGACTCACAGTGACCCCCACTGGGTTTCTGAGGCAGTAAATCTTTATGGAAGTAGACTCCCCATCTTCCTTCCATGGAGTGGCTGGTGGGACAGAACCACCAACCTTTTGGTTAGCAGTCAAATGCCTTAGGAACTGCATCACCAGAGCTCTTTAGGGGACATGACTAAATATTAGTCTTTAAATGGATGCTTTGTCAAGACTTTTTTTAATTCAAAGTTGTTGTGTTTGAGATCTATGAGCTTATCAAGGGCAAAGGAGCATATATATATATATATATATATATATATATATATATATACACACACACACACATACATATGTATATATATGTATATGTGTGTGTATATATATATATACACACACACACATATACATATGTATATATATGTATATGTGTGTGTGTGTGTGTATATATATATATATATATATATATATATATATATATATAGGGAGCTCTGGTAGCATAGTGGCTAAGACACTTGCCTGCTAACCAGACGGCTGGCGGTTCAAACCCACGAGCCACTTCTCGGAAGGAAGGTTGGGCAATCCTACTTCCGTAGTGATACTGCCTTGGAAACCCAAGGAGGGGTCGCTATGAGTCGGGGCCGACTTGACAGCACACAACAACAACAACAACAAAAAATATATATATATATATATATACCACACATACATATATATATATATATATATATGAAAGACCTACCTATCAGGTAAGGGCCGACATTCATATGAATAAGTTACCACTTAACTGATTACAGTTTGGGACTGACTTAAGATTGTATCTACACATGGCTACTGAGCATTGAAATGAGGCTAGTGTGACTAAGAAAGTGAATATTTATGTCATTCAATTTAAATTAAAAATATGAGATAATATAAAAGTTTAAATTATTATTAAATAAACACAACTTCATTGTTTTAATAGGACTTTTCACTTTATCCACTGAATATTTACCATCTTAACTGAGAAGTGTATTATGTGTAAAATACACACTGGATTTCAAAGACATGGTACCAGAAAAAAAAAAAAAAGCAAACTATGTCGTTATTTTTTAAATGTTAATTACATTTTGAAATAAGATGTTTCCAAAATCAACAAATCAATTTTTTATCCTTTAAAATAAGCTTATTAGAAAAAATAAAAATGATATATGTAGTTTACATATTTCTATTAGACATAATAGGTTAAAAAAAGGTGCTCCAGGAAACAAATCAGAAACTGTAAAGAACGTGTATATACTGACATACATTTGTTTATGTTTAGAAAGCCCCTTGAAAAACACTGTAAACTCTGGCTATCTCTGGCAAGAGTTTCTAGAGGTGGCAGGGGAAGCAGAAAAGGTACTTTAAATTCACTTTTTACTTCATGAAGTTTTAATAACTTAGCTCTTTTAAAAGAAGATTGTAGTTACCCAAATGATTTAAAAACTAACAGGAAAGAAACCTATTAATAGGAAATAAAAATTACAGCCTTTTCACAGCAACTTACAGAGAATTATCTAAAAGGTCAGAGCCTTGGAATTCTTCTCCAAGACCATGAAGCAGATAGATATAGCTCCTTCATCACTGCTGGCTCAGATGGCAGAGACAGCAGCTAGTCTATGGTTTGCCCTTGGCTTAGGATAAATTCAGTCTTTTAAAATGCCTTTGAAGATATATGAGCGTTTTATAGTTTCTCTCAACATACATTAGCCATAAACAATCAGCCAAAAAAAGAGAAAAAACTAAAAAGTTTTAAGCAACTTTCCAGTGGTATAGATCATTTGTAACATCAGCAATAAAGGCAGAAGCAACAGCTAGAAGCTACAAATAACATCCCAGCCACCTGAGCATAGAAGTGCGGGTACAGTATAAATGTGTTGGGCAGTATCTGGAGGGATGAGAGAAAACAGACAGCGAGAGGCTTGCCTGAGCAGCTGCTGATGCGCCTGTACCCTGATGAGGCCATGACAAGCCAGCTGTAATGAAGGGACTAAACACACATTCATGTGACTGCCAGCTGTGGAACTGACCAGTTAGCACCAGGATGGTAGTTTTAGGCATGTACTTAGCTGTACACTAAAGAAGCTACAAGACAAAGAGACAATGCAATAGGCAGCAAGAAGTGTAAAGCAGAAGATAATCCATAAATATCCAGCATGGAAAAGAATGTGAGTCAGATACATCTAGCTCTCTAGACACATTCACACATGGAGTAGGCACACTGATATATTTATATTAGTCTGCAAAGAATACTGTACCTATGTTCATACATAAGCATAAATGGTTTGAAAGTAGTTTGGGATCAAAAAGAAGTCATGTAAAGTGACTGATGATTAGGGCCTCTATACATAAGAAAAGGAGCTCTGGTGGCACAGTGGTTAAAATATTTGGCTGCTAACTAAAAGGCTGGCGGTCAGAACCTCCAAAGGACAAAGATGAGGCAGTCTGTTTCCATAAAGATTTACAGCCTTGGAAACTCTACGGGGCAACAGTTCTACTCTATCCTATAGGATATCACTATGACTTAGAAGGACTCTATAGCATTGAGTTTTGGGTTTTTATACATAAGAAAAGGAAATATACATGGGAGAACAGAAGGGGTGTGTATGCTCAGGGAGCAGGAGTGCATAGGAGGGAAGGACATAGGGAAGAGGTGGCTTCTGGGGAGGAAGTGGGAAGAGAGCTGTTGCATTTACGGTCAATGTCATGAGACACAGTGTATGTGCACTGCTGTATAGAAGATGAATTTGCTCTGTAAACTTCCACACTAATCACAATAAAATTAAAAAAGGAAAGAAAAGAAAAGATAAGGGATACAAACAGCCTGGGACCCACAGCATGAAGCTGTACTACAGCGTGTTGGCTGAACCATGTTAAAGGTATGTGTTTTTCACTCTATTTGTTGTGTGTATGTTGGGGGGTGGGTGGGTGGTAGAATCTAGAGTAACATTTTCTTGATGGGCCTATACAGTTAGCTTTTCTGGGCATGAATTGGAATCGACTCAATGGCAGTAGATTTTTTTTGGGAGGGGGTGTGTACCCAGAACTCATATTAGAACTACTCATTCAGAATCTTTGGAGTCAGGGCCAGGAAGATTTTTAATTAGCTCTCCAGATAATTCTTATGATGAGGCAAGATGAAGAATCACTGTGCTAATGAGTAAGTTAATTATTCCCCTACTTACTTCCTCTAGAAATAAGAGTCATCTCTCTTTTGTTGAATGTTGTAAAGGCCATAGAAACATATTTCAGCAAAAGATCATAATAATTAACACTTTTGTATATTTGAATTATGATATTTCAGTTACAATCATAACCAATTCTACATACTAGTTAATTTATAGCATATGTTATCATCCTTACTGATTCTCTATATTTAGCATAACTTGTACATTGTTCTGTAACTGTCTTAATAAAAAGTGGTAAAGTACAACTTTCTATTACCTTAGGTCTAGTATATGTGTAACCAAAAAGGATCTTAATAGCAGAGGCATATTCAATAGGACCTGTATTAAATTTATCTAGATGATGTAGAAACTATGACAAGCTTTTGTAGCTTTAAAAGCTAAATAATCAGACAATACAGTATTGTTTCTTGAGTGAAATTAGAAAACTCCATGTGGACAACGAATAAGAGATCAAAATTTAATATGCATTATAGTTTATAACCAAAATAACTCAATTAGAAAAAGCCTTTTCCTATTCTTTAAGGGCTGGAATAAGACCCTCACTTTACTTGAGATACAGATGTACTGTAGAAATGTTGAATAAGCAGGATATAAAAATTATAGAAGTTATATCCTGAGAAGTGCTTTTCTGTTACCTTAAGCTTTCAAGACCGAATTATTTTCTGCTTTAAATTTTTTGTTAAAACCATGTGTTTTCAGTAATGGAAAGCATTTGGAATGAGAGTTTTTTTTTTGAGGTAATACAGCTTTTGATACAATTAGTGGGACACATATGTGCTGGTGCTGAGGTTGGTGAGAGGAGGCATGTTTTTTCAGGTTCAAACAGTTATACATGCCCCTGCCACATGGCAGCATGCACTAAAGGTGGGATAGCATCTTCATACTAAGTCCCAAGACTAGAAAATGTAGGTAGACACTATATATGTCCCATGGGTCATGAAAGGGTTAAGTATCTAGGAACTATAACACTATGTAAAACCTGAAGTTTACAAATTTATGATCCATGCTACAAGCGAGCTATATAATAAACAATATGCCTTGAACTCAATTAAAAATAAGGGACCCCATCCTCCTATATAAAAGCCATGCTACTACATGCTACTGAAGAAAATAAGGCCATTTACTTGTTAGTTTTCCCAGTCTGTGCAAGGCAAAACCTCCTCTTCATCTTCTGACTCAGGGGATGCTTCTTTAATTCTTCTAAGAGCTTCATGGATGCTCCGTGTTAGAGGGTCCGTATCGGGCAGAAGTGTGAAGGATTCTCTCAAAACTTCCTTCTGGACTTTCTTCAATTTCACCCCTTTCCTTATTTGTGCCAAGATATTATTACTATCATCTTCATCAGGAAAAGGACGCAGAGTTCGCTGTTCAACCTTTTTCAGGTGAAAACTGCCACGCTTCAAGGAAGCTAGCACCTCATCCATGGGTGAGCTCACTTTGGAAAATGAAACAGAACAGTTAGAGTTAGCATTACATTTACAGTCAAACTGTTAAACCACTACAGCTTTAGACTATGATAGCTCAGGACAATGAAAATGCAACCTACAAACAGGATCATCAAATGTGTGCTAGAGCAAAGGGGATCCTAATTACTTGTCCTTGTTGAAAAAATCCTAAGGCTCAAATTCCATGCCCAGCATTGTTGGTATTCCTCTATCATATACCAAAAGCAGTAGTCTTAGAAAAATCATGGAGAGATTCCTAAAGGATTTCCATTACTAGTCTAATCTTCAAATTCAGTGACAGGGTTACACATTTTAAAAATTAAATCTTTGATATGTTGGTGACTGTGCTGTATATTTCTATTTAGTTTTATATGTGAATATAAAATTTTCTCCCTGTGCAAGCTGAAAGCTTGTCAAGGACATAGTTTTTTTTATTTAATTTTTTAAAAAAAATAGTTTTATTGAGGTATTCTAAGATGCAATAATATCCTCTATTCTTCTTTGTCTCTTTATACAAAGAGCAGGTCCTCAATAAACATGTGACCAAGTATTAAATGGTCTTGCCACTGTCTTTCCAATGTGACAGTCCTGACGAGATGAATTATCCTTTCTGATGCAATTTTCTTATGTTCTCCAGGCTTAAAACCAGAACTTCTATCACAAAACAAAAGGATCACCCCTGTGCACTACCAAACAGATGAAGAATCAGTTCAGAAGACATATTTTTATAAAGTGCCTGACAACAGCTCAAGAAGGTACCCATCTCTGATGATGTTGGTTGATGTTGGTAATGTTAAGAATTCTGTTACAAAACTGTTTGTTATCAAATATTGTTCAAAATATAATGTTTAAGCTTTGTAAGGTCTTATGAAACATAAAGTCCTTTAATTATACCTCATTTTATACAAAAGATAAACATTAAAATATCTTTTAAATTACCTCTCCTCCTCTGCAAACCTTCTGTGGTCTTTTTGAGCTTCTTCCTGGCACTGACCAGCTGGGTGCTGTCAAAGAGGTGTGCTGAGGGAGCACTTGCAGATTTTGGGATCCTCTTCTCGTTCCCCTCCATTCTAGGCAGACCTTTCTCCAGTGTCTCCGTAGTGCTGTCCTTAGCAACAGGCAGAGGTGGTGGTGGGGGGGGAGGGGGAGGAGGTGGTGGTGGGGGAGGTGGTGTGGGAGGAAGAGGTGGTGGGAGTGGATCTATGGTAAGAGAACCTGGTTCAAGGTCATTATTAGTCAAAAGTGGAAGCGATACAGTGGGAGGCAGTTCAGAGGTAACACCACAGAGAGGTAATGAAGTGGCTTCAAGTTGTGCTAATGAAGGTTCTTCAAGCTGTGCAAGGCTCTGGGGTTCTGTGGCCTGTGATAACCCAAGACTGCTTCTTCCTTCCTTTGCCTCTTCAGTTTTCTCTTGTACCTGGTGTGCTCCTGGTACAGAGTCACACTGATCCTCGCAGGGCACGGGACTTGCTGTGCTTTTTCTTCTTGCGTGAGCCAGCCGCAATCTGGTTGATTTAAGTATGACTTGCCCAGGGTACCGCTGAAAAATCCAAAGTTTTATCATCAAACCCTTTATTACTTATTCATCATCAAATCCTTTATTAAGGCTTTGTTTCTTCTTAACTAGTTAATGAGTAAACTGTTCAAAATTACCATGTGATAAAAAAAAATTCTTTAATGATTAAAATTACTAATTCATATGTGGAGAAAAAAGCAATATAAGATATAAAACTTACACTATGTCAAAAATACATAACTTTCTGCATACCAGTAGCTTAAGAAAGTTTTGTTAGTTTATGTATTTTTCAATGGTTGCAGATAAAATTTTAAAATATTAATATATATTTTTAATAAATGTTACTTACCATTTAAAACAAGCTCCAGTAACAATATGTGCATTTATAGTAGACCAATGAGAGGGGATACAATTTTTTGGAGTACTTATATATAAAGAAGGAGCTCTGATAGCACAGTGCCTAAGGCATCTGACAGCTAACCAGAAGGTTGGTGGTTCAGACCTACCAGCCACTCCATGGAAGCAAGACTGGGCGATCTACTTCCATAAAGATTTCCGCCTTGGAAACCCAATGGGGGTTGGCTATGAGTTGGAATCGACTCAGTGGCAGTGGGCTTGTTTTTTCTGTTTTTCATATATAAAGAATTCTTCTTTTTATATCTTTAACGTAATAAAACCTACCTTCAATGCTATTTGGTGGACAACAGTTACTCAACACAAGGCTTTTCTAGTTTGGACCCTATGTAAAAATGTTTTCTCTCTTTTTTTTTTTTTTAACTAACAAGACTATGGATGAGCTTACTTCATCCATAAGGTGATCCCACTGTACAAAGTAAAGGTCTGGAACACTTTAATCCTGAACTCTATGGCTTAATCACAGTTGCAAGGAGATATTTAGATGCTGAGGTATCAGTGCCCATGTCATGGCTTAGCCTGGCAAGGAAGGCATTTCCCTTGGGGAAGCAGGAGCACTTCTCATATATGTTGATCCACCCTCTGTCAGTGGTTGTGTCCATATAGTACCAAAACAGATTGATGTACATGGAAGTAATAACAAATTAATGCTTGAGCTGGATAAAACTCAAGGGGAGTCCAGGCTTTCCAGAGACCATGATCTTATACTACTGAAGCCATGGACCAAGGGTCACATGAACATTAATTCTGAAAACAACCAGAGGGAAGAGAGCCATGCAGTCAAAACAAAACACAGACTGCCATGGGTATAATATTTTCTAAAGAACAATCACAAGGGAAAAACAGGTTTCTTCAGACAAAGAAAGCCTAAAACAGCAACATGTATATCATTGTTATATGTTGAACTGTGTCACCACCACTTCCCTAAATATGTATTAAAATACTAACACCTATACCTATAGATATAATCCCATTTGACAATAGAGCTTTTCCTTGTTATGTTAATAAGGCCATATCAATGTAGAGTTTGTCTTTTTTTTAAACATATTATTTTATTGGTGAAACAGTATTTATCTGGTGAAAGGTTATACAGCAAGTTAGGTTCACACCAGCTGCTCTGGTGGAGAAAGATGTAGTCTGCTTGCATAAAGATTTACAGCCTTGGAAACCCTGTGGGGCAGTTCTACTCTGTCCTTTAGGGTCACTGTCAGTTGGAAATGATTTGATGGCAATTGTTTGGTTTTTTGGTAAATAGGTACAAAATTATAATCTGTCTCATATAACTCAGTTAAAAGAGTAGCTCTGTTAGGATTTTTTTAGTTGCTTTTATTCCAACTAATATTTGTCAAGGAGATGTCAACAGGAGACCTGTGTTGTTTTCTTGACCAATTAACTGTAGCCAATTACTTTTCTTCCCTTTCATAAAGAAGTAACATTCTATTGAGTTTTTGGGTGAAAGTTCACACAAGTTAGGTTTCCATTTGACAATTTCTGCACAAATTGCTCAGTAACATTAGCTACATTTATCACAATCTGTCAACATTCTCTGTAATTGTGTTTCATTGTTCCTTTTCCAGTACTGTAGTTTCTCTGCCCCCTTAGGTTCTCATTTTTGCTTTTAGGTAATGGTTGCCCTTTTGGTCTCATACAGCTACTTTTAAGTACAGTACTGATCTCGCAAGTACTTTGTGTACCACTCTGCTATTTCACTAAAAGGTGATCTATCGAAGGGATAGGATTCTAGGTTTAAAGAATGTCTCACAGTGAAAGTTCAGGAGTCCTCTGTTTGTTACTGTTCCAGTTTGTCTTTTTTTTTTTTTTAATTTCAGTTTTGCTTCCTGTTTTCCTCTCATTCGATCTAGGACATTTACTGTGATCCTGGTTAGAATGGTTGGTCAGTAGTGGAAGCCTAGCACCATCTAGTTCTGGTTTCAGTGTAGATGAGGTCGTGGCTCATGCAGATCTCTTTCTTTTCTGAGCTTCTGGTTACCTTTTCACTGTACTACTCCTAAGCTTTCAAATCCAGAAAACCAATCTTGGAGGGTGTTTGGTTATATCTGAGGAATATCCATATTTATGTTTTCAATGAATATATTTGCCTGCATCCACACTTATATTTATATGTACTTATGGAGCTCTGGTGGCATAGTACCTAAGGCATCTGACTGCTAACCTGAAGGCCAGTGGTTCAAACCCACCAGCCACTCCTTGGAAGGAAGACTGGGCAATCTACTTCTGTAGAGATACCACCTTGGCAACCCAAGGAGGGGTCGCTATGAGTTGGATCCTACTCAATGGCAGTGAGTTTGATTTTTCTTAAGGAGCTCTGGTGGTGTGGGGGGTAAGACATCTGGCTGCTCATCTAAAGGTTGGTGGTTCGAACCAGCAGCCTTTTATGTCACTGGCGGTTAATTCTTAGGTTTTTTTTTTTTTAATCAGTTTGAGGGCTATTGGAAATGGTATTGTTTTCTTGATTTTTCTGAGTAATCTTTTTTAGAGTAGAGAAACCCAACTGATCTTATACCCTACAACATTGTTAAATTTTTCTATTAGTCCCAACAGTTTTCTTGTGAAATCTTTAGGGTCCTCCATGTTTAGGATCATGTCATCTGGAAACAGTTTTACTTCTTCCTTTCTAATCTAGATACCTTTTCTCTTTCTTGCTTATTGTTCTGGCAAGGACTTCCAATAAAATGTTGACTAAGAGTGGTGACAAGGGAAATCCTTGCTTCATGCTAATTCTCAAAAAGAAGACTCTCAGCCTTTCTCCAGTGAGTATAATGTTGGCTGCTGGTTTTGCATAGATGCACTTAATTTTGTTGAGAAATTTCCCTTGTATTCCTATTTTTCTGAGAGTTTTTATCAGGACAGTGTTGAATTTTATTGAATGCCTTTCATGCATCACATATATGAAAGGCTCTGGTGGTCTGGTGCCTAAAGCATCTGACTGCTAACCAGTAGGTTGGTGGTCAAATCCACCAGGCACTCCATGAAAGGAAGATGGGGCAATCTATTTCCATAAAGATTTACTGCCTCAGAAACCCTAGGGGGGTCGCTATGAGTTGGAACTGACTTGATGGCAGTGAGTTTGAGTTTTTTGGTTTTACATGATAAGGTTCTTTTCTTGGTTTTATTTATGTGGTGGATTACATTGGTTGGTTTTCTAACACTGAATCACCCTTGTAATCCTGGAATAAATCCCACTTGATCATGGTGTATGACTTTTTTGATATGTTGCTTAAGTCTGTTGGCTAGTATTTTGTTGAAAATTTTTGCATCTGTGTTTGTAAAGGATAAAATCAAAAGCCATACTCACTGCCATTGAGTTGTTTCTGAGTCATAGCAACCTCATAAGATACAGTAGAACTGCTACATAGTATTTTCAAGTCTGTAACTCTTTACAGAAGCAGATTGCCTCATCTTTCGTCTGTGAAGCAGCTGGTGGGTTCAAACAGCCTACTTCTTGGTTAGCAGCCAAATGCTTTAATCAGTGTGCCATCAGAGCTCTTGTTATTTGCGGTTGAGTCGGACCTGACTCATAGCGACCCCTCCTTGGGTTTCTGA
>NW_006921694.1:4622227-4629359 GCF_000298275.1 Orycteropus afer afer | reverse complement strand
GCGACCCCTCCTTGGGTTTCTGAGGCAATATCACTATGGAAGTAGATTGCCCAACCTTCCTTCCAAGGAGTGGCTGGTGGGTTTGAACCACCAGCGTTCTGTTAGCAGTCAAGTGCCTTAGGCACTATGCTACCAGAACTCCTTAGTGGTCTGTAATTTTCTTTGTGATGTCTCTGCCTGGCTTAGATATCAGGGTTATGCTGGCTTCATAGAGTTCTATAGTGCTCCTTTCTCTTCCATGTTTTTAAAGAGCTTGAATAGGACTAGTGTCAACTCTTCTCTGAATGTTCAGTAGAATTCTCCAGTGTAGCCATCTGGCCTTGCATTTTGTTGTTGTTGTTGTTGTTGGTAGTTTTTGATGACATCTTCAAACTCTTCTTTTGTAATGGGTCTCCTGTTTGTATTAGTTTTGGGAGGTAGAGTGTTTTTTGGAATTTGTATATTTCATCTAGGTTTTTGAATTTCTTGGAGTACAATTTTTCATAGTAATCAGTGATCACTTCTTCATCTCTACTGGATAAGTTGTAATGTCATTACTTTCTCAATTTGTTTTTTTTTGTCTCTTCTATTTTTTATCTTTTGTCAATGTAGCCAGTGGTTTGTCTATTTTATTAACTGTTTCAAAGAACCAACTTCTAGTTTTGTTAGTTCTTTCTATTTAGTTTATTTCTGCCTTGATCTTTATTATTTCCTTTTTTCTGGTAGCTTTTGGTTTGTTTTCCTCTTCCTTTTCTATTTTTTAAGTTGTTGGTTTTAATTAATTATTTTGATGTTTCTTCTTTTTTAATGTAAGTATTTATTGCTATAAATTTTCCTCTGAATACTGTTTGTGTCCTGTCTCAAAGCTTTTGATATACTGTGTTTTCATTTTCATTTGATTCTAGGAATTTTTTAATTTCATGTTTGATTTCTTCTATAATGCAATAGTTTTTTAGTAGTGTATTACTAGTTTCCAGGTACTCACTTATTTTTCCTGTTGTTCCTTTCCAGCTTTATACCTTTATGGTCAGAGAAAACACTTTGTATGATTTCAATCTTTTTAAATTTGTTGAGACTTGTTTTGTATCCTAGCTTATAGTCTATTCTGGAAAATGATCCATGGGCACTGGAGAGGAATGTGTATGATTCTGATGTTGAGTGAAGTGTTTGATATATGTCCGTTAGGTCCAACTAAGCCAATCATTTTTGAGATATGAAAACAGAAGATTAGGCACAGAGACAAGTAAGTAGGAATTGGGGAGAGACAGATGGCACATGGAGATCTCCAAGGAACATAAAGAAGAATACTAGAGAAGCTGAAACAAGGCTTTTTCCCTTATAGCTGGTACCTGAATAATTCAGACTTCTAGACCACGAATTGTGAGAAAATAAATTTCTGTTCATTAAAACCATTCCTTTGTGGTATTTCTGTTACAGCAGCACTAAGAAACTGAGATTATATTTCTGTTTAAAAAGCAGTGAAAACAACAAATTGATCATGCTTTTATTACCTGTTTAAACGTTCGAAGTCTATCCAGTGTTTTCTGTCTTTCTTGGCTAACCCAGGCACTTTTTCTTTCTTCTTCATCATGTAATTTTTCTCTCTTCTAATAAAAATTGGTAATAATTTCATTATGATGTATCCCATTCATTTTTACCATTAACAGGAATAACAACAACAAAAAAAGATGAGCTTTCTCCCAATATGTAAACTGAGTAACTCCACAGAATGATATATTAAACAAAATATTTTACAGCAAGAAAACAGGACAACTTTTTAAAAGAAATCATTATGCCAACGAAAATAACACTATTTAATGTTTTTGCATTTACTCCCAATTTGAAATGTCATCCTATAAAATAAAAAGAAATCTCCTTTGAACTAAAAAATGTTTTATCTTTGGGGTTACAGCTTAACCAATTAAGAGTACAAAATACTTTTAGCTGCTATATTCTGCTAACACAAACAGCTGTCCTTAAAACCAGTAACCAACTGATTATTAATTTAGATATTATAAATTACTTCAAGCAATATAATGGAAATGAAAACATATTTCCACCATTATTCAAGTTTTATTTGGTTTAATGTCACATTCAGTAATCTGCAGGTTGTTTTAAACTTTTCCTATATTGTTGAATCATCTGGAAGCTGTCTAACAAAATCTCATTTGGCAGAATAAATACAAGTTAAATGAATTAAAAAGCTTTCTAATAGGTATATGGGTTACGGCTGTTTTATTTTATTTTTTTAAAAAAAAGGAGACACCTTCCACAAACTCAGATAATTTCACATGGAGATGAGGATGGTGTCATTAACCTGCCTCTCTGTTATACTTCTACTGCCCTGTTCCAATTCAATCCTCTATTATTCTTTTATCCCAGCACCTCTCTCCTCTTTCCCACCAGCGTTTTCTTGGAGAATATGACTTCAAATGAGTTATTGCTGCATTTGCTTTGGATGAGTGTATCAAAATCTAGGAAAAGATTTCTTTCTTTCATTCCTTACTTTTCTTTAATTCCTCAGAAATGTCAAAAGGAGGATGGATAAGGGAGGGTGGGGAGGGAGGAAATGGAAAAATAAGTATGTGTAAGAGACCAATTATATTGAACAAAATGTTATCTAACAATATAATATTTGCACATAAGAATGCGAAATTGCACCATTTACTAACAGAACAATTTAAAATAACTCTCAGTCAGAGCTGAAATAAATTAGCTTGTACCAAAGTAATAGAAAAGTCATAAAGTAAGAAAAAATATTAACAAAAACGAATGTTTCCACGGCAACGAAACTATACTTATTCAGGTCATTTAGGTGAACTACTTTAAGAAGAATGATTTCCTTGAATGCCTGTAAAGTATGGTCAGGGGACCTTCTGATAGAAGATAATGGAATAAAGACTGTTTTGACTTTCTTCTTCTTCCTTGACACCAATTAAAAACATAAAGAATGAGAATTGGAGAAGAAAATATCATTTTTGAAAAAAACAAGAAAATGATACCAATTCCAAGCTACAAATTATGGCAAATACTCATCAAATGAATGAAGTTTTGACAAAAATTAAGAAAGGTCCTAAGATTCATCTTCAAACTGCTAGGACAGAGTTCTCTAAAAAAAATAAATGTCACAATCCTGAAAACCCCATTCACTTTGATCAGTGATAAAACTAGGGCACAAGAGCATACCACAGGAAAGCTAAGAATATTCCTGTAACTATCTGATTCCAGACCACAGGATGGTGTAGCTGAAGGAGCAGCAACACTACAGAAACATGATCTTTATTTTCAACATTTCTACCTTGTCCTAAGGGAAACTATAAGTTGTGAGATGGGGTGAAGGAAGGCAGGCAATGATTTTCAACTACCAACACAGCCAGCCTATGTTCTAAGGACTGTCTTTGAATCACATGTCAACCACACGGAGAGAAGTATCCCTCTAAGTAGGGGACAGGGTTGTTCAGAACAACAAATCTCAACTTAATATGTAGACTGATCCAGCCCCTCTCTGCCATCATTCTAAGACAAGTAATAATGAGAAAGGAAATGGCATGAGTTCTGGGTGTCTATACACAGTGGGGATGCATGGGTGGGACTTATACATGAAAGCCACGGTAGAAGATATGTTTGAAAACAGACTAGGCTCGCAGAAATCACACAAAATGAAATGGAAAAGAATAGCAACAAAAGTTAATTAGCTAGAAGAAAACATCACTCTAAAGAACCTGATGTGAGTATTACTGATACTGTTTAAATGGAGAACATAACAGATGGTTCAGAAGAAATTATTAAAAAGTATTATCAAAGAAAACTTCTTTGAAATAAAGGAAGGCTTAAATCTTCAGTCCAAAGGGTACATTTAGTTTCTGAAAAACATGATATAGATGATCACCAAGTAAAGTTACAACTTCAAGGGTAAGGAAAGACTCATATTGGTAGCCCTAAGGAAAAAAATAAAGTCTCCTATGGGGTCCTGAGGAGGCTGGCCTCAGACCTCTCTACTACAACATTCAATGCTATAAGACAGTGGAACAATTTTCTCCAATATATTGAAGGAGGGAAAATATGACCCAGACCAATAGTTTTTAAGTATAAAGGAAACACAGACATTCCCCAAACATGCCAGAACTCTAAAAACACAGCAACCACGAAACTTTCCTGAAAATAGTACCTTATAATGATACTTAACGAACTCTGAGATGAATCAAACTCAGAATAGAAAAGCTGTGTTCAGACGACTGGCATTAAGCACTGAATCCATTTAAATATAGTAAGTTACATTAAACAACTTGGGTAATTTGACTATATAATAAGGAACATGTTACTGTTGTTAACTGTCGTCAAGTCAGCCCGACTCGTGGCAGTCCCATGTTACAGAGTAGAACTACCCCGTGGTTTTTTTTTTTTTTTAATTGTGATTTTGGTGAAAATTTACAGAGCAGATTCAGTTTCCATATAGCAGTTCACATAACTTTGTCTCATGACATCGACCACAATACAACAGCTCCCCTCCCACTTCCTCCTAACAGTCATCTCTTCCCTGTGTCCATCCCTCCATGCAGCCCTGCCCCCTGAGCTGTCTCCCTGTGCATAAACAGCCCTTCTTTCTCCCATGATTGTTCTCTCCAAGGAGTGTATCTACTTGAGGTAAATGTTCAGCTCCTATGCCTGTCTTTTGTTTGGCTGGAAGCCACAGGTGTGGGTTCAATTCCAGACCTGAAGGGCAGCTAGGGTCCATAGTCTCAGTGGTTCCACCAGGCTCTATCAGACCAGCAAACCTGGTCACGCCCCCTTTTCTCTTTCCCAAAGGATTTTGAGTTTTTGTTCTCCCTCTTTATCCAGGATCTCCTACATAGATGCTCCTCTGAGTGGTTGACATTGGTAGCTGGGCACCATCCAGTTCTTCTGGTCTCATAGTTGTATAGGCTGCAGATCGCATGGTGTACCAGTCACTAGGACTGATTGTTTTCATTAATCTTCGGTTTTCTTCATTCTTCTTTGCTCTGGAAGAGGAGAGACCCATCGTTGCATCTAGATGGCTGCTTGCAAGCTTTTAAGATCCCAGTCGCTACTTGCCAAAGTAGGAGGTGGAACAAGTTTTGTGTAGTATGTTATGCCAATTGAGCTTGATGTCCTCTGTGACTATGGTCCTGAGCCCCATGGGGTTTTCTTGATTATAATCTTTACAGAAGCAATCTACTAGACCTTTCTTCTGCAGAACTGAACCACCAACCTTTGTTAGCAGCTGACTGTAAAATGCTGGTGTCACCCAAGCTCCCAACAAAGGATATACAAGTTATATTATTATTTTTATATTATGAAGGTTCACAACACACTGGGAGGTAGAAGGAAAAAGGAGTTGAGACAATGAATAAAGGCAGGAATTGCTTCATCTTTCATCACGTGAGTCTAAAGTTGAAATACTATTTTAAAACTATGCTCCCAATATTCAATGTTTTTCCAAGTATTTTTGTTGTTAAGATATTTATATAAATTTCAGCAGGCTTTTCAGATTCACTAATTACTCAGGGTAAAGTAAAACTTAGTATTTTGAGGTTGATTTTTTTAAACTATTTTTTTATTGTGCCTCTACTGCTTTAATCTCTGATAATGATCATGTATCTCTTTTTATGAAAACAACAAGTCTTTTTAAGTATAAGAATGGCTGAGAAACATGCCACTAATTGAATTACTCAAAATTATTTTAAAAGCAACAATTAAGAAAAAAATATTGTTGAGGTTCTGTTTTTTAAAATCTGATAAATGATCAAAATTTATACACAGGCATCACAATACTCTTCTGGGGGGAAAAATCACCTTGCTTGGACAACAGAACTAAATTATATAATACTAAATAAAAAGCAGGAAACATTTTAAGACCAAGGAGTAGCAAAAGCATCATATAAACATGTTAAAATATCATCTAAGCCAGTAACATGACAGGGCAAAGGCCGCTTAAGATAAAGGAATTCTATTCTTTCATCAAATATGTACTGATTATTTCAGCAGAGCTGGCAAAGTGTATTAACCACCAGAAAAAAAAGTAGGGATGTATAAGTGAAGTTGGAGAAGGGGTGGTATGTTAGACAGACATGTAACTAATTACAAAAATAAATGAAGGGTATACCCTAGGTGGCACTAACCTAAGGATTGGTGGTTTGAACCCATCCAGTGGTGCCACAGAAGAAAGGCCTAGTGATCCATAAAGATTACAGCCAAGAAAACCCAGTGGAGTAGTTCTACTCTGTAACATTTGGCAAGAAGTTTGGTGCTTTTTTTTTCGGTCAAGCACCAAGGAAGAAACCTGACCCTAGTGGAGGTGGTAAGAAAGAGAAATTCAAGTTTTCTAATCTGGCCAATAATGGGTGGATGGTGGTATCATTAACTCAGATTTGAGATTAAAGAGGTCAGAGATTGGGGGGTAGGAAGGAGAAGCAATCTAGTGAAGTACAAAGACATCTACCTAACTTGGAGTTAAGGCAAGAAAGGACAGTACGGGTAACAGTAGATATTATTTTCATAAATTCAGGCTTACCTCATATACAGACAGGTTTCCTAAAAATCTGTGCAGGCATCCAGAAGAACTTAAACTGAGAACATTGTCAAGGAATAAAATGGAATTCTTGCTAGGAGGATGAAGTATGGCAGTGGTGTGTTATGACAGTATAGTTGAAGAATGTGTGACTGGTCTGTAGTTGGAAGATCAGGAAATGCGTTGAAAAGTGTCATTACAGTCAAGCTTTTAGAAGGATTTAACTACCATACACAACAGAGATCAGTTCCACTTTCTGTCTCTTGTTGAGGTGGTTTGGATTCTTTGGATGCAAATCAGTCCGTGGATTTATGGCAAAGGAATAAGGAGCTACGATTTAAAAAGGGAAAATTTTCTCCTTTCTTCCTCTTATAAAAGGTCAAAAAACCATTGCTTCTAGAGAGTTCTCTAAGGAAAGGTACTAAGAGTTCTCAAAGACCATTTATTTGCTAGCAGATATAAATTAAGCCAACTTGTCTGTCGGTCTGTCCTACTGTGGTGACATATAGACGTGAGTTTTGAGGCTGAGCCTCTGGTGTTTAAAACCCAGAGAGATGCACCTGGTGCACAGGTAACAGCCCAGCTTATAGACTGAGACAGACTAGGAAGAAGGAAGAGGCCATC
>NW_006921694.1:4594336-4619345 GCF_000298275.1 Orycteropus afer afer | reverse complement strand
AGCAGGGATTGTGGGGCTGGCGCGGGATCGGGCAGTGTTTCGTTCTGCTGTGCATGGGGTCGCTATGAGTCGGAAACGACTCGACGGCACTTAACAACGACAACAACATAAATTAAGCATCTCTCAGTGATAGTCCTACATGCTAGGAAATTTGCTATATAATCTATAAAGGGTTTCCTGACGGGAAAATAAAACGATATGACCTGAGTTCTGCATTAGAAACAGGCGTAAAGATCCCATGTGGCCTCAGAGCTCAGAAAGGCTCAATGATATAGTGAGCAAGAACATGCCCCACCTCCTGCCTTCTCCTCGTGCTCCCTTTTTCACTGGGCTGGAATGTGTAACCTTCCCAGCTGACTCAGCAAAGGAAAGGACTGCAAAAACCTCATGTGTACATCTGCGAACCACATGGAATCAGGAATGAGTTTGTGCCTTTCCATATCTGATACATGTTTCAGATACCAAGGGGACAAAGGCCTTTCTAAGCCTTGTTCAATGACTCCAGTTGTGAATGGATTTTTGTATACTTTGCATCTTTCAGACATAAATTAACTAATTTAATCATACCACTGGTCGGCCAGCTGGTAAATACCAGTCGGATCCTGAAAGATCCCAGATGGAAACAGAAGGAGAAAGGTTCGGATTCGTAAGGCATGAACTGATGAATTTGCATGGGGAAGTAGAATTTTTATAAAGCAGACCACAGTATCATAGTATCATGTTTAAGAGCATAAGCCAATAGTAAACAGATTTAAGTTGGAATGTCTAGCTGGACGACTTAAGGCAAATCACTGAACAACTGTAAAATTTACACTGGGGGTAAATTGTGAATGGGGACGCAAAGGGCTTTGGGTTTATAACACTGTTTAATTGACCTAGGTGCAGGTTATACAGGTGGGTTTATTTTGGGAAAATGAGACTCTCAAGTTATATACACTTATGACTTGCACACTTTTTTGGTCTGTAAATGATGGTCAATAAAAAGGTTTTATAAAAAAGTATTGTTCTAAGAAAATCAGAACAATGACTGGGCATGGCACATTATCAGAACATGGAGGAAGTAGGCAGTCCCAAAACAGCCATGCGAGCAACACCATGTAAAACATTCTGATCACAGTTTCTATGAGCTTGAAGGTACTACAAACATGCTTTCCTGAAATGAAACCCATGAGTTATGAGTAAGCTACGTAACACATGAATGATTTTTTTTAATGGTTTTCTGACTACCATTTCTTTCCCTTTGTCTAATTTGTTTCTGAACTAATTAAAAAGTGATAGTAATAACAAGCAAATAATCTTTACATTTTCATTAACTAAAAAATATTTTGGTTTTGAGAGTTTACTATCAAATATTAAAATTCCTGAATTTTTAAGGATTTCCAGGGAAAATTTTTTAAACAATAAGGATATCATCAAGGGATTTACATTTTAAACAAACCAGGTCAAGAGGTTCTCATGAGGCTGGTTCAAAGGAATTCAACTGTGTGGATCATAACAAATTATAGATAAAACTGTGAAGAATGGGAATTTCAGAACACTTAATTGTGCTCATGTGGAACCTGTACATTGATTAAGAGGCAGTCATTTGAACGGAACAAGGGATATTGTGTGGTTTAAAATCAAGGTTGTATCCTTTCACCATACTTACGTCAATCTGTATGCTGAGCAAACAATCCAAGAAACTGATGAATGTGGCATTAGGACTGGGGAAAGACTTATTAATAACCTGTGGTATGCAGAAGACACAACTTTGTTTGCTGAAAGTGAAGAAAACATGAAGCACTTACTGATGAAGATCAAAGACTATAGCCTTCAGTATGGATTATACCTCAACATAAAAAAAGAAAAAAAAAAGATCCTCACAACTGGACCAACAAGCAACATCATGATAAACAGAAAAAAGACAGAAGTTGTCAAGGATTTCATATTCCTTGTTTCCAATCAATGCCCATGAGAGCAGCAGTCAAGAAATCAAATTACTGCATTAGGTAAATCAGCTGCAAAAGACCTCTTTAATGTGTTAAAAAACAAACATACAACTTTAAGGACTAAGGTGCACTTGACCCAAGCCATAATATTTTCAACTGCCCCATATGCATGCAAAAGTTGGACAAGGAATAAAGAAGACGAAAGAGGAACTGATGCCTTTGAATTATGGTGCTGGTGAAGAATAGTGAATACATCATGGGCTACCCAGAAGAATGAACAAATGTATCTTGAAAGAAGTATATCCATAATGAAGAGAAGATGGCAAGACTTCATCTCACATACTCTGGACATGTTATCTGGAGGAACTAGTTCCTGGAGAAGGGCATCATGCTTGGTAAAGTAGAAGGTCAGCAGAAAAGACGATGACCCTCAACAAGATGGACTGATACAGTGGCTGCAACAATGAGTTCAATCACACAAATGAACGTGAGGATGGCACAGGACCAGGCAGTGTTTCCTTCAGTTGTACATAGGTTGCTGTGAGTCCAAATTGACTTGAGGGCACCTAACAGCAACAGCAACATGTTGGTCTCAGCCAACTTTTATTTTCCTTTAGCTATACATATGAAAGATAAGTGAGCTGATTAATGGAATCATCCTCCTACAATTAGGTATTTCATCCAAGGCTGGTACTAGACCAAATTAAAAGGCCGATGACATTTACTTCTGAGATTCCCTTAAGCATCAGCTTCCTGATTTTTATTGCTCTTTGCCCCATAAAACACTTTGGGAAAAACTTGATATTCATTCTAAAAAGTTAGTCACTTTATTCACCAAAATATCAGCATTTCATCAGAAGCCAAAATTTTTATATTAAAAGGATCAAATGCTAAGTGGAATCTTAATAACAAACTGATGGTGACATTACAGAGCACCCTTATTCATCTGATTGTTATACTGGCCCCTTGTCTATTCTTACAAAGCAGTTTTTAACCCATGGAAATTATAATGAAAAATAAAAGTTCATTTATTAAGGGTAGGGGGAACAGTATGCCAGAATAAGCTTAAGTGATAATGTAGATAAATTTAGGCCCTTTGGCCTTCAATGTAACACTAAAGAAAGAAAATTGAAAAAATAAAAAAAAGCAAATATAGCAATACAGTCATGCCAGCATTTCTATTATTTAATTAAGTATAAAATTATTGGTGCTCAATGATCTAAGACATTAAGTGTCTGCAAAGACTACTACTGGGATGATGTATTTATACCATAGGCATGATGAAGTGCATCCATAGTGGGAGTGGAAGAATGTTTTAAATGTACTTTTTTAAAAAGTGAGCTAACATCTTCTAGTTACACGACTTTCTCATTCTTTATATTTTAACCACTTTGAAACAAGTAAAACAAAACATAAACAAAAAAACCAAAAATCTGTTCCAAGGCTCCAAGAGTCCAAACTTACTAGTTGTACTGTGTGATGGGTTCTATACTCATCTTCACTCCGAAGGCGCTGTTGGAATTTTTCATTGTGTTTTGCGATACAAATTTCCTATAAATACATAAAATGTCATTTAATATAAATTAAACATGAAAGACTCCAAACACCATACCAAGCTTTATTTGATAAATTAAATTTTAATCTTAACATATACCTATATAGCAAAATACCAAGTAAGCCACCTCTGGTTTCTCATCTAAATTATTAAAGTAGCATAAACCAGATAATCAGGATCTGGTAAGACCCTCCCATTAACTCACTATTAGCTTCTCTAGATCTCCTGATCTCTTTCTCATGCTTTTTTTTTTTTTTGAGGGTTGGGGCAAGGTAGAAGAATATCCTTAGATAATCTCAAAAGTCTCTTTCAGTTCTGAAGTCTGTGACCAGAAGATACTAAATCTCATTATGCTATGTAAGAATACTGATTAAACTGATATGAAAAAATGCATACTAATTAGGAAAGAATCCAGTCTGAATTAGGCTCTTACTACTGCTAACAAAAGTACATAGCTATGTGTAACCAGGTCAGCAAGGTTTCTCCTCTTCAATTAAAAAAAGAAAGAAAAAAAAAAAAAAAAACAACCAAACACGCTGCTGTCATGTTGGATCCTACTCATAGTGACCCCCCCTTGGGTTTCCGAGGCAGTATCACTATGGAAGTAGATTGCCCAACCTTCCTTTCGAGGAGTGGCTGGTGGGTTTGAACCACCAGCCTTCTGGTTAGCAGTCCAATGCCTTAGGCACTACACCACCAGAGGACCATTTAATCATGCAGCCACTCCCTCTGCAGTCCTCTCAGTCTCTACTCTAGACCTCTGCTGCACTGCCTTCTCAGATCACTGTGATCTAGCCCCTTCCCTCAGCTCTCCCCCCATAATGCTCTCAACTTGAGGTTCTGAATGGATGCAGAAAATGGATGTCATGGAGTCCCTGCACCTCTTGTCTCCATCTCTCTGGAGGACCTGACACTGCTGGCAAACTTCCTTTGTGGAATCATCTTTCCTCTTCACTTCTACAGTTTGATTCTCTCCTACTTTTGACTCCAGCTACTTTTTTACTTTGATCCTCTTCTGCCCATACCCTCAAATGTTCCCCAAAGTTCTTTTTCCCTAAGGTCCTTGCAGTGTAGTAAATTACCTGGTATGGCTTTTTTTTACCTGTAAGTCTTTGTAAACTCCGTGATGGAATTTGCTGTGAGCAACTGAGGAGCTCCTGATTGTTAAAGTTATCCACCTGGGGTATTTCTGTTCCGAGTGGCACAAAGCAATGTTCTGGGAAGTTCGATCTTTCTCAGGTGCTTAGAATTCTGATATTATGATTGGTTAGTTTGGCTACTCTGCCAGGCTCAAAAGGAGGCCTTCTAGAGGCAGAAGAAGTCTGACTGCTGGCTAAGAAAGACGTGCTGCTGAGAGAAACGTGCTCCTGAGAGACATGCGCTGCTGGGAGAGAGACTGTTGGCTGAGAGATGGTGGGCTGAGAGAGACTGAGTGTTGTTCCTGAACTTGAATTGTAGCCTGGTGCTTCCCCAATAAACACCACAATCTCTGAGTTCTGTGTGGACACTACAGTGAATTATCAAACCCAGCAGAGAGGTGGTGGGTGCTGTGGGAGAACAGTTGGTGTCAGGGTTGGTGAAAGGGCTGGAGGGAGACAGCATGTCTGGCCTCGCAGGGATAGGCCTTGGGCTACTGATGGTGATTCTGTCTTCCTCTTGTGGGGTTAGAGGAGGTCAGAAGATGCAGCCTCCCTACCCTTTAGCAGTCCTCTTTCCTCATGCTACTTCAGAGCTGTTCAATCTCCCATACCCATGTACCTTACAATATTTTCTCATCCCTCAGCCAATAATTATTTTGCTCAGCTTTGCTTTCTGAATCAGCACTCCCACCCCTATACACCTGTCACTACTGGGGATCATTTACTCAATTTCTCCTCCTAGGACCATCTCATCTACTCATATTACAAAATCCACATGCCCAGTGTCTCATAACCATTTCCATCTGGATGCTCCAGTGACCTCTTATACGCAAGTCTAGAGGTCATCACCTCTAACCCATATGTGCTCTTCCCTCTGGGTTCTCCATCTTGGTGGCTGGCATCAATCCATCAAAGTGCCCATGCCAGAAACCTGGGAGCTATTTTCTACTCCTTTTCTCTCCTTCATCATAAACCACTAAATCCTACTGATTTTCTATTAACACTTCTCAGGTCTGTCCATTCCTTATCATCTCCAATGCCACTGCCTTAGTTCATACCCTTAATATGCCAACCTGCATAATAAACACCTACATTCCAACCAGAATATGGCCATCTCTTTTAATGCTAACGTATTCTCTATGGTGCCTTATCTTTCTAAAATGCAAATCTGCTCATACTTCCCCCCTTGCTTAAAAGTTTTCAGTAACTTACAATACTTTCAGAATAAAGTCTACACTTATTAGTGTGGTATACAAAACATCCCATAACCCAGTCCCTGAAGTGTATCTTACCACATAGGGTGCCCTAACAAGCCATACTGCTTGCATTCCATTCCCTCCTAAATTTTTTGTCTATAGACAGTGCCAGGGATTTGCTGGAATCATCACCTTGTTTACCTGGTTTGCACAGGCTGGAGCAGAAGCTCACATACATACATTACTCCCCAAACCCAGCACTCTGGTAAAATCCTATCCAGATATTAAAACCAAAGCATCACCTCTAAGGCTTTCTTTACTGTTCTTGCTCTGCCACTGGGTGGCATAATACCCTTCTTTTTTTTTTTTACCAGATCTGACTTCTCTACATGATAGGGAGGAGCAGTACCTCAAGTCTAGCAATGTGCCCAGAGCATTGATGAACTAAAATAAATCAATTAGAAGTCTGAATTGTATAGTGTTCTCAAATATGTCTTCAAGAAGTTTCAAGTTCACAAACTCCAACTAGTCTCTAAGGTACTGCATTATACAATTAAAGTAATATATGAAACAGTGTTTCTAATGTTTCTAAGAAGTCTGTTCTACAATCTTATTTGCATTCCATTCCCTCCTGAAAGTTTTTTCTATTGACAGTGCCAGGGACCTGCTGGAATCATTGCCGTATTTACCTGGTTGGCACAGGATGGAGCAGAAAGCTCACAATAATCAGGTCTGGGGCTGAGACAATAAAGGGTTTCAATTACCCTTGTGTCAAAGAACATGAAAGTCAGAATGATGCAAAAGCTTAGAATTTAAGAACTGCAATTCCTCAAGTAAGCCATGGCTCTGAATGCCAGAAAGCTATTCTGCAGATAGGAAAATTGACAGAAGGCTGTGGGTTCTTAACTTACTGTGGGGAAAGATACATGCCCAAGTTTCTTGCATGTGGGAGAACTAACTATTTCAAGACACAAAGGGCTTTGCTTCTCTGTGGAATGGTGTGGTGGTTACATTTGTGTGTCAACTTGGCTGGGCCTGGTTAAGTGGCTGGGCAGCTGAATGTAGTTATTCCCCATGGTGAGATTGGTAATCAACTCCATGGTGGAATCTATTGGAGCAGCTGAGTAGCTGCTTTGGGTGTGTGGTCTGCTTCCCATATATAAGCAGCAGCTTTGGGAATGGTCTCTAGCTTATGGCACACTTGGACCCGGCATGTAGCCGTGTCATTGTTCACCAGCCTGCCATGCTCTGCTGACATTGGGACTTACAATGTGTGGACTTAAATTAATGGCCTGCCATGTGGTTTGGTAACATTGGGACTGTGCCTTTTTACTTGTCAACCTTGGGCTTGTCAGCCTCAGCAGCCAGCAGCTGTCTGAGTGAAGAAAGCCTCTAGTTTAAGTGGGTCGGGAGCAGGGGGCAGAGCTGGACCCCAAGGTTGAGGTGCTTCCACCCAGCCCCTAAAGCCTGGCACTTTGAACTTGGACTTAAAGCCTCTCTATGAGAGAATAAACTGCTGTTTTGTTAAGGCCATCCCATCTGTGATATATTCTTATCAGAGTGGCACTAGGTAACTAGAGCAAATGGGACAGTAGAAGCCCTGGAATTTCATGAAGAGCAGGAAGGTGGTTTCTTAGATATCATGTCACAGTCTCACATGGCACATTTTTTCCTGGATATCTGAGCTAAAAGCAAACAGTACCACACACTCATCCATTTAGTCCAGGTCCTAGAGCTGGGGCTGAAACTAGGTTCCAACTTCACACTTACATTGGCTAGAAACAACTGCACTGTCTGGACAAGACAGAAAAAAAAACCTTCCTAAGGCACAGGAAAGAAAATCACATTTTCACAAAACCATTTCAGGGACAAATACAAACAAACATTTTAAAAAGCTGAAGAAAAAAATTTTAAAATTCTCTAAAAGTCCTTCAAGACTGAGGTTAGAACACTGGCCTTCTTACATTAAAAAAAGTTAGAAATTTAGTAGTTAGGAGAGAAATAGTTTAGTGGTCAATGTATAAGAATACCAGCTAACACTGTTCCATAGGCTCCTGTAGTCATACCTTTCAAGCACAGTGACCTTTAGAAGGTAAAGAACACAATTGTGCTGGCTATCCTGATGTGTTTTTGAGGGCACTTCTCAGAGAACTGTGCGTGTTTAATATAATGGCCTGAGAATTAAGAAGAGGTCTCTTACTCAGCTTTAGAAAATATGCAGTACTAGTGACAAATTTCTTAGCATTATTAGATATGGATTAAGAAATTTAAAAAACCAAGATTTAAAATTAAGACTAAAAATTCAAGAAATGCTTAACCTATCACACCTTTTTGTTTCTGAGGTAGGCTTTCTTCGCTGAAACACGTCCACGTCTTGCTTCCAGCTGGCGTGCTTTTTGCTGAAGTTTCTGCAGTTCTTCTCTTTGTAAATGCATAGATGCTGCCACCTCTTCCTTTTCCAGCATGGCCTCCATGCTTTCATAAGTGTCATAGTACACCACTTCATCTCTCTTTTCTGTTACCAAAGAGCAGCAACAAGAAATCTGGTTAAGAGTGTGCTATGGAACGCACACGACAAGTGCTAGAGAGTCACATAGAATAGGGTGCTAATTCCCTTGCTGGCGCTATAAACTCAGGCAAAGTCATTACCTCTTGAACTTTACACTTATCCTTTTCTGTAAAATGATAATTAAATACATCTCTTAGGGCAAATATATGCAAAGCACTTAGCAGCATCTCGTACACACTAAATGTTCAATAAATACCACACGTAGTTTTTAAAAATCCAGATTCTGGTTGAAAACAAGTATTTTACAAAGGCAAAACAGCATACTGTTGTATCACCATGTCTACTGAACCACCTGTTTGACTTCAGGAACAATCTTTAAAAAGTTTCCTTTATGTCAAGATTTTTCTTTCTTGCTTTTAAGAGAATATAAGAGAAGTCCATGTATGTTTTCCCTATATAGTCAATCTTTTGTGGACGTATGTAGTTAAATGTATACCATACCTGATACAAGTCTTTTGATGGTTTCTAGTTGTGCTGTCAATAGTAACTCTTCACACTTCAAGATTTCAAATTGTACTTCATACAACTGAAGTTGCAGATCATAATAATCAGCTTCTAACTGATCCAATCGGGCTATGGCTTCGGTACCACCCTGCAAACTCTGCATCTGCATTGAAAAAAATAATAAGAACACTCTCAGTTGGTAGGGACAAGAAAAAAAAAAAATCAAATTATGATTGGAAATGATATTCCCATGAAACACTTCTAATAAAGAAACTTGCAGGCAAGAAATAAAGATTTTTAAGAGAGAGATATGAAAGCAGTCATAATCAAAATCATAGGGTTATAGAAATAACCAGGCAAAAATATGGTTTTAAAAGTTCATATTACGTTGTTTTTGTGTGCCTTCAAGTTAATTTAAACTCATAGTGACTCTACAGTGCAATCATTAAGCACTCAGTTACTAACTAACAGGTCAGTGGTTTGAATCCATCAGCTTTTCTGCAGGAGAAAAGACCTGGAGATCCGTTCCCATAAAGACTTACAGCCTTGGAAACCTTGTGGGGCAGTTCTACTCTATCCTATAGGGTCAGTATAAGTTGATTTGACAGCAAACAGCAAAAAACAAAACAAAACAAAAAAACAGAGTAGAACTGTCTCATAGGGTTTCTTAGGCTGTAAATCTTTACAATAACAAATCACCAGGTCTTCTATCTTGCAGAGTGGCTGGTGAGTTCGAAGTATTGACCTTTCAAAGTTAACAGCCTCATCCTTAACCAATATGTCACTAGGATTCCTTAACTGTATTATAAGCTCATTCATATTTAGGCAAAAAACCTCTTTAAAGTGTTAAAAAGCAAAAAGATGTCACTTTGAGGACTAAGGTGCGAGTGACCCAAGCCACGGTATTTTCAATCACTGCATATGCGTCCAGAAGCTGGAAAGTGAGTAAGACCGAAGAACTGATTCCTTTAAATTATGGTGCTGAAGAATAATACCGAGCATGCTATGGACTTCCAGAAGAATGAACAAATTTGTTTTGGAAGAAGTACAGCCAGAATGCTCCTCAGAAGCGAGGATGCACTCTGGGCATGTCACAGGGAAGGCCCAGTCCCGGGAGAAGGACATCATGCCTGGTAAAGTAGAAAGTCAATGAAAAAGAAGACCCTCCATGGGATGGACTGACACAGTGGCTGCAACAATGAGCTCAAACCTAGCAATGATTTTGAGGGTAGTGCAGGATGGGGTAGTGTTTTGTTCTGTTGTTTATAGCATCTCTCTGAGTCTGAGCTGACTCGACAGCACCTAACAACAGCAACAACATAATTAGAGTGATAATGAATTTTTATTCTCCTGACATAAATGTCAACAGTGTTCCCATTTCACTCTCAAATGTAGATTCATAAAAGAATACAAATATTTTTAAGATATATGAAGGGAGCTCTGGTAGCATAGTGCCTAAGGCACTTGACTGCTAACCAGAAGGCTGGCGGTTCAAACCCACCAGCCACTCCTCGGAAGGAAGGTTGGGCAGTCCTACTTCCGTAGCGATACTGCCTCGGAAACCCAAGGAGGGGTCGCTACGAGTCGGGGCCAACTCGACGGCAAATAACAACAACAACATGAAAAAGAATGGGCAGTACTCAGATAGTTAAAGTAGAATGGTACAAGTTCAGTCAACTTCACACACACGGGGCTTTGTTTTGTTCCACGGTCACAGCCTAGCTAGCCTCTGGGATCTGATAGCTAGACAGGCGAATATGTAAGTGGAGCAGTATAACATTATTGTGTTTGATGCAAATCCTTGCAATCTACTGATAATGATCACTATTTTCATCTTGAAGTAACTGCAATCAGAGACCTAGATTGAACCTAAGGTAAGACTCAAAAATTTCTGGGCATATTGTATGAAGTAGTAGGCACTCTTGCATTAGAACTCTGTTTGTTTGGTTGGTTTGGGGTCCTGAAGAATGAGGCAGTTTTATGGGGAAGTATGCTTCAGACACCCCAACCATTTCCATGGATGTCTATATGGCTTTATGGAACAAGGCTGCTTCTTGCAGCTGAAGGAATGGCTTTTCAGGAATTGGTGAGACATGAAGAACGAACACAGTTTTATGGTGTGAGAGAGTAAATACGAAGGGAAGCTACTCTCTGTTTCCCCTAAGAGTTGAGTGTCATTGCTTTGGCAGTTTAAAGGTTCATACACAGAAGCTCCAAGAGATCCCTGGCACAGTACAGATTTCTACACATCAGTGTGCAGAAGACTGGTGAAGCTCTGACCTCAAGTGGCTTCCCAGGGAGTGAGTACCAAAGGGGTGAGGGCAGAGCAGAAAGGGAAACGAGAGAAGTGTTGATGAGCTCACGTAAGGCATCACCAAAATACTAGGGAGATACTTTACTGATGGTCCTGGAAGAGCCCACAGAGGCCAAAGACAGTGAATTCTCTTATTGCTACTAAGTGATCTCATGTATCTACTGAAGCTGGTGAAACATATTAGCACATAAAGGGAGTATGTTTCTCACAAGTTTCCAGCCTTTCCTTTACTTTACATCCATACAGTCCTTTTCTATGACTAGAATATTTTTCCTTATACATGATCTCAGATTCCTTTAACAAAAAAATTTGAACTGAAAAAGAACAGTTAGACATAGATCTAAATGTACAAAGAATAAGCAGGTGAATTAAATATACAGGCATACCTTCTTTTATTGTGCTTCATTTTAATGCACTTTGCAGATACTGCATTTTTTTACAAGTTAAAACAACAAAAAAGTTTGCTGTGGCAACCTTGCATTGAGCAAGTCTATCGCTGTCATTCTTCCAAAAGAATGTGCTCACTTAGTGTCTCTGTGTCACATTTTGGTAACTCTCACAATATTTCAAACATTTGCATAAATACTACTGCCCAAATTAAGAGACTACAGTATAATGCAAACACAACTTTTGTATATACTAGAAAACCAAAAAATTTATGACTTGCTTTTTGTGATATTTGCTTCATTGTGATATTCACTTCATTGTAATATTCACTTAATTGTGATGGTTTGGAACCAAACTTGCAAAATCTCTGAGGTATGTCTGTAGTACTACTTAAAATCTATAAATTATCTAAGGTATGTAAGTTGGAAACCAGTGGTCCTGTTGCATTAAGAAATATATTATGAGTAACAATTCATAACAGAACAAACCCACAGTGACTTTAATTACAGTGGCTCAGGGAGGGGAATGTTGAAAAAATGAAATCCTGCTGCTTTCTGTCCTATGTCATAAAATAAGATCTATGAGTGAGTCTACCCTGGGGCTCCCAATCTTACATTAAATTATAAGTATCACATTTTCATATGGTTCTGGGGCTCTTGTCTAGTATCTATCTTTCCTCTGCTACCTGCAACCATACTCTGTGGGCACAACATAAACAGGTAAAATGCCTAATGTTAAAAGGCTTTCCTCTATGCGGGGAATTAGAATTAGTTGAATTGTAACTTTAGTGTATGTCAGTTTAAACACCTTTCCGAGATCAGTTTCCAGGGACAGTGTTCAGAGGTAAAGGTTGTTAGTTCCATTTTCAATACTTGAGTTCTTTCCAGCTGGAAGTGACCATTAACCTGCTTTGCTCAAGATGCTGTGCACAGTCTTCCCCTGTTGTTGTTGTTGTTATGTGCCATTGACTTGGACCTGACTCATAGTGACCCCTCCTTGGGTTTCCGAGGCAGTATCACTATGGAAGTAGATTGCCCCATCTTCCTTCCGAGGAGTGGCTGGTGGATATGAACCACCAGCCTTCTGGTTAGCAGTAAAGTGCCTTAGGCACTAGGCTACCAGAGCTCCCCTAGCACTCTCTAATGTGCCTCTCTTAGCCAGTCTCCTTTGGTTGTGTAAGGAAGCTGAAGGCTCCCTGTTGACATATCTTTATCCTGTGGGGTGCTTCAGCGGCAAGTAGAACAGTACTCTGATCTTTGCCTGGGGCCATGTACCGTAAAAACACTTGAGATGCACAGTGACACTAGAATACAGCCAATATCAAATATCGAACCAAGGAAGGAAGTAGGTGTTCTCTTACAAGAAGTGACCTCATTTCCAATTTTCTGGTTCAGTGAGCAGGAGAGCCCAGTGGTGGCTTTGCAAGGGCTGGGTCTGAAAGAAAGACAAAATCTTACCATAGGCAGATGGGCAAATTAAGGGGTCTATTAAAGCCCAACCTCTGGTGGCACAGTGCCTAAGACATTTGACTGCTAACTAGAAGGCTGGCGGTTCAAACCCACCAGCCACTCCTTGGAAGGAAGACTGGGCAATCTACTTCCATAGAGATACTGCCTCAGAAACTCAAGGAGGGGTCGTTCTGAGTCCAATCAACCGAATGTCAGTGAGTTTGTTTTTTTGGTTTCTGTGAGAACAAAGAATAGGTCAATGCTAGGCTGCAGGATTTTCGGGAGGTTTTTCCTGGAACCTAATTCAGCTGACAGCCACAGTAATTCCAAAGAAAAAAAAAACCTAAACTCACTGCTGTTGAGTCAGATCCAACTAATAGTGACCCCTCCTTGGGTTTCCAAGGTGGTATATCTATGGAAGGAGATTGCCTAATCTCCCTTCCGAGGAGGGGCTGGTGGGTTTGAACTGCCAGTCTTCTGGCTAGCAGTCAAATACTTTAGGCACTATGCTATCAGAGCTCCCAGCCACAGTATTAAGGGAATGGAAATCCAGAGTGGATTCTTAGAAAATGGAGCAGTGCAGGGAAGGCAGGTGCCACAATGGAAGTCTCTTTTGCAACACCTGGGGGACCCACTTCTTTGGGAAGAAGGAAACCCAGAAAGTAAATTAAGTGCTCAAAAAAGTAGCTAACAGGGTGCTAACGAAAGCCTGATTACCTTAGAATTTTACTCTGCCCAACTTTTAACCTTCTATATAAACACAAACTAGGTATCAGGATACTGAGACTCCAAATCAAATTATGACTTCCCAACTGGATCCAGGTTATTAGTAGCAAAGCTGAAACTAGACTTACTTCTCTTAATTACTACCAGAGTGCTCTTCCTACTAGAAAAATATTTTTACAATTAATCTAGCAAGGAAATGAAGTCTCAATTTACTTCCGCAATCTATGTATGTTCACATTAAGTATATGCTAACTATAAAATACACTGCTGACTCTGCAATCACTCTTATTGTGTGAAATGATAACACAATAGTTTTTGCGTGTGCATATTTAAACTGACTGTACTACAAAAGAAGGAGTTCTGGTGGTCCAGCAATTAAAGCATTTGTCTGTTAACCAAAAAGTCAGTGGTTTGAAACCACCAGCAGCTCAGATGAGGCCGTCTGCTCCCATATAGATTAAGAGACTTGGAAACCCTATGGGGCAGTTCTGCCTTGTCCTACAGGGTTGTTACGAGGCAGAATCTACCCAATGGCAGTGAGTTTGGTTTGTGTTTTTGGTACCATAAGGGTAACCTTTCAGTCAAGACTAGACCTTTAATGTGGAAAAACAGAAAGAACATGAGACTCACTGCCAGACAAACCTGGGGTCCACCAATAAAAGCTGCACAAATAAGAGTAATATAAATCATTTGAATTATCCGGAATTCCAAGTTTCAGGAAGCTTGGAAAACTAAAAAAAGAAAATATATCCATAAATCTCTTTGGTGTCAAAACCTAATCATACACCCACCCATCTGGAGGCAAAACACACTCTCAATCAATATGAAACATTTATAGTCCCCATTTGTTCCATATAACATGAACATGTATGTTTCATTACCAACATATTAACAAACACCTGTCTGGGCTTGTAAAATAAAGAGGGATATTTTTGAGAATTAGATGAGATAATTATACATGAAAAACTAAGTAGAGGGCTTAATATATTCAAAATGTTTCTATATACCTTTTTTTAGGGGCAGGATGTGGATAACTACTACCAAAATATAATTCAGATAGCTAAAATATAATTTTGTAAAGTTATGTAAATTAAAACCTTTAGACTGGAACCTAGTTTTCTGTACTTAGATAATCTGAAATTTTTAGTGTACAGCTATAGAACAGACTGTATTAATCTTCTTATTGGTAAATGAAAGACAAATACTAGCCACTATTCCTGGACAAGCTCCCAGATGCTCAGTCTCTGCTCAGGCTGTGTTCACCAACCACATAAAAGCTCTTGGCTTGTCAAAACCTTTGCAAGGCTCACTCAAAATGCTGTATCATCTTCTAAACACAATCCTTTCCAGAGAACCCTAAAACATTTGTTAAGGTAAGTAAACCTTAGTCTATGCCAAGCACTATTATTAACTGCATTATATACATTATCTCATGAATTGTAACATCCCTCAAAGGTATATATTATTTACATTTTAGTTATAGGTTATGTAACCCAAGGTTCCATAAGTAATAAGTTTGTAGAATCAACATCTATAGTTTCGAGGTGTACTGGCCAATATGGTGGCAACTAGCCACATGAGGCTGGTTAAATTTAAATAAAATAAAAAGTTTAGTTCCTCTGTTGCATAAGTCACATTTCGAATATGGCTAATAGCTACTTGATGGCAGTGAGTTTTTCTTTTTATTGGAGAGCGCAAATACAGAATATTCCCATCATTGCAGAAAATTCTAATAAACAAAGCTGTTCTAGATTCTAAGCTCCACTATGTTATGCTAGAAACACTCAATAAAAATTTGATGAATTAAGTAAAACTGAGATAGGAGAGTACAGCCTTAATTAATCAGAACTTAACTGTATGCTCTTAAAAGACAAATTAATAAACTATAAGGAACTAGCCTCAGGATTGGTGTATATTCTAGCAATATAGTATATAGTACAGTACACTATCAGTATGTTCATAGAAACGATCTCAAGGAATCACAAAGTTTTAAAAAGAAATGGAGGGGGAATGTTAAAATCTTCTGCTAACACAAAAAAGCACAGTGATACATTTTTAAAGCATTTCAGCCACAAGGTTGGAACACAAAGGATTTCCTGGTTAATCCTCTATTAACCAGAACGTAGCTAACCAGATAGCAATGTACTTAACAGTGATTTAACTGTGCTTTTGTCTATGATTTGTTTCATGACATCTTAATTTTATTATTTCCTATTTCAACTAAAAACTGTAAAAAGAATCCCTTTATTTCAAAAATGATCTCTTTATTTACATAACACTTCTAACAAACATTATACTCCTAATCCTATGTGACTATACATATTTTTATCTTGGCCAATGGTTAAAAAAAATAAATACACACATATACACACCATACCTGATGTGATCTGGATTAATAATAGAGATTTCAAAGTAAAGTTGTACTTGCATAGTTAGATTTATGTCATTATGTTTTATCCTACAAAGGGTGTACATGTGTGGGGGGGGCATATATACTATGGAAAGAAAAGGAGAGCTATCCTAAATTAAACTTATTCTGACTTCTTTCAAAAGGAGCAGCTAAAAAGGCACTGACGTTTTGAGCATTTTTGTTTGTCTGTGGTTGTTTTGTTTTGGGAAATCTGAACATCAGTGGTCAATCTGGGATTCCAGTCAGCTACAGAGAATTTAGGAATCTATTAAAATTCTGTGCTAAGCTGTGTGCATATGTGTATTTGTTTCAATACAGGGTTCCTAGCTTTCATGTCCTTAAAGGGGTAGGTTTTCATGATATTAAAGAGGGTAAGAATGAATACAATTCAGGATTCATAAACCATGGAAAAGGGGAATACATAAAAAGAAAAAGCATTTTGCTTGCCTAGACAATTTTCAACATTCAGGGATTAGAAAATTTGTTTCAAGTTTAGGATTACATCTGTAGCAAATATTCCTAAATACATTATTTTTTAAAATTTAGATATTTCTAATTTTTAAAAGTGCTTTTAATATCAGGTAGTTCTTTTTAAATAACTTAAGGGGACACAACATATTGACATATCTTTTAAAGAACAAGTCTCTGCATGACTTAAATCACAGAGCAGTACTATATTTCAAAACCTCTGTTGGCATAGCATTTGTCTGGGATGGGCTTAATAATTCATGGTTGCTTTGTTTCTCATGAGTATGTGGTCACCTTAAATTAATGCTAATAACACATGTGAAAAGCATAATATGCACATTATAAACACAACAAGCTTAAACCTGACAAGAATGACTAACAATTTTAACAAATCACTTGACAAACTCAAATACAATCCAGGACTTTAAAAACGGAGTACTGTATTAATAAGATGGCCCGAGGTGAAAATGACCCCATAGATAATCATCTCAAGCTCTTAGGGTCCATTTCAGCCTTGCCCTTTCTCCACCACCTTAGACTAAACCTCATCTTCAGTAATTCTTTCAGGTAGTACGTGATATCAAAAAAACTCACTGTTGGCCAAGTTACAACAACAAAGCTATCTCATGTGATAAAAGAAAACAAAGAGTGGTACTCTACCCTAGACTGCCAATAAAATGCTAGTATTTTAATTTAAGTTCTAGAATTGAAGAAAATTCCAGACAGCTAGTAACATGGGAGCAAGCTAACTAATAGACGAGACTGTAGTAGAAATGCCTCAGGGGAACACAAGATGGGGCTGAAATCCCTGCAGAGATTCTACATATAAAGCATGAAAAAGATCCAAGATTGAATTTTACCTCATATTGGATTTCTACCAATACTAGCTAATAAAAAAATTAAGGGGAAAATAGAATCATGGTAACATACAAAAAATTTCTTTCTAGATCACAGCTATGATAAATTAAAAAACTTAACTCTTGCATGTTTAAAGTAAGAGTATATCCACATAAGCACTTTTAAAACATCTATGAGGACCATCTTGCTGTATGCGTTTCCTAAGGAGCTCTGGTGGTGTAGTGGTTAAGGTATTTGGTTGCTAACCAAAAAGTTGGTGGTTTGAACCACCAGCTGCTCCATGGAAGAAAGATGAGGCAATCTGCTTCTGTAAAGATTTACAGCCTTGGAAAACCAATGAGGATCACTATAAGTCAAAATTGACTTGATGGCAGTGAGTTTGTTTTGTTTTGGAAGCCAAAAAAAGTTTCATGAAGCAATATATTTGACATTGTTGTAAAAATTAATACAAGCAGCAAAGACATTTTGTTCTTCTCCACTGATAAAATATACTACACTTCACAAATATTTATTGAATGTTTTAATATTCAATATAGACAACCACCTGCAGAACTAGAGCAAATATCTGCAAATCATATGCCTGATGAGGGGTTTATATTCTGAGAAATGCCTAGATTCATACTATCAGCAACGAAATAAAGTTTGAAAAGCAGTTTCCTGTGTAAGGAAACAGGGGCTAAGGATTTAAGAATGGACCCTCAATCCACTCTAGATAAACTAGCCAGAATAGTATTTCACAAGAATAATCCTGATCATGTCACTCCTTGCATGAAACCTTATAATGGCTCCATCTGTTTTTTCCTGCCCCAACTGGGTGGGACTCCTGGAACACACAGTGCTTCTCTTGACCTATGACCCTCTGGTCAAAGCTAAGTGTTGCTTCCATTGGTCCACTTTGATTTGATAAATACCTGCCATCTTCCAGCTCCTTTACATACTATATTGGACTTGTCCTACCACACTTAGAAACCTTTAACACATGATTACATCTTATTCATAATTAAAAAAAGAAAAAACCTAAATAAATGGAGGCAAGGATATAAATCATCTCTTTGCCTCCGTCATTCATTCTAATTCCTAGAACAGGGGCATCTGAGTTGGGTAGGATTCCAAAAGGCAGAAACAGAGGTGGTGGCAAACAAGACAGATGGATAGTTAAAATTAAAGGTGGACCCTACACCTTTGGACCTAGAATATTCTGTAGAACAGTGGGCCCTTACAGAAAGGGGAGATCTGAAGAAGATTTGGTAAGGGAAAAGAAAGAAGATGAGTTTGGTACTAGAAAATATTCTTTATAGCATATTGGCAAATAACATAATTTAATATTTCCCCAAACTGTCTAAATAAAATAATATATGATCAAATATTGTTTTAAGTAAAGTATAAAGTGACACCAAAAGAAAACCACCCAAAGTTTACTTAAAAATTGAAACACTTTTCTTCCAGTAAATATTTGGAGCTTTCATTCTGGGCACATAGGTACAAACTGAACTGTTCTACCTAGAGCATCAAGTTTTATTATATGCCATCTATAACACCCTCTTAAGGCTCATCCATCACACTAGCTTTATTCTTCATCCACTATTAACTATTAAATTTTCATTATTTTCAACAATATTATGCTCCTAAACCTGAGCACTTGCTTTTTCTAACATCCAGAAAAACTATCAGTTTTGTAGATATTTAAATACTTTTTCTTTAAGAAGCAATCTGTTCTTACTCAGCTTAGTAATAAAACATACAATAATAATTTAAAAAATATTGGCATAGGAGGTAAAGAAAAATGGCATGCACCTAGTAACAGTCTCAGTCCTTTCAAGCACGGCCACCAATGGTATATTTAGGGCTATATTGGCAGTATGAAGAATAAAAAAATAATTACTGGAACAAGATGAATGAAAAAAAGTAGTTAATAATTTTTAAAATATAATTTTAGATGGTTTTGAATACACAGAACAGAAATTGCTTAAGGATTTCTAAGGCTTTTCCCAGCTTAAATAATCTCCCACAGGACCAAAATATTTCAACACCATCATTTAAGTTCACTTTTTAAAAAATTCTGTTTCCATAAGGAAGTTTTTAAGGGACAAGAACAACAAAAAAAAATCAGTCTTCTTATTTGTTTTGTAGGAATAAGATGGAAAATTCCCCAAAGAAATGGTTTGAGCATGCACAATCAATACTAGCAAATTGCTATATGGGATTTACTATAAAATCATGCTAGCATATGAAGCTTATTCTGAGGAAGTCAGAGTTGAAGTATTTTTTTGGAGTTGAAATTTTTACTAAATTTTTATGGGCAGCGAAATTTTCTTAGTAATTGCCTGAAAGCTCTAAGTTTAACAGTATAAAAAACAGAAGTTCTGATGTTAACACTCCATTTTCCTAAAAGTGTTGCTTAGAGTCACACTGGAAGGCTGTGAAATACAGGTGGGTCTACTCTTCTATTAGTGGCAACTCAATCACAGGCTCCAATAAGAGTATTATCATCATCATATCTCAAGGACACAGTACATTATTTAATAATTGCCTGTGGAATCAGAAATATGTCAATCTACATACGAATAAAAATAATTTTTTCTTAACTTTCTTGATATTTCTCACATGATTTTTGTTACCTCTTCTTTTAGTGCGTGTTTCCTCTGTTCCAAACAGATTTCTTTAGCTCTCATCATCTGCAAAGTCTCCTTAGAAACTGCATACTGGAGCTTTTCCATACGTTCAGCAGCTGCTGCCCATGAAGCTTTACCAAATTTCTTCTGATCTGCTCGCATTCGATCGTACACAGCTATTAATAATAATAATTTTAAAGAAACATTAAAAAATAATGACAATTAAGGACTTGAAAATCTTAGACTTTCACTTACAAGACAAACATATAAACCCTATCTCCATGATAAATTACCTGCAATATCTCTAACATATAATTAAACCATATCTTAGATTGTAATGTCTTCAATAGTATTTTAAATAATCACCCTCAGAAATAACTGTCTAAACATGAAACTATCAGATTATTTTTTTAGAAATATTTAAAAAATACTTTCATATATCCTGTATTAATAACTTTTAAAGATTCTATACAAACTTGATTCTGTGCAAGTATATACTTTCTACTGGATATGTTTGTTGAAATTGGAGCCATAACTGTTTAAGACTATTTAAAATTATTTAAATCCATGTCTAAGTTTTATTATTCTGAGTTCTCCCGAAATACGGTAATGACTTGATGTTGGGAGAAAAAAATCCTAGAGCTATGGGCTTTATTGTATAACCAGGATAGCATGGCACTTATTCTGAGGTGGTCAGAATTGGAGTGGTACAACGAAGTCCCAAAGAAAATACACTTCTCCCCTCCCCAAAATAAATAAATAAATACATATATAAAGGGAAGAAGAAGGTAAGGGAAGAAGGAAGGAGTCCATCACAATAGAGGCCTTGTTCAAATATAGTCTTCATAGTCAAACTGTTAATATTTTCCAGTCAAAGAAGTTTATCACTGACAAGTAATATGGTAGTGGCTCATTCTAGGTCCTTACAGTATTAATGCAACCATTCTTATACCAAACCATTTCACTGTACTTTAATAGGTTATAAAGACACTTTAATCATAAAGAGCTGGACGATTTGATTAGTACCAAATGTCATAATTGTTAATCAGTATACATTCACTGTTGTTGTTGTTGTTGTTATGTGCCGTTGAGTCGGACTTGACTCATAGCAACCCCTCCTTGGGTTTCCGAAGTGGTATCACTATGGAAGTAGATTGCCCAACCTTCCTTCCAAGGAGTGGCTGGTGGGTTTGCACCGCCAAGCCTTCTGGTTAGCAGTTTAGTACCTTAGGCACTACACTACCAGAGCTCCCATACATTCACTAGTAGTTTCTTTTATATGTTCAGAGATAAGTGGTAATTTTGTACTGCTATTCTGTCCAAACAATCTTTTCCAAGAAAGTTTATCTAAGTAATCTTTGCTTCAGATTTTTACAAAATATTTACCCCCCGCCCCCGTAATATCTGCACATACTTAAAATTTAAAATTCTACAGACAGGTTAAAAACAAAAAACTGTTGTTTCTTACCTCAGCTCACCCCACAACCCCTAGGTTCTACTGCATAATCAATCTCTGTAAGTAAATATTGTTATTTTCTAATTTATTTTTCAAAATTATCTATTGACTTCTAATAAGAAATCTGCTTACTTAGACTCCCTACTCCCAACCCGCCAGCCACTCCTCGGAAGGAAGGTTGGGCAATCCTACTTCCGTAGTGATACTGCCTCGGAAACCCAAGGAGGGGTCGCTATGAGTCGAGGCCGACTCGACGGCAAATAACAACAACAACAACAACAACTCCCAATATAGTTGTACCATTCATTTTGTTTTCTTGGTAACCTTTAAATGCTAACATATAAGAGATAATGTTTTAAATTTACAATCTCTCTTTGAACTTCAATTTTAGGGTTTTGAACAAATTAACTAAAAATCTACGCATGTTAGCTGAATAGCAAACCTAATTTTTCAAGTTTTTATTTCTGCCCATCTTTTGAAAACTGGATTATAAGATTAATGCATTATAGACGAAAAATAACAGGGGTTTTGGAGTTAGGTAGCTTTGATTTAAAACTGAGTCCAACCCTTAACTAGTGAATAAGTTTTGACAAGAAACGTAACCATTCTTGAGTTCGATATCCTTGTCTTTAAAAACAAAAGAATGATAGTACCTGCCTAACTAGAAGAGTATTCAAATAAATGCCTCTCTCTCATTCAATGTTTTACCATGAATCCAACAGATGGCCTGGTTCTGTTTCATTTCTCTCTCTCTTATGCATGTACCACAATCTGTCACATTTTCATACAAATATACTAATTTCAAAGTACTTTTCCATGCATTATCTCCATTTTTCTGTCCAATGGTCCCATAGACTATGCGTGAGCCGTATCTTCTGCATAGATGTGAGAAACTTAGGAGTTTTGGGAAGTTAAAGTGAGATCACACACCTAGAGTAGTAGAGCTGCAACAACTAGTACCTAAGTTATTTAATTTCTCAGTCTACTCATTACCCTTTTTACCTGAACTTGTAATTATAGTAAATAATTAAATATATTGCATACTCACAAATGAATGGGAACCCTCTCTGTCCTGATAAGCCTCAGGTTGTTAGCACCCCAAAAGCCAGACAATACTTTGTCTTCCAGTATCTCTAGATGGAATCTATTCTCACATTTACTTCTTGTTTTTCACTAAATTTGGAATTATTTTAAACAGCTCAAAAATATGAAAGTAATGAAGAAAATTATTTGTGAATGTAGAATACCCTTAAAACAGATTCTTCTCTCCCTCTGCTGGCATGAATAAAGATTCTTGCTAAGATGACCATTCACATTATTAGGATATCAACTCTGCTACTGCATTAATATTCTATGATAATCAGCTTCTGTAGAAAAAAATTCTGAAGGTGACATAGTTCTGGGGATCACAAGGTACCATGTTAAATCTATAACAAATAAAACTTAAGAAAGATAAAGAGTAGTTATAGATTTTTTAAAAGCTACTCAAACTCCAAACCAACCTGTCTTGGAGTTGTTTTCAACTCACAGTGACCCTTATAGGGTTTTCAAGGCTGTAAATCTTTACTGAAGCAGACTGCCTCATCTTTCTTCCACAGAGGAGCTGGTGGGTTTGAACTACCAATATTTTGGTTAGCAGCCAAATGCCTTAACTACGATACCTCTAGAGCTCCTTATGTTGGGGAGGGGGCGGGGAGTGAGGTGGAGAGCTTAAAAGCTACTAAGCAGCCAAATATAAAAAGTAGGCTACACCTAGCTTTGTATAAGGAAGAAATAAAGAAGGGCCTGTTTTACTCCTCTTCAAAAGAGAGAAAGTAGAAAGTTACCTTCTGTTTGGAAACATAAAGGAAGGCTATTACTCTCTCAACAGCATAAAGCCATACAGAGCTCTTCATTCTGTTTCTCCTGCGTGGGAGCAGTGAAACAGATGCTTAGAAAATGGAAATTAAAAAGTAAAACAAACTAACTCTCCTCGTTTGGGTTCAAAAGATTCTTTCCAGGACAAAGAAGCCAGAATTAAGATATAAAGATCAAAATGACTCTCATGGAACCCTAGAAAAATGCTCACCACAGAGAAAAATGTATTACCTGAAACCAGAGAAGCAAATTATAAGTAAGAGCAGGAATAAAATTTGTTTGTACAGAAGTATGAGAACTAGGAAACTATGAACTATAAAAATGAAAGTTAAAAAAAGACAGAGTTAATGGAATTATGTGATAGACTATGTACAATATTACTCCATTTTAATATAATGTATTTTTAAATAAAAAATATTTAAGTGATTGCAATGTACATACACGTATGTGAAGAATAAGGGATGCAGAGTGGTGGAAGACTATAGGTAATCCCTCGATTATAAACAAATTCTGTTCCAAAGTCTATCTTTAATTTGAGTTCGTGTGTAAGATGGAAAAGTTAGGTATGGTTTGGTTCTTATCATATCTAACATCAGTTAGTCAAAGGTTTGTCTTAGTATATAGTACGCAGTACACAATTCTATGCATAAAAATCAGTCAAGAAATACTTCCACATACATTAAAACATCTTTAACATAATAATATATTAAAAATGCTTTGATGCATGTCACAAAGTAGTGCCCATCTGTTATTACAAATCAATACATGTACCCTGAATTTTTAATATAATAGGCTTTACGGGGGGATGGTTTATAAGTATGGATTGTATATAAATTGCAAGTTTGCAACCCTGGGATTCCCTACATAAGATTATATGTGATTTTCAGTATTCCTTAATATTTTATACTGTCTCTCTAATAAAATGAGGGTAGAGAGGTAAGTAATATGGTTTACGTAAAATGGCATATTCTGTTTGGTTATTTTATAAATAGCTCATTTATAATAAAACCAATGCGACGCTCAAGAGAAAGCCTGGGTTTTCTAAACCAGGATATAAGTTAATCATGCCACCTGTTTAAGCAAATATCCACATTCTGGGACAACAAAGATGTGCCACAGTACTCTGGATGGATGAGACTGTAAAGTGAGCTTAAAACATAGCAATAAGCATCATGGTTAGCCAGCTTTTCCAGCATCTATGTACAAAATCATCCACACTAACATTAACACAAATAGGTATCTGTAAGTAAAATATGCCTTATGATAATAAAGTAAAAGCACATACCTCAACACTAAATATTTATTATAATTTTACCTAAAATATTTTATTACATATAAGAAATAAACCACATTTTTCTTTACTCTTCAAAAGTAAACACTACATATGATTACTCAAAATTTATATCATAACCATCAAATTTCAAATTGTGTAGAAGTGAAACATTTGTGTAACTACCTTAACATACAACATTCAATGCCAAAAGAGGAACAAAAGTTTCGAGAATTAAAAAATAAATAAAGGTGTAGCTGGCAAGATGGCAGACTAGGCAGAAAGAATGCACTGACCCTCTTCTACAAAGAAAAGGGAAACCAATTAACACAGACACAGAAGATAATCCTGGACCCCTGAGCCTTGAAGGGA
>NW_006921694.1:4581866-4590381 GCF_000298275.1 Orycteropus afer afer | reverse complement strand
TTGCATTGTGGTAAACTGTGGTCAATGACATGAGACAAAGTATATGTGAACTGCTGTATGAAAAGTGAATTTGCTCTGCAAATCTTCACCCAAATCACAATAAAAATTATATATACATTATTAAAAAAAAAGTCTACCATGGGTACGTACGTATGTACGTACAGACATACATACGTACATATATACATAAAGCTCAAAATCTATCAAACGGAATCAATTTCTTTTCATTACAACAAAAAATAAAAGACCCAGAGTAAGAAATGTGTAGATGCTAGCTAAAACACTAAACAAAACTACACAACTTTCCTAAAGAAAACAGATTTGAATAAAAGTTTTTTCAGATTATTATATTAACATAGAAATAAACAAAGCATTTATTATTCCCCATGAATATTTAAACCTTCCTAATCTCTAAAAAAAATCTGATCAGAATTACCATTAGGTTTGGGGAGAAATAACAATTCCAATTTTTAAGAGGATAATAATATTCTCTTAGAATTTGCTCTATAAACATTCACCCATATCACAATAAAAAATTATTTTTTTTAAAAAAAGAATAGCAGTGATTTTAAATCACATATCAAGGAGGTATGGAAGGACTTCCAGTAAAATGGTAGAAAAGACAAACAAGCTACATAGAAACCAACTAATACAGAACATAACTCTGGAGCCCTGAGCTTTGAAAGGAAGGATACATAAGTGGATTAAATACCAACTAATAGAAGAACCTGAATGAAGACTGCAAATAAGGAGAAAAACGGAGCTGCAGACTGTCAGTTATCCTGATGTTGTGGCCAGTTTGAATATTCACAAGTAGTGTTAGAACTGGGCCAACTGAAAATTGGCCCTGCTTGCCAAGGCCTGCATTGACAACTGCACTGGTGGCTGACAACTAAAAAGGGAAACAGCAAACACGGAAACAAACTGAGTTGTGGACTTTTGGCTGTTTGTAGGGCATAGCCATTTTGAACACGTACAAGTGGTATGGCCATTTAAAACACAGTGTTCAGATCCCAGCGACCTCAGAATAGGGGTCCACTTGCCAAAGATAGCACAGGCAACAACACTGGAGGCTGATGACTGGAAAGGAGCAGTATTCCACTTATCACTCTTATTTATACCCCACACCCTCTTGGTGAACGGAAGTGTGGCCATCCTCGATATCTCTACCCACTTTCTAAACCAGTAGAAATTCCATCCCATTCTGTGTGCTCTGATGGAGCCTGGGTATCCTGTGCCACCCCAATTTTTTTGTTTCTTTTGGTCTGTTTATAATTTATTTTTATTCTTCTTTTTCTTTTCCTGAGTTCTAGTTTTTGTTTTTTTCTCTTTCCTTTTCCTGGTTCCCACCCTTTTTCTTTTATTTCTTCCCATCCTTTGTTTTTATTTTGGTAATTTTTTCATTTTTATCTTTTTTATTATTCTTTTATTCTAGTTCTTTTCTCTTATTATCCCTTCCTTCAGATATTGTGAAGTTTTTTCTCTTTTTCTAATTATATTTCTTTTGTCTTTTAAAAGTATTTCTTTAAATATTTCTTCTCATATATTGCCTTCCACCCACCCCCCTCCTTTCTTGGAGTGATTGTTCCTGTGTGTTTATTCTTTCAGTCCTCTTGTTTTTACTTCTTCGGTGGTTTTTGTGATTATTGCTTTTGTCTAACTGAGTGGGAGATAGTAACCATACCCATACGACCCAACTATACCCTCATAACCTGCAGTCCCACATACTGAGAGTCACCATTTGTTTCTGCAACAACTAGCCAATGGCAGACGACAGCCAATAAAAGCCCAATGCACCCTTAACTGCTCTTCACAAACAGCTGAGATCTGAGAACCCACTCTCATTCTCTATTCTCACGCACCGAAAGACAGGTGGTGAGTGCGTAAGTGCTGCCAACTAGCAAACAGAAGAGTATGGTACTCTGCTTACTCAGATATATCAAAACAAAACAAATATATACAATCACCAATTAAACATAAATACTATGATGTCACTATGCCTCAGAGACAACAGACCATCACAATCCACACAAAGAAGCAAGATAAAGTAATAAAAAAGAAGGGACCAGAATATACACCCACAAAACATCCCCGAGGAAGCAGCAGCACTGGAACTCCTTGATAAGGAATTCAAAAGAATTATATTTAGGTACCTTCAATGGATTAAGAAACAGATAGAGGAAAACACTGCCAAATTAAAGAAAACACAGACAAAACACTAGAACAATTTGAGAAGACAATACAGGAACAAAATGACAAAATAAATGGAAAATTAGAAATGATGCAAAATCTACAATGGGATGATATATATGAAACCCTGCCCCTCTACAAAAAAAATTCCAACCAAGAATTATATACCCAGCAAAAGGGTGTCCTTAGGTTACATATATATATATATATATATACACACACACACACACACACAAAAACATATATTTATTATTTATTATTTTCACATATACAAAAAAAACTTGTCACAGTAAACAACTGACCATTAACACACATGATGACATAACCCAGAAATCAACCCAGTTATGGAAGTATCCAAAGGAAAATAAGCTTACAAGATTGTAAACAGGGAACCAAAGACATCAATTGACAAATGAGGACAACTATAACCACAAAGAGGGAAAAAATAGGGTAGTTACAGAACTTCTCAATGATGAGGAAGGAAAGACAGAATGGACTGTTCTAACCTTGGAAAGAAAACTATAAATCACAGGGTAACCTCAAAGAAAAATAATAAATCTTCACATTAAAACAAAAAAGAGAACAAGCACAAATATTTAGCGAATCCTAAAACAATAGCAACAAAGGAAATGGTAACACAACTTGCAAACAAAATGAGCTCAGCACAGAAAATTTTATGGAACAAAGAAATGAGTAACACCGTGAAAAAACACATAACAAAATGACAGCAACAAATTCATACTTGTCGATAATTACACTGAATGTAAATGGATTTAATGCAGCACTCAAAAGATGGAGAGTTGTCTTCTGAATTGTTTTGCTCTTTTTTAACACTTCTACCAGAAAAGCAGAAAGAATAAGCCCAATTTTGTTGAGTAGCTCAGGCAACAAATTAGCACGAGGATTATAAATTAATTCTACACAGTGAAGTGTGCAGATCATTAAGAATTCTCTAGGAATCACTTCAATGGTGCCTTAACTGATTCCCTTCCACCTAATGGTCACTTATTCATCCTTTAAAATAAGATGCCAGGATTAACATCTTGTGAATCCTTCTCAATTCTTCATCAATTGATTTCTCTCTCCTCTTGACTATCTTAACAGTGCTATTGATCATCATCACACTTTGATTACAGCACTGTTGTATCCTGCTACCTTGTTTTCAAATATATCTATGCTGCCTAGGGCATCTGACTGCTAATCAGAAGGCTGGAGGTTCAAACCCACCAGTTAGTTACTCCTCAGAAGGAAGGCTGGACAATCTACTTCTGTAGAGATACCACCTCAGAAACCCAAGGAGGGGTAGCTATGAGTTGAATCGACTTGATGGCTGTGAGGAGTTTTTTTTTTTTTCCCCCGTTATTGCTGTGACAAAATAATCAACAAATTAGATATCTGATACAACTATTCCATCAAATATAGGAAGACAATCCAAATAGATTATTAAAATAAATTCTGAATTAAAAAACTATGCTTTAGCTAAATTTTCCAACTTGTTACCTGTCAGTTGCTTGTAGTGGTTTCAAATACAACTAGCTGAAGCAGGCAACTTGGTTCTTGGTGAAATTCATAAAGTAATACCCTGATCACCCCAAAAGCTTGAAATTAAATATTCAATATACCTTATGTGATTCTAGTACAAGTTCATATATGAATAAATCCAAATGGAGTCTATTTTACTTTTTCAAAAAAAGAGAGAGAGTTGCAGACTGGGTAAGAAAACATAAACCATCAATACGCTGTCTACAAGAGACACAACTCAGAGACAAAGAAAAAAAAAACTAAAAATCAAGGGCTGGAAAAAGATACATCAAGCAAATGGCAACCAAAAAAGAGCAGGAGTTACAATATTAATTTCTGATAAAATTGACTTTAAGACAAAAACCAGCATAAGCAACAAGGAAGAACATTATATAATGATTAAAGGATTGACTTAACAAGAAGACATAACCATAATAAATATCTACACACACAATAAAAGAGCCCTGAATAAATAAACCAGACTTGAACAGAACTGAAAATACAGACAGGTGACTCCACAGTAATAGTAAGGGAGCTCTGGTGGCATAGTGCCCAAGGTGTTCGACTCCTAACCAGAAGGCTGGTGGTTCAAACCCACCAGCCACACCTCAGAAGAAGATGGGGCAATCTACTTCCATAAAGATATTGCCTCAGAAACCCGGGGGGGGGGGAGCTCTATGAGTCAAAATTGACTCAATGGCCCATAAACGAGACATTAACTTAATTGAAAAGGCAAAAGGATGACTCTACAGTCATAGTAGGGGACTTTAATACACCACTTTCAATGAAAGATAGAACAACTGGAAAGAAATTCAACAAAGACACAGAACTACTAAGCAATACAATCCACCAACTTGACCTTACAGACATTTATGGAGCACTTCACCCAATAACAGAACAATATACATTCTTTTGTGTCGCACGTGGAGTATTATCCAGGGCAGACCAAATGTTAGGCCACAAAGCAAGTCTCAATACATTTTAAAACATTAAAATACTACAAAGCATCTTCTCAGATCACAATGCTTTAAAATTAGAAATGAGCAATAGGAAGTTCAAGGGAAAAGGAGCAAACACATGGAAAGTGACTAACACTCTCCTTAAAAAACGACTGGGAAACAGAAGAAATATAAAATGTAATTTAAAAATTCCTTTAATCAAATGAGGAAGAAAACATAACACACCAAAATCTCTGGAATACAGTGAAAGCAGTGATCAAAGGCCAATTTATAGCAATAAATGCACACATCAAAAAAGAAGAGAGCCAAAATAAACACCTTCACCCAACATCTCCTACAATTAGAAAAAGAGCAACAACAACAACAAAAAAGCCTACCAGAAGAAATAATATTCAAACAGAAATAAATGAAACAGAAAGACACTAAAAATATCAACAAGAATAGAAATATTTTTTTCAAAAGAAGATTAATAAAATTGACAAACTAGTGGCAAACTAACAAAGGAAAAGAGGGAGACAATACAAATAACACAAATTAGACAAAGTCACAACTGAAACAACTGTAATAAAAAGGGTATCAGGATACTATGAAGAACTGTACTCTGACAAATTTGAAAATCTAGAAGAAATGGACAGATTTCTAGAAACTTACTACTTACCTAAACTAACACAGACTAAGGTGGAAAAGTTGAACAGACCCATAACAAAAGAAGAAACTGAACAAATTGTAAAAAAATTACTAACAACAACAAAAGTCCTGGCCCAGATGGTTTTAGTGGAGAATTCTACCAAATGTTCAGAGAACTGACACCAATCCTACTCAAACTATCCCAGAACACAGGAAAGGATTGAATCCTCCTAAATTCATTTTATGAAACAAACATAACTTTGATATCAAAACCAGGCAAAGACATCCCTATAAAGAAAACTACAGATCAGTATCACTCATGAATATAGATGCAAAAATCTTCAACATAATCCTACCCAACAGAATCCAGCAACATTAAAAAAACAAAACAAAACCATAATGACAAAGTAGGATCTATCCCAGGCATACAAGGATGGTTCATCACTAGAAAAACAATCAAAATCATTCATTACATAAGTAAAACAAAGGAAAAGAACCACATGATCATATCAATCAATTCAGAAAAGGCATTTGATAATATCCAACACCCATTCCTGATAAAAACTCTCAGCAAAATAGGAACAGATGGGAAATTCCTCAACATAATAAAGGGCATATACACAAAACCAACATCCAACATTATTCTCAATGGAGAGAGACTGAAACCATTCCACTTATAAACAGGAACCAGACAAGGATGCCCTCTTTCACTACTTCTATTCAACATTGTATTGGAAGTCCTAGCTGGAGCAATAAGGCAAGAAAGGGAATTTGAAGGCATCCAAATTGGTAAGGAAGAAGTAAAATCCTTATTTGTTGATATATGATCCTATCAATAGAAAACCCAAGAGATTCTAGCAAGAAAACTACTGGAACTAGTTGAGAGATTCAGTATAGTGGCAGGATACAAGATGAACATATAAAAATGAGCTGGATTATTCTACACCAGTAAGCAGATTGCTGAAAAGGAAATAAGGAAATCAATACCATTTACAATAATAATAATAATAATAAAAGCTAAACTCACTGCTGTCAAGTCGGATCTGACTCATAGTGACCCCTCCTTGGGCTTACAAGGCCGTATCTTTATGGAAATAGATTTTTCTGTCTTCCTTCTGAGGAGTGGCTGGTGAGCTTGAACCGCCAGCCTTCTGGTTAGCAGTCAAATGCCTTAGGCACTACGCCACCAAGAGCTCCCACCATGTACAATAGCTACCAAAAAAATAAAACACTTGGCAATAAATCTTACCAGAGGCACAAAAGACCTATACAAAGAAAACTACAAAACACTACTTCAGGAAACCATAAGAGATGTAACATAAATAGAAGAACACACAATGCTCACGGATAAGAAGATTGAACATTGTGAAAATGTCAATACTACTAAAAGCAATCTATGTATTCAATGCATCCTAATCCATATCCCATCAACATTCTTTAAGGATATGGAAAAACCCAATCACTAATTTTATATGGAAAGGGAAGAGACCTCGGATAAGCAAAACACTACTGATGAAAAACAAAGTAAGAGGTCTCACACTCTCAGATCTCAAAACCTACAATACAGCCACAGTAGTCAAAACAGCCTGGGACTGGTACAATGACAGACACATAGACCAGTGGAATACAACTGAGAACCCAGAAATAGATCCATCAACCTATGGTCAGTTGATCTTTGACAAAGGGCTGAAATCCATTACATGGGGAAGAGATAGTCTCTTTAACAAACGGTGCTGGCAAAACTGAATATCCATTTGCAGAAAAATGAAACAAGATCCATATCTCACACAACACACAAAAACTAACTCCAGGTGGATCAAAGACTTAAATATGAAATTTAAAACGATAAAATTCATCCAAGAAAAAATAGGGGCAAATTTAGGGGCCTCTTTTATGGCATAAGGAGACTATTAAGCATCACCCAAAATGCACAAATAGCAGAAGATTAACCAAAAATATCTGGCAATGACATACCAGAGAAGGGACTTATCTCTGAATTTATAGAAAACGCCAACAACTCAACAACAAACACATAAACAATCCAATTAAAAAATGGGCAGAAGACATAAATAGACACTTCACCAAAGAAGATATTCAGGCAGCCAACAAACATGAAGAAATGCTCATGATTATTAGACATTACAGAGATGCAAATCAAAACAAAATGGGGTATCGTCTCACCCGAGCACTAACAGCAAAATTCAACAAGACAAAAAATAACACGACTTCTGGTAAGATGGAGGAACAGGCAGACAAGCAGCACAGACCCTCTTCAACAAAGAAAAGAAAGACCAATTGACAGAGATACAGAAGATAATCCTGGAACCCTGGGCTTTGAAAGGAACTATACAGAAGTGGATTCCACCAACTAGTGGAAAAACCTGAACGAAAACAATGAGTACAGAGACCATTGGAGCTGCTCTGATGAGACCAACAGCCTGAATATTTCCAAGTGGTGTTGGGACCTGAGTACTGACCTAAAGATCAGTCTCGGTCACCAAAGGCTGCAGGGACAACTGCTGTGGTGGCCTATGACTAGGAAGTGAAACAGCAAGGAGGGAGACAACCTGAGCTGTGGACTTTCTGCTGTCCGGAGGGCATAGCCATTTTGATTGTTTACACGTGGCAGCCATTTTGGATATTTAAGGGGACCGAGAGCACAGCCATTTTGCATGTCTACAAGCAGTGGCCATTTTGGATATATAAAGTGACTGACGGCACAGCCATTTTGAATGTTTACAAGTAGCAACCATTTTGGATTTTAAAGTGATAGCACTCTCATTTGGATTCCAGGGACCTAAGAACAAGCTCTGTTTGCCAGGGTTGGCAAGGATACACGAAAGGCTGACAAAAGGAAAGTAGACGGGTGGTGAGTGTATAAGTGCTGTCAACTAGTGAATAGAGGAGCACAGCACAGTACCCTGCCTGTATAAATAACATACAAACAAAATAAAGAAAACAAAAATTGTGGGCAAGTCATTCCAACATATACTCATTAATTAAATATAAACACAAAAACGTCTCAATGCCTTGGAGACAACAGAGCATCACAGTCCACACAAAGAAGCAAGATAAAGCAGGAGAAACAAGGGACCAGGATATAGACCCAAAACACATCCCTGAGGAAGCAGCAGCATTGGAACTCTCTGATAAGGAATTCAAGATAATTATATTTAGGTATCGTCAAAGGATTGAGAGATGGGAGCTCTGGTAGCATA
>NW_006921694.1:4568638-4581541 GCF_000298275.1 Orycteropus afer afer | reverse complement strand
AAAATGACAAAATAAATGAAAAATTAGAAATGATTCTAAATCTACAGATAGAAATTCACAAGATTAATACTAAATTGTCAGAAATAGATAACACATTGAAAGGGCAAAGGAGTAGAACTGATGCAATGGAAGACAGAATTAATGAGATGGAAGACAAATACCAGAATACTTTTGGAAAGGGATCAATCAGAAAAAAGATCAAAACAAAATGAAGAAAGCCTAAGGTTCATGTGGGACACCATTGAAAGGAATAACCTACGTGTCATTGGAATTCCAGAACAGGAAGAGAAAAATGAAACCACTGAGAAAACTGTTCAAGATTTGTTGGAGGAGAACTTCCCTGGTATGATGAAACATGAGAATATATCCATTCAGGAAGTCCAATGAACCCCAAAAAGGACAGATTCCCAAAAGAAAAACACCAAGACATATCATCATCAAACTCACCAAAACCAAAGACAGAGAAATAACCATGAGAGCAGCACGGGAAAAACGAAAAGTTACCTACATGGGGTAACTGATAAGACTAAGCTCCGATTTTTCAACAGAAACCATGCAGGTGAGAAGACAGTGGGATGTTATATATAAAACAATGAAAGAGAAAAATTTTCAACCAAGAATTATGTACCCAGCAAAATTGTCCCTCAAATATGATAGTGAAATTAGGACATTTCCAGATAAGCAGAAATTAAGGGAATTTGTTAAAACCAGACCAACCTTACAAGAGATGCTAAAGGAAGTCCTTTGGATAGAGAAGCAACAACAGCCAACAACAACTGACCATTAACACACATGTTGATATAACCCAGAAACCAACCCAACTGTGGAAGTATCCAAAGTAAATAAGCCTACAGGATTGTAAACAGGGAACCAGAGACACCAACTGATAAATGAGGACAACTACAAATCAAAAAGAGGGAAAAAAATCTGTGTCATTACAGAACTTCCAGATGGTAGGGAAGTCAAGACAACTACAAGACAGAACGGACTATTCTAACCTTGGGAAGAAAACCATAAACCACAGGGTAACCTCAAAGAAAAATGATAAACCTTCACATCAAAATAAAAAAGAGGACCAGCATAAATATTCAGGAAATACTAAAACAATAGCAATGAAGGAAGTGATAAAATGATTCATAAACAAAATGAGCTCAGCATAGCAAATTATATGGAACAAAGAAATCGACACAATAAAAAGCACGTGACAAAAATGACAGCAACAAATTCATATCTGCTGATAATTATTATCTGGCAAGGGACTTATTTCTAAGATTGATGGAAAACTCCAATGCCTCAACGACAAAAGAATTAACAATCCAATTGAAAAATGGGCAGAAGACATGAATAGACACTTCACCAAGGAGGATATTCAGGTGGTCAGCTAACATATGAAAAGATGCTCACAATCAAAACAACAATGAGATATACCGTCTCACCCCAGCACTGCTGGCAAGGTTCAATGAGACAGAAAATAACAAATATTGGTGGGGATGTGGAAAGATGAGGACTCTCATACACTGCTTAGGTGACTGCAGTGACACAACCACTGTGGAAAGCAATATGGCGATTCCTTAGAAAGTTGGAATTAGAGATACCATTTGACCCAGCAATCCCATTACTAGGTATATATCCTAGAGAGGTCAGAGCCAGGATAGGAACAGATACATGCACGCTCATGTTCACCACAGCACTATTTACAATAGCAAAAAGATGGAAACAACCTACGTGCCCATCAGCGAAGAGTGGATGACCAAACTATGGTACATACACATACTGGAATGCTATGCAGCACTAAAGAATAATGTAGAGTCTGCAAAACACCGCATAATACGGATGAAGTTGGGGGACATTATACTGAGTGAAATAAGTCAACCACAGAAGGACAAATATAGTATTAGTTCGTTGTTGTGGAGGGTCAAGGAAAGGTTTATATATGGAGGGAAACTTTTTTGTTGGTTGCCGGTGGGGGGAGAGGGGAAGGAACACTGCAAAAAAAAAAAAAAAAAAATGCCACTTTAGTTCTGTGTATTTAACTGTACATAAATTGTATTTCAATAAAATGCATTAAAAAAAGAGGAGGCAACTAGCTACACATTCTATATTCTCCTCCTATTCCTGACTCTCCGTATTTTCTTATTGCTCCAGGCAAATAAAGACCAGCTGTTATTCCTTTAAAAAAAAAAAAAAAAAAAACACAGAAAATAACAAATGCTGATGCGGATGGGGAGAGACTGGGACTCTCATACACTGCTGGTAGGACTGTCAAATGATACAACTACTTTGGAAATCAGTACGGTGATTCCTTTAAAAGTTGGAAATAGAAATACCATTTATCTCACAATCCCATTACTAGGTATATATCCTAAAGAAGCGAGAGCCTGGACAAGAACAGATATATGTACATCCATGTTCATCACAGCACTATTCACAATAGCAAGGAGACGGAAACAACTTAAGTGCTCATCAACAGAAAAATGAATAACCAAACTATGGTACATACACGCAACAGAATACTATGCAACACTAAAGAATAATGTAGAATCTGTGAAATACCATAATAATGTAGATGAACTCGGAGGACATTATGCTGAGTGAAGTAAGTCAATCGTGGACAAATATTGTATTAGTTCAATATTGTAAAAAGTCAAGTTAAGGTTTATATATGGAAGGAAGCTTTCTTTGTTGGTTACCAGGGGTGGGAGGGCAGGGGGAGGGGAACACTGCTAGATAGCTAGAAACAAGTACTGATCTGGTTGAAGGGAAGGGAAATGTACCAAAAGTGAGTGATCAACACAATGGTACTGAGGAAGACGAAGACAGGGAGAGGTAGATGGGAGCTACAGACAACAAAGATGAACCCATTTGCATGTACTGTACTGCACTGTCAATGATGGCAAACATTGATCTTGGATAGATGGATAGATGGGTAGACAGGCTGAATGATCAGGTATGTCTAGGCAGGGGAGAGTACGCCCATGACCATTAACAGGGTTGGCAGAGGATGTTTCTACATGTATATTTGTATGTGCTATAAGAATGTCTGGGAGTACAGTGGAGGTGACAAGGGGCAAGGCTGTGGTGGCTTCTTGGCCACAGCCAGCTACCTGAAGGGAGTAAGTAGCTGGACCTGTGGGCTCAGGGCCATGGTCTCAGGGGACATCAACTTCAACTGGCATAACATACTACACAAAAACACTGTTCTACATCCGACTTTGATGAGTAGTGACCGGAGCGGGGGGTGTCTTAAAAGCTTGCAAGGGGCCATCTAGATTCAACAATGGGTATCTCCTCATCCAGAGCAAAGAAGAATGAAGAAAACCAAAGATGCATGGAAACAGTTAGTCCAAGAGACTAGCAGAGCATGTGATTCTCAGCCTATATGACCATGAAACCAGAAGAACTAGATGGTGCCCAGCTACCACTGTCAAACCCTCGGAAAGGTATCAGAGCAGATCCTGGATAGGGTAGGAGAATAATGTGGAACAAAACTCAAAATCATAAAAAAAGACCAGATTTATTGGTCTGACAGAGCCTGCTGAGACCCCCAAGACTATGGCCCCTAGTTACTCTTCAAGCCTGGAACTGAACTCACACCTGCAGCTTCTAGCTAAACAATATGCAGCCACATAGGGTGAACATCTACTTCAGGTAGATACACTCCCTGGAGCTATCAATCGTGCAAGAACAGAAGGGCAGTGTTTGCACAGAGAGGGATAGCTCAAGGGAGTGGTAGTGCATATGAGTGAAGGACACAGGAAAAGGTAACTACAGGGAGGAAGTGGGAAGAGAGCTGTTACACTGTGGGGAATTGCAGTCTATGTCATGAAATTAAACGTGTATCAACTGCTGAATGGAAAATCAGTTTGCTCTGTAAACTTTTACCCGAATCACAACAAAAATTAAACAACAACATAAAAGAAGTTAGGGAAGTTATTCTATGGCTATCTGGGGAAGGGAGTTGGAGGGAATGGAGGTAAGGATGAACAAGCCAAAAGGGCAGAGATACCCTCAGAGCAGCACCCTTCTTCATGTTCTAATAGGTTTGGATTCCATAACAGTTTTCATTTCAATAAAGTGGTCATCGCCTTTTTGTGTTTTTAAACTTTGAATACCTCTGCTAGAAAACTTAGTAACAGGTCATGAATTTCTATGCAAAATATACCATATTACTTAAAAAAAAAAAAAAAGAGGGGTATATGTATATGTCTAGAAAAGATTGAAAGACTGAAATATTTATATTTAATAGTGGCCTTCTTTAAATGTTAGGATTATGAGTGATTTTTATAGACTTTTCTATATAACTATTTTGAACATAAAATAACTAATCACTTGTTTTCAAAATACCTAACACGGATGATTTTACAGGGAAACATACCTTTTTGAGCCTTAGCTGTTATTTCAAAATATTTGACAGTAAGATCTTGAATAGAAAGCACAGCCATGTGAGCTTTCCGCTGCCAATCAGCATCTTCTTTTTGCAGACTTTCAATTCTTCGAGGACCCAGATAATCATTCTCCATGGAAATCTTTAGAGAGAAAAAATAAAAAGTAAGATATTTTATCCATTCCTCAAACATTTACTGAATGTTTATGTGTCAAGCACCATCTCTGGTACTAAAACAAAGGTAACACTGCTCCTCGCAGCAGAGTAGATCTTTGTCTATGAAGCCACTAATTTACAAAAGAAGTAAATTAACAATGATGGTGAAGATATCTGACATAGAAATCTATTCATATATATTATGTGAAAACCAAGTTATAAAATCATTTTCTCTTTCTTTTACTGTTATGTATCCCTTTTTCTCTCTCACACACACGTACACATGACTACTTAATTTACATATATATGAATATTAAAATCTTTTTGTCAAATATATGCAAAGTATATATATCAAAATGGTAAGTAACACTGATTATTGTGAGTGCCTAGATAGTAAAAAATTTGTTTCCTCCTTTACAGTAAGTACATTTTCAAGGTTAATTATTATTTCTGCCAATAAAATACTTAAGTAATAACTGACATTAAATAAAAGAACTGAAAAGTCACAATTTTAAAATTGATAGTATATAAAAATCAGATCATCTGCATACTAAAAGATTCAGGATACTGATAACATAAAAAAACTAGCTATGTATTATTTAGAAGTCATAACTAAAAGGACAAAAGAAAGTTGAAAATCAAACAGGGGGAAGTGACATCATTAAGATGGTAGATTAAGAAGCCCCATGCTCTCATTCTTATGAAGAAACATAAACAAGCAGAAACTTCTAGAAACAACTTTTTCAGAACTCTGGAAAACAGTCAAAGATTTACAACAAGCACGAGAATGCTGAATCAGAAAGAGAAAATTAAAACAGTAGGAAAGTATTTGGCTTTTTAACTTGTGCATACCCAAATTCCTCCCTGGTTTAGGGGCCTGCTTGAAAAGAACAGCCCATGTTTCCAACACAGATTACTAGTCCCTGGTTACAGAGGGAGCAGAGCAACCTTATTCACAGATTGAGTGTCTCTGTTCTAATTTGTGACAGGGTTAACTAAGAGACTGAAACAGGCTCTTATCTTTGTTTCACCCATCTTGCATTGATCGCAGGACAAGAGGCAAGTATTGTCTAAAACACTGTAGCCATCTAGTAGTATAACAGTGCAATCGAGATATTTAATACACTGCCCAAGCACTAAAGGCAAAGCCAGGAAGACAATTTTCTTGGGAAATTTGTATTTGTTCTTGGGTACCACTGAGTTGATTCAGACTCATGGTGACCCTATGTACAACACAATGAAACACTGCCCAGTCCTGAACTCAATCCTTGCTATGCTTGGTCCCACTTTTGCAGTCACTGTATCAATCTATCTCATTGAGGGTCTTCCCCTTTTTCACTGACCCTCTACTTTACATGATCTCCTTCTCCAGGGACTGGTTGCTTCTGACAACATGACCAAAGTAGGTGAGACAAGTCCGGCCATTCTTACTTCTAAGGAGTATTCTGGCTGCACTTCTTTCAGGACAGATTTATTCATCCTTCTGGGAGTCTATGGTATTTTCCATATCAAGGTCCTAAATTGAAAAGCTAAAATTATAAAAAAAAACATTTAGAAACAAACATAGGGGCTTTGGGTTGAACAGTGGATTCTTAGATGCAACACCAACAGCATGAAGAGCAAAAGACAAAATAGACAAATGAAACTTCATCAAAATAAAAATCCTTTTGTTCATCAAAAAGGAGCTCTAGTGGCACAGTGGTTAAAGCATTCAGCCACTAACCAAAAGGGTTGTGGTTCGAATCCACCAGCCACCCCATGGAAGAAAGATGTGCCACAGTCTGCTTCCGTAAAGATTTATAGCCTTAGAAATCCTATGGGGCAGTCTGTTGTTGTTGTTGTTTGCTGTTGAATCGGACCTGACTCATAGTGACCCCTCCTTGGGTTTCCGAGGCAGTATCACTACGGAAGTAGATTGCCCCATCTTCCTTCCGAGAAGTGGCTGCTGGATTTGAACCGCCAGCCTTCTGGTTAGCAGTCAAGTGCCGTAGCCACTATGCTACCAGAGCTCCCAGGGGCAGTCTACTCTGTTCTAAATGGTCATGATGAGTTGGAATTAACTCAATGGCAATAAGAGGATTTTGTTAAAATGATTTTATCAACGCACTGAGGAAAAAAAACCTACAGATTGGGAGAGAATTTTGGGCAATCATATATCTAATAAGGAGTTGATATCCAAAATATATAGACTTCTACAACTTAAAAACAAAGAGACAAACCATTCAATCAAAAAATGGGCAAAAGATTTGAATAGACATTTTACAAAAGAAGAAAATAAATGGCCAATAAGCACTTGCAAACATGCTTACCATCATTAGTCTTTAAAACCAAAACATCAAACCCATTGCCGCTGCGTCAATTCTAACTCACAGTAACCCTATAGGACAAAGTAGAACTGCCCTATAGGGTTTCCAAGGCTGTAAACCTTTACAGAAGCAGACTACCACATCTTTCTCCCAGTGAGTGGCTGGTAGGTTTGCACTGCCAACCTTTCAATTAACAGCCAAACTTTTTAACCACTGCACCATCAGGATTCCTTTATTAGTCACCCCAAAAAGCCAAACTCACTGCCATCCAGTCGATTCTGACTCACTGTGACCCTCACTGGGTTTTCAAGGCCATAAATCTTTATAGAGGCAGATTGTCTCATCTTTCTTCAGTGGAACAGCTAGTGGGTTTGAACCACCAACTTTCTGGGTATCAACCAAATGCCTTAACCAACTACACCACCAAAGATCCTTTCATTAATCATTAGGAAAATGCAAATCAAAACCACAATGAGACATCACTACATCCTCCCTAGATGGCTATGATTTTAAAAAAAAAAGACCAAAAAAAGAAAAACAACAGGTGTTGGTGAGATGTGGAGAGATAAGAATTCTCATGTATTGCTGGTAAGATTATAGAATGGCAAACCCACTGTAGTAAAGTCTAGCAGTTCTTCAAAAAGTTAAAGAATTACGAAGATGCAGCAATTCCACACCTAGCTATACACTCAGAAGAATTGAAAACAAGGGCTCAAACAGATACTTGTAAGCCAGTATTCACAGCAGCATTATTCACATAGCCAAGAGATGGAAACAACCCAAGTGTCCATCAGCTGATCAAATGACAGACAAAATATGGTATATACATACAATGGAGTATTAACTAGCCATAAAAACGAATGAAGTTCTGATACATGCTACAGGATGGATGAACCTGGAAAATATTATGCTAAGTGAAATAAGCCAGGCACAAAGGCCAAATATGTATGTATGATTTCATTTATATAAAATTTATATATAAATTTCATTTATATAAAATATATAGAACACACACATTCATGGAGACAGAAAAGCACATGGTAAGTTACCAGGGGCTGGGAGGAGGAAAAAATGGGGAGTTATTGCTTAATGGGTACTGGGCATGATAAAAATGTTTTAGAAATAGATAGTGGTGATGGTTGTCCAATACTGTAAATATAATTAATGCCACTGAATTGTACATTAAAAAATGATTAAAATGGCAAATTATTTATACATATATATATATAGTCACAATTATGTTTTTAAAAAATCAAATGATAGATAAGCATATACCAGGCAAACACTAAAAGATAATTTGCAGAAGTGATGATATTAATATTAAAGTATATTTCAAAGCACTGCACAATTATTTTTAACATGGAATAAAGGTGTAGTTCACAAGAAGAGAGCAGCAATGGGTCTCTTGTATACAACCCTTTTTCACTAAATACAGAGAAAAGACTGTTAAAGATTAAATGAGAAATTATTAAGATGATGGGGGGGAAAAAATCAGAGACAAAAGTTAACCTACTCTTGGAATACTTTAAAACCCCCTGCAGATTTAATGTCATTAAGCCACTAACATTTTTGTAATAAATTTTGAAAGTAGAAATAATACAGACCACATTCTATAAACAATGCAAGAAACAGATATATTAAAAAAAAAAATCTCTCTGAAACCAAATATAAAATATTAATAACTTGGAAATTTAACACCCTTAACACTGAAAGGTAATGTTCGCTTTTAGTCTTGAAGCAACAAACAGAGTAATCCAGATAGACGATAAAATATGAAAAAGTACTTAGCATGATACCCAGCAGCATGATACAGGGAGCAATTTATTAGCAGTGTTAAGGGAAACACCAACAAGGCTAGAAGAAAGGTCAAGAATAACCACAGGGTTACTGAGGAAAAAATGTGCATGTAAGTGCCCTTTACTCTAAAAGTAAGCAATGGAGAAGCAGTAGATTTTGTAAGAGACAAGACCAAGGATTTAGTTTTGTGTATGTTAAAAGTCTGACCTTAGAGCGGGCATAGTCAGAGTCTGGGTGTCCCTGACACACGAAGACATGTAAAAGCAAATGAGGTCACCTAAGGAAGCCTTGAGAAAAATGCTCATAATTGAGTCCTAAGGAATTCTGACACTGGGAAACTGGGTGAAGAAGAGCCTGCAGAAACCAAGCCAGAGCAAGAGGGGAAAGCAAGAAAGTGAGAAACCACAGTAGTAGCAAGAACCAACCAGGATAATGACTACTATACATGGACCTAACAGCATGAAGATCACTGAACAACACAGTAATAACAATTCTAGAGTTCTAGAGTAACAGGTAAACTCCCTTTGCTTATCAACCCCCATACCATTTTCAGATCTCAGCTCAATTACTAGTTCATGGAAGTCTTCCCTGACTCATTATAACTTCTTCAGTGTAACACATACACTGAAGGACTTATCACAATCATATTTTACATTATTTTATAAACTTACAAATATTACTGCTTCCCCCTCTGTAAATACGTAAGCTTTAGAGGCTGCATTACGTTTTTTTTTTTTTTTTTCTTTTGACGGTGGAATAGACCATCAATTGCTCATACACAAGTTCAAGTTGGAGCTGAAGAAAATTAAAACAAGTCCATGAGAGCCAAAATATGACCTTGATTATATCCCACATGAATTTAGAGACCATCTAAAGAACAGATTTGATGCGCTGAACACCAATGAATGGAGACCAGATGAGCTGTCTGATGATATCAACGATATCATACATGAAGAAAGCAAAAGGTGTGGTCATTAAAAAGTCAGGAAAGGAAGAAAAGACTAAAACAGATGTCAGATGAGACTATAAACCCTGCTCTTGAAAGGAGAGTACCTAAAGTGAATGGAAGAAATGATGAGATAAATGAACTGAACAGTTTTTAAAGGGCCGCTCAAGATGACAAAACAAAGTATTATAATGAAATGTACAATTACCTGGAGTTAGAAAACCAAAAGGGAAGAACACATTCATCATTTCTCAAGCTGAGAGAACTGAAGAAAAAATTCAAGCCTCGAGGTACAATACTGAAGGACTCCATAGGCAAAATATTGAATGATGCAGGAAGCATCAAAAGAAGATGGAAGAAATACACAGTCACTGTACCAAAAAGAACTGGTTGATGTTCAACTATTTCAGGAGGTAGCATATAATCAAGAACCAATGGTATTGAAGGAGGAAGTCCAAGCTGCAGGGATGGAATTGGCAAAAAACGAGACCCCAGAAAGGTCTTCTGGTAAGATGGTGGAACAGGCAACAAGCTCCACACACCCTCTTCAACAAAAACAAGAGAAAGCAAATGACAGAGATACAGAAGATAATCCTGGAGCCCTGAGCTTTGAAAGGAAGCATACAGAAGTGGATTAGGCACCAACCAGTGGAAAAACCTGAACGAAAACAGTGAGTAGAGAGATGGTTGGAGCAGTGGACTATCAGCTACTCTGAGAAGACTGACAGTCTGAATACTTCCAAGTGGTGTTGGGACCTGAGAATTGACCTAAATATCAGCCCTGGTTGCCAAGGGCTGCAGGGATGACTGCACTGGTGGTCTATGACTAGGAAAGGAGACAATGTGAGCTGTGGACTTTGGGTTGTCTGGAGGGCTCAGCCATTCTGATTGTTTACCGCAGCGGCCATTTTGGATATTTAAAATGAGCAAGAGTGCAGCCATTGTGAAAGTTTACAAGTGGCAACCATTTTGAATGTTTACAAGCGGTGGCCATTTTGGATATTTAAAGTGACAGCACTCTCATTCGGATTCTAGGGACATAAGAATAGGCTCCATTTCCCAAGGCTAGCAGGGACATATGAGAGGCTGACAACGGGAAAGGAGACAGTGAAGAACTGAACTGGCTACTCTAAACTTGGCTAAAACACCCTAAACCTCAAAGATAAATTCCACCTGCAGACCCCCACTTTTCCCCGCCTTGTGAAACCTCAAGGATAAGTTCCACCTGCAGACTTCCCCCCCGCTGCCTTGTCTAAAACACCACCACTTCCTGGAAACTGCAACTCATACAAAACCACTTGTGCACCAGAGGTCCCTATCAAAGGGGGCAACACTTCCCCCAGGCACGGCTCTACTCTGCAACTGGCACTGTCTACGTTGCTTCTAGAGTTGTCCCTCATGGCCTTTTCTTCAATAAAGCCTGCTCTGATCCGTCGAGGTCATGGCTATTTTTTCTTTCCTTGCTTTCACTTTAACTTCTGTACTTCCTCACTTTCCTAAGAAGGTTCATGTGGGATACCATCAAAGCAATAAACTACGTGTAATCAGAATTCCAGAACAGTAAGAGACAAAACCACAGAGAAAACTGTCAAAGATTTGTTGGAAGAGAATTTTCCTGGTATGATAAAAGATGAGAATATATCCATTCAAGTAGTCCAATGAACCACAAACAGGATAGATCCCAAAAGAAAATCACCAAGACATACCATCATCAAACTCACCAAAATTAAAGACAAAGAAAGAATCCTGAGAGTAGCACAGGAAAAACAAAAAGTTACCTACAAGGGGTAACCAATAAGAATAAACTCTATTTCTCGGCAAAAACCATGCAGGCAAGAAGACAATGGGATGGTATATATAAAACCTTGAAGAGAAAAATTTCCAACCAAGAATTATATACCCGGCAAAATTGTCCCTCAAATATGATGGTGAAATTAGGACATTTCTAGGTAAGCAGAAATTAAGGGAATTTGCCAAAACCAGACTGACCTTAACAGGAGATGCTAAAGGGAGTCCTCTAGACTGAGAACCAAAAACAGCAAACAACAACTGACCATTAACACACATGATGACAGAACCCAGAAATCAATCCAGTTATAGAAGTATCCAAAGTAAATAAGCCTAGCAAGATTGTAAACAGGGAACCAGAGACATCAACTGACAAATGAAGACAACTATAAACCAAAAAGAACAGGAAAACTGTGTACTTAAAGAACTTCTAAATGGTAGGGAAGCCAAGACAACTAGAAGATGGAACAGACTGTTCTAAACTTTGGAATGTTTGGAAGAAATTATAAATAACAAAGTACCCTCAAAGAAAAATGATAAACCTTCACATCAAAATAAAAAAGAGGACCAGCACAAATATTTAGCAAACACTAAAACAATAGCAACAGAGGAGGTGATAACATGATTCATAAACAAAATGAGCTCAGCACAGAAAATTATATGGAACAAAGAAATCAAGACCATGATAAAGCACATTAACAAAATGACAGCAACAAATTCATACTTGTTGATAATTACATATTTAACAAGGGACTTATCTCTAAAATCTATTAAAAAAAACTCCAATACCTCAACAACGAAAAGATTAACAATCCAATTAAAAATTGGGCAGAAGACATGAACGGACACTTCACCAAAGCGGATATTCAGGCGGCCAGCAAATACATGAAGAAATACTCATGATCATTAGCCATCAGAGAGATGCAAATCAAAACAACAATGAGATACCATCTCATCCTAGCACAAATAGTAAAGTTCAACAAGACAGAAAATGGCGGATGCTAGCAAGGATGTGGAGAGATTGGGACTTTCACACACTGCTAGTAGGACTGTCAAATGACACAACCACTGTGGAAAACAGTATGGTGATTGCTTAAAAAGCTGGAATTAGAAATACCATTTGACCCAGCAATCCCATTACTAGGCATATATCCTAAAGAAGTGAGAACTAGGACAAGAACAGATATACGCATACCCAGGTTCATCGCAGCACCATTTACAATAGCCAAAAGATGGAAACAACCTAGGTGCTCATCAACAGGAGAATGGATAACCAAACTGCAGTACACAACAAAATACTATGCAACCCTAAAGAATAATGTAGAATCTGCAAAACACTGCATAACAAGGATGAACTTGGAGGACAGTATGCTGAGTGAAAGAAGTCAACCACAGATGGACAAATATAGTATTAATTCATTATTGTAAAAAGTCAAGGAGGATGAGAAAGACATAGAGAGTTACATGGGCAGTACAGACAACAAATATGAACCCCTTTGCATATACAGTACTGAGTTGTCAGTGAA
>NW_006921694.1:4564050-4567728 GCF_000298275.1 Orycteropus afer afer | reverse complement strand
GTGAACTGCTGTATGAAAAGTGAATTTACTCTGTAAATCTTCACCCAAATCCTAAAAAAAAAAAAAGTCAAGGAAAGTTTATATATGGAAGGGAACTCTCTTTGCTGGTTACCATGAATGGGAGGGGAGGGAAGGGGAGGAAACATTGCAAAAAAAAGAAAAAAGAAAAAAAAACATTGACCCATGTCACTTTAGTTTTGTGTATTTCACTGTACATAAATTATATTTCAACAAAATGCATTTAAAAAAAAAGACTTAGGACTTGATGGAATACCCACTGAGATATTTCAAGTAACAGATACAGCACTGGAAGGGCTTGCCTGTTTATGCCAAGAAAGTCGGAAGACAGCTACTGTCCAACTGACGGGAAGAGATCCATTATTTGTGCCCATTCCAAAGAAAGGTCATCAACAGAATGTGGAAATGATCAAACAGATCATTAATATCACATGTAAGTAATATTTTGCTACAGATAATTAAAAAATGGTTGCAGCAGTATATTGACTTCCAGAAATTCAAGTGGATTCAGACGAGGGTGTGGAATGAAGGATGTCATTGCTAATGTCAGATGGATCTTGGCTGAAAGCAAAGAAAACCAGAAAGATGTTTATCTGTGTTTTATTGCCCAGTCAAAGGCATCCAAATCTGTGGATCATAATAAAATATGGATACCACTGGAAGAATGGGAATTCCCAAACACTTAACTGTGCTCATGAGGAAGCTATAGATAGACCAAGAAGCTGTTGTTCAAACAGAACAAAGGAACACTGCATGGTTTAAAATCAGGAAGGGTGTATGTCTGGGTTGTAACCTTTTACCATACTTATTCAATCTGTATGCTGAGCAAATATTCCCAAGAAGCTGCACTATAAGAAGAAATACACAGCATCAGGATTGGAGGAAGACTCATTAACAACCTGCAATATGCAGATGACACAACTCTGCTTACTGAAAGGGAAGATGACCTGAAGCACTCAGTGATGAAGATCAGACTACAGTCTTCAATATGGATTACACCTTAACATCAAGAAAAAAATCCTCACAACTGTACCAATAACAACATCATGATAAACTGAGTGACTGATGCTGTCAAAGATTTCAGTTTACTTGGATCTACAATCAACACCCATGGAAACACAAGTCAAGAAATCAGAGGTCGTACTGCACTGGGCAAATCTGCTGCATGCGGCCTCTTTAACATGTTAAGGAACAAGGATGTCACTTTGAAGACTGAGGTGTACCTAATCCAAGCCGTGGTATTTTCAATCAGCTCACAGGCATGTGAAAGGTGAACAATGAATAAGGAAGACTGAAGAAGAATGTCTTTTAATTGTGGTGTTGGAGCAGAATACTTAAAGTACCATGGACTGCCGGAAGAATGAACAAATCTCTTCTGGAAGAAGTGCAGCTAGAATGCTTCCTGGAAACAAGAAAGACCATATTTCATCTCACCTACTTTGGTCATGTTGTCAGAAGGAACCACTCCCTGGAGAAGGATATCATGCTTGGCAAAGTGGAGGGTCAGTAAAAAAGGGGAAGGCCCTCAACAAGATGGATTGACACAGTGCCTGTAATGATGGGCCCATGTACAGCAAGGATTGCAAGGCTAGTGCAGGAAGAGGCAGTGTTTTGTTCTGTTGTACACAGGGTTGCTATGAGTTGGAGCCAACTTGATAGCACCTAACAAGAAGTTATCTGATAATAGAAAGCTATGTATGTTACATCCTTAAAAAATATGTCTATAAAATAATAATGTTTATGAAGAATTTTTAACAATAGTAAAATCCATATGCTGTAATATTAAGCAAAGACAGGAAAAAAGATCACAGATATAATTTCAATTTCAACAAGAATGTCCATTGAATGGAAAACTAATTTGCTCTTTAAATTTTTACTGAAATCACAGTAAAAAATAGTTTGCAAAACAAAAAACAAAATGGCCAGGAAACAAAAGACAAAATATACCAAAATGTATTATTATTGATGTATCTTTTGCTAGTGGAATATGTGTTTTTTTTTTGCTTAAAACTTTCCAGATTTTCTTTATTGAACATATTTTCTTTTTTATAATTACAAATAAGCGGGGGGGGGGGGCTTTTATCACTTCTTGTGTTCACAAGACACAAAAAACGAAACAGCCTGAAGACACATTATCCCAGAGGTTTCCTGTTTCTACGAAGCAAACAATGAGCTCATGTTTACACATGTAAGGCCCAGCAAAAAACAAAAGTAAGAGAGTTACCTTTTGTCTTCCAGGGATAGGAAAAGAACACAAATATCTCTACAAGGTGAGAAACAAAATCATGTGAGTTCCATTTAAAATAAAAGGGGGAGGGGGCCAGAAAACAAATTAAGCCAATAGTGGCAGCTTCAGTTCTTGATACCTGATTCCCTGTTGGTGTTGTTCTTGTTGTTAGGTGCCCAATGAGTCATTTCCCACTCACAGCGACCCTATGCACAGCAGAACGAAACTATGCCTGATCCCACGCCAATTCCATGATCCTTGCTATACTTGAGCCCATCATCTCAGCAACTGTGCCAATCCATCTCGTTGAAGGCCTTCTCCTCTTTTGTCAACCTTCCACCTTACCAAGCATGACATCCTTCTCCAGGGAATTGTCCCTTCTGACAACATGACCAAAGTAGTTGAGATGAAGACTGGCCATTCTCGCTTCCAAGGAGGATTTCAGCTGCACTTCCTCCAGAACAGATCTGTTAGTCCTTTTAGCAGTCCATGGTACTTTCAGCATTCTTTGCCAGCACCACAACTCAAAAGCATCAACTATTCTTCGGTCTTCCCTATTCACTGTCCAGCTCTCACATGAATATGAGGTGACTGAAAATATCATGGCTTGTGTCAGGCGCACTTTAGTCCTCAAGGAGATATCCTTGCTCCTCAGCACTTGAAAGAGTTCCTTTGCAGCTGACCTGCCCAGTGCTACACGTTGTCTAATGTCCTTACTGCTGCTTTCATTGGCGTTGATTGTACAACCAAGCAATGTGAATTCTTTGACAACCTCAATCTTTTCTCCATTTATTGTCATGCTGCTTATTGGTCCAGTTGTGAAGATTTTTGTTTTCTTTACATTGAGATGTAATCCATACTGTAGGCTGGATTCTTCAATCTTCATCAGTAAGTGCCTCAAGTCATCCTCACTTTCAGCAAGCAAAGTTATGTTGTAAGCGTATCGCAGGTTGTTACTGATTCCTCCTCCAATCCTGGTGCCACATTTTTCTTCATAAAATCCAGCTTCTTGGATTATTTGCTCAGCACACAGACTGAATAAGTATGGGGAATAGATACAACCCTGACACACTCCCTTCTTGATTTTAAACTATGCAGTGTCCCCTTGTTCTGTCTGAACTACAGCCTCCTGGTCAATGCATAGGTTCCTCACGAATACAATCAAGTGTTGGGGAATTCTCATTCTTCTCAATGTTATCCACAATTTGTCATGATCCACACAATCAAATGCCTTTGCATACTCAATAAAACACAAGTAAACATCTTTCTGATATTCTTTGCCTTGAGCCAAGATCCATCTGACAGCAGCTATGATATCCCTTGTTCCACGTCCTCTTCTGAATACAGCTTGCACCTCTGGAAGTTCTCTGTCAATATACTGCTGGAACTGTTTTTTAATTATCTTCAGTAAGATCTTACTTGTGTGTGATATT
>NW_006921694.1:4544221-4563950 GCF_000298275.1 Orycteropus afer afer | reverse complement strand
CAGCTATGATATCCCTTGTTCCACATCCTCTTCTGAATCCAGCTTGCACCTCTGAAAGTTCTCTGTCAATATACTGCTGCAACTGTTTTGAATTATCTTCAGAAAGATCTTATTTGCGTGCGATATTAATGATATCGTTCAATAATTTCCACATTCTGTGGGATCACCTTTCTTTGGAATGGGTACAAATATGGACCTCTTCCCGTCAGTTGCCAGGTAGCTGTCTTCCAAATCTCTTGGCATAACCGAGTGAGTACCTCCAGTGGGGCATCCATCTGTTTAAATATCTCAATGGGTATTCCATCAATTCCTGGAGCCTTGTTCTTTGCCAGTTCCTTCAGTGCAGCTTTGACTTCCTCCTTCAATACCACTGGGTGCTAGATCATATGCCACCTCCTGAAATGGATGAAGATTGACCAGTTCCTTTTGGTACAATGACTCTATGTACCCTTTCCATATTCTTTTGATGTTTCCTGAATCATTCAATATTTTGCCCATAAAATCTTTCAATATTGCAACTTGAGGCTTGAGTGTTTCCCTCAGTTCTTTCAGCTTGAGAAATGCAGAGTGTGTTCTCCTCTTTTGGTTTTCTAACTTCAAGTCTCTGCACATTTCATTATAGTAATTGGCTATGTCTTCTCAAGATGCTCTTTGAAATCTTCAGTTGGTTCAGTTCTTTTATCTTGTCGATTTCTTCCATTTGCTTTAGCTACTCTCTGTTCAAGGGCAAGTTTCACAGTCTCTTCTGACATCCATTTTGGTCTTTTCTTTCTCATATTTTTAATGACCTCTTGCTTTCTTCATGGATGATGATGGTCTTGATGTCATCCCACAATTCCTCTGGTTTTCGTTCACTGGTGTTTAATGCACCGAATCTATTCCTTAGATGGTCTCTAAATTCAGGAGGGCTATATTCAAGGTCATATTTTGGCTCTCGTGGACTTGTTTGAATTGTCTTCAAGTTGAACTTGCATATGAGCAGTTGATGGTCTGTTCCACAATCAGCTCCTGGCCTGTTCTGGCTGAAGATATTGAGCTTTTTTTTCCCATTGCCTCTTACCACAGATGTAGTCAATCTGATTCCTGTGTATTCCATGTGGTGAAGTCCACAGGTACAGCCATCATTTGTGTTGTTGAAAAAAGGTATTTGCAATGAATAAGTTGTTCGGCTTGCAAAATTCTATCAAGCGATCTCCAGCGTTATTTCTGTCACCAAGGCCAAATTTTTTAACTACCGGTGATACTTCTTTGTTTCCAACTTTTGCATTCCAATCACCAGTGATAAGCAACACATCTTCATTGCATGTTTGGTCAATTTCAGCCTGCAGAAGTTGATAAAAATCTTCAATTTCCTCATCTTTGGCGTGGGTGGGTGGTGTGTAAATTCGAAGTAGTATTAACAGATCTTCCTTGTAGGCATATGGATATTATCCTATCATTGACAGCACTGTACTTCAGGACAGATCTTGAAACATCCTTTGTGATGATGAATGCCACACCATTCCTCTTCAATTTGTCTTTTCTGGCATGGTAGATCATATGGTTGTCTGATTCAAAATGTCCAAAACCAGTCCATTTCAGCTCACTAATGCCTAGGACATCAATCTTTATGCGTTTCATTTCATTTTTGGCAAACATGTCAAAAACATGGAATAGAAATTTAATAAACTGAATGCTATAGTCACAATTTAAAACTCTTACCTGGGACATTATGATAGACATCCTTTTCACTGGCATAATCATATCCCTTTATCAATGGAAAAGGAGCTCTGGTGGCATAGTGGTTAAATCATTTGGCTGCTAACCAAAAGGTTGGCAGTTTGAACCCACCAGGTGTACCATGGCAGACAGAAAAGGCAGTCTGTTTCTGAAAACATTTACAGCCTTGGAAACTCTATGGGGTAGTTCTAATGTGTCCTGTACAGTTGCTATGAGTTGTAATCCACCTGATGACAGTGGGTCTGGTTTTTGGTTTATCAATGGAAAGGTAAGAAAAACAAGAGCGAGAATATTTGCATTATGGCTTTCTGAAAAGAAAATCTAAGACCTTTGACAACTACTTGAAGATAAGTTGTATTTTGCCACTGTATTAATATATTTATCCTCAAATATACTGAACATGCCCAGTATGCTTTTTTAAAACTGTTTAACTGACTCCTCAAACTCAGTAGCTTTAACATGCATCCAACTGTGAAAGAACTTGTATAGAGTTTATTGTATCTAATATCTTAATCTAAGTTACTAAATTTTGGGTTTTTTACCCTAACTTGGAAAGTCTGAAGATGTATGGTAAATTCTTATCTCTCAGCCCAAATTCCCAAATTCCCTATTTGTACTCTTCCTTGTGACACCAGGACTGGGATTCTGAAAACCACATTTATCTATGTTGTTGTCATATGCCACTGAGTCAATGCCAACTCTTAACAACCCTAAGGACAGAGCAAAACTGCCCCATGGGGTTTTCATGGCTGTAATCTTTATGGGAGCAGATTGCCAGGTCTTTTCATCTGTGGGGATGTTGGAAAAGGCTGTAGGGTTGGAGCAGTGGAGAAGCTCCTATCTCCCTATCTGTAATCCTTGAATTTCTGGTCTGTCTGCTGTTTCTGTGAACACCATTCTCAGATTCGCTTTTTCACCCCAGCATTAACAGTTCTTTCCTGCGGCAGTAACAGAATCCAGTCTGGAGTTTTCAACACTTGCAGAACTGGCCTTCCTCAGATACATGGCACCAACTTGCCAGAGATCTGGGTCCCTCCATTAAGCTCAGCACTAGCATCAGCTGAGTACTGTCCCCTCCTCACAAGCCTGAGTTTCTCTTCCATAGGGCCCCTCCTCAAAGCTTAAGTTTTAGTAATTCCAAACTTTTCCCTCTGTTCTCCTAGTCCTGGGAGTGCTAATTGTTTTTGGCAGTTGCTACCTCTGAAATACCTTAGAATTACCTCCTTGCATTTTCAGTTATCTAGTTAACACTTTTATACCTAGTTAACTATACTGTACATGAAAAATATCCTTGTTTCAATAACTAGTTTAATTTTCTGATCAGACCCAAATACAAGTGGAATAGAAATTTAATAAACTGAACATAGCAGTGTTCAAAGTTCAAAAATCTTAACTCAGAACATTAAGACAGAAATATTTTTTTAATTGCATGGTTAAATACTATGTACCCTTTACATATCAGCAGAAAAAGAGAGAAAAATGAAAACAAGAAAACTTGCATTGTGGCTTTTTGAAGACAGAAAGTGAAGATGTCCAGTGTTAATATGAAAGTAACCTATAAACTGCTGTTGGATAAATACCTTTACTTTCATACATACATACATACTGAAATACACAGAACACAAGATGCTCTGTAGTCTTTTTAAATTCTTTTTTTTTAACTGACTTCTGAAATTTAGTAGCTATAATGTTGGAGCTGATTGCTAAATAATTTATTTACAATTTATTGTACCTAAGACATTAACTGGGATACTGAGTTCTTTTCCTAACTTGGCAATTTTGAAGACATACCGCTTTGGTCAGCTGAATCATGTGCTAAAAACAATGACACCTCTGTTTTCAATTTCAGGGCTAGAAAGAAAACAGTGCCTGTTCTTAACATGGAAAAAAGTGCGTGTCAGTTATAGTAGTAGCTAGGATAGTGAAACTAGTTTATAAATACAAACTTCTTGGCATGGAATTATTTACTATAAATTACATCACTTGCTTGGATATTGGGTTTAACATGAGAAACTTAATATTATTCCTGCCTATTGTTTTAAAACCCAACCCAGTGCCACTGAGTTGATTCTGACTCATAGCGACCCCTTTTTAGGTTAGAGTAGAACTGCTCCATAGGGTTTCCAGTCTGTAAGTCTATACAGAAGTAGACTGTCTCATCGTTCTCCCACAGAGTGGCTGGTGCATTTGAACCCCTGACCTTTTGGTTAGCAGCCAGATGCCTTAGTCACTGTGCCACCAGATCACCTTTGTCTATTGTCAGTGTAGTAAATAAATGTAAGACTCAGAGATTCTTTGTTAAAAGAAATGCCAAGATAAATTTATTAATATATTGATGTAGTGGTATCCTTAAGGCAAATTTCCAGGTCCTGAAGGTGTAAGAGAATGATGTGATTATATTCAGCAGCTATTTGTTCATTTTATATTCAAAACAGTATTCACTGGGAGCTTCTTATATCTCAAACAAGAGTGTGAAATGATGCATTTTTAAGACAGTGAGAGAAATTTAAAGGCAAAGAAACAAAGGGAAAAAAATAGCTCAGGTAAGAGATAAGTAATTTATAGTGGTGTCACTATACAGTTTACAGTATACACGCTATAGCATACAGTAAAAACTGGATTCTGTATAAAAGCACCAGGGCTTCAAACCAGTTCATTCTGGTTTGATCCCTCAATGAAAATTTCCACCCCATACATACTGAAATCACTATCTACAGCTTAACAAGATCCCCAGGTGATTCTTATATCTACCTAAGATTCTGATTCAGTACATCTGGAGTGAGAATGAACTGGTTCAAAGCTCTGGAGAAAACTGAAATCCAGACAAGTTGTTACTTGGAGTTCAGTATGCTACACTTCTTAGCTGTTTCAACTCTTATTAGACTAAACAAAAAAAACCAAACCCACTGCCATCAAGTCCCATAGTGACCCCCACTGGGTTTCCAAGGCTATAAATCTTTACTGAAGTATATTGCCTCATCTTCCTCCCATGGAGCAGCTAGTGGGTTTGAACTGCTAACCTTCTGGTTAGCAGCCAAATATCTTAACCACTAGCCACCTGAATTTTTTTTTTTTATATTAGACAAGTGGTTCTCAAACTTAAATATGCATGATAATCACCTGGAAGGCTTGTTAAAGGACTTCTTAGTCCCTTGCCCAGAGTTTCTGCAGAAGAGATCTAAGGTGAGGCATAAGAATCCATATCTAACAAAACCAAAAACCAAACCAAACTCACTGTCATCTAGTCGCTTCCAACTCATAGTGACTCCCTTTGGATTTCCAAGGTGGTGAATCTTTATGGAAGTAGATTGCCCAGTATTCCTTCCATGGAGTGGCTGGTGGGTTTGAACCACTAACCTTCTGCTTAGCAGTCAAATGCCTTAGGCACTATGCCACCAGAGCTCCTTTATTTCTCACAAGGTCCCAGATAATACTAATGTTACTTACTAGTCAGAGAATCACATTTTGAAAGCAATATATAGAATAGTCTAAAAGCGCTCCAAAGGAGTGTTTATCTCAGAAAGACTTCTAGACCTAAAATAATGATAAGTAGCAAGGAGCTGCTTAATGCTTATTGGTAAAAGGAAGAGATTTTTTTTTTTTTTTTTTTAAATCATTAACAATGAAAAGTCTTTATTAATTTCCACTTATATCAATGTAAAAATTAAGACCATATTAAAATATATTTAACACTAAATAACATTATATATGGAGCTCTGGTAGCATAGTGCCTAAGGCACTTGACTGCTAACCAGAAGGCTGGCGGTTCAAACCCACTAGCCACTCCTCGGAAGGAAGGTTGGGCAATCCTACTTCCGTAGTGATACTGCCTCGGAAACCCAAGGAGGGGTCGCTATGAGTCGGGGCCATTATATATTATTATATTAATATTAAATATTAACATTAATATAAAAATGAATGTTTTGATACACTATACATTTGGGGTGTAAGTTGACTTTTTTTCCTATCACACTTTAATACCTAGGTTAATGAAACCACTGGCCATTAAGTTCTTTGTAAAGACACTAAAGAATAAAGGTCAAACTTCACCTGGCCTTTTCTCCTATGTATCCTCAGAACCAAGTCAGACAGAATGACTCACACCCTGTGTTGTAACTGAAAAAGCAGGCTCTGCAGTCAAACACATGTATTTCAAAGCCAGTCATGCCACTTACTGGAAACCACCAATAATACTAGGTTAGTATGATGATTCAGGATGCTAACAATTATAAAGGCATAAGCACTAGCCTGGTACCCACTGCCCAGTGCCCACTACCTTCGAGTTGATTCCAACTCATAGAGACACCCTCTGGATTTCCAAGGCAATAAAAATCTTTAAGAAGTAGATTGCCCCATTTTCCTTCTGTGGAGCAGCTGCTGGGTTTGAACTACCAACCTTCTGGTTAGCAGTCAAATGCCTTAGACATTGCACCACCAGAGCTCCTGGTATTTAAGTTCAATTTATCAATTTCTTTTTCTTTTTTAGTTGATGGGTCAAGCTTTCTGTGCCCTATCCAGAAAAACTTTGCCTTTCTAAAGACCACAAAAATTTTCTCATAGAAATTTTATAATTTTAACTTATATTTCTATGATATATTTTAAATTAATTTTCTGTGTGTGTTTTAAGAAGTTAAGAATCAAAGTTCATTGACCCATTGGACCTATTTCTGGATTCTCTAGTGTTCTACTGATTTACCTATCCATACTCATGTCAAGACTACAATGTCTAGACTTTTCTAGCTTTTTAGTCAGTTCAGAAATCAGTCTTCTTTTTAAAACTTGTTTTGGCTGTTCTATGTCTTTTGCCTTCCCATATATTTTAGAATTGGCATGAAAATTTCTCAAAAAAAAAAAAAAAAAAAGCCTTCTTGGAATTTGAGTCTGTAGCTCAATTAAGTTAGAACTAATACCTAAACATTATTGAGTCTTCCAATTTCTCAACATATCTCTCCATTTACTGAGGAGTCCTTTTACTTCTTTCAGAAAAGTTTCATCATTTCCAGGTATAAAGGACTTTCACATATTTTGTTTAAATTTTGTTATTGTTAGGTGCTGTCAAGCTGGCTCCAAATCATAGTGACCCTACGTACAACAAAACAAAACACTGCCCAGTCATGAGCCATCCTCACAATCCTTGCGATACCTGAGCCCACTGCTGCAGCCACTGTGTCATTCATCTTTTGTTGAGGGCCTTCCCCCTTTTTGCTGACCCTCCACTTTACCAAGCATGATGACTTTTTCTCTAGGGAATGGCCTTTTCTTACAACATGACCAAAGCAGGTGAGATGAAGTCTGGCCAGTCTCGCGTCCAAGGAGCACTCCAGCTGCACTTCTTCAGGGAGAGATTTGTTGATTCTTTTAGCCATCAATTTGTTGATTCTTTTTTGCCAACAACACAACTCAAAAGCATTAATACTTCTTCGGTCTTCCTTATTCACTGTCCAGCTCTCATATGTGTATGAGGTGGCTGAAAATACCATAATTTAGGTTAGGTGCACCTTAGTCTTCAAGGAGACATCTTTGCTCTTCAGCCCTTGAAAGAGGGTTTTTGCAGCAGATTTACCCAATGCAATATGTTGTCTTATGTTTTGACTGTTGTGTCCATTGGTGTTGATTGTAGAAGCAAGTAATATGAAGTCTCTGACAACTTCAATCTCTTCTCCATTTATTGTGACGCAGCTTATTGGTCCAGTTGTGAGGATTTTTGTTTTCTTTGTATTGAAGTGTAATCCATACCGCAGACTATAGTCTTCAATCTTCATCAGTACGTGCTTTAAGTCATCCTCACTTTCAGCAAGTAAAGTTGTGTTGCCTGCGTCTCACAAGTTGTTAATGAGTCTTCCTCCAATCTAGATGCCATGTTCTTCTTCATATAGTTCAGCTTCTCAGATTATATGCTCAGCATACAGATGGAATAAGTATAGTGAAAGGACACAACCCTGATGCTCTCCTTTCTTGATTTTAAACCATGCAGTGTCCCTTCGTTCTGTTCAAACAACAGCCTCTTTGTCTGTGTACAGGTTCCTCATGAGTACAATTAAGTGTTCTGGAATTCCCATTCTTCTCAATGTTATCCATAATTTGTTATGATCCACACAATCGAATGCCTTTGCACAGTCAGTAAAACTCAAGTAACATTGTGTTAGACTGGGTTCTCTAGACAAGCAAAAACAGTAAAGCTTATACATACATATAGTGAAAGATAAATCTATCTTAGGAAAATGGCTCACACACTTACAGAAGCTGGCAAGGCCCAAGTTCTTGGATCAAATGTCAAGCTGGAGGTTTTTCCCAACCTGCAGGGGCTGACGAGCTCAAGGCTGGCAGGCAGTATACTGGCTGTTGACTCCAATGAATGATGAATCCAAGATCTCCAGGCTGAATGGTGGATTGTTTGCTCACAGACAGTTGTAGGCAGCACAACAGGATCCCAGTCCACAGACGAGTGTCTCTTCTCCCAGGATGTCCATAAATGTATTGGAAGCATCACAACTGCTTAAACCACTCAGAATTGTGGTCTAGCCAAGTTGACACACAGCTCCAACTATCACAAACATCTTTCTGGTATTCTTTGCTTTCAGCCAAGAGCCATATGATATCAGCACTGATATCCCTCATTCCGCATCCTCTTCTGAATCCAGCTTGCATTTCTGGAAGTTCCCTGACAATATACTGTATTTGATCCAGAAATTCTAGATTCCATAAGAATTTGAAATTCTGTTCTGCATTTCTTCCTTTTGATCAGGGTTCTTTTCTAGAGAATATTTTATCAAAATGTTGACTAATGGTAGCTGTGCACCATTCAGTTCTTAGTCTCATGGCAAAGGGTGTGTAGTTGTTCATGGCAGCAATTAGGCACACACTTCATTTCCTCCTCCTATGCCTGCCTCTCCTTCCCCTGTTGCTAAAGGGAAATAGAAACCAACTGTTGTGCCTTGGATATCTGCCTGCAAGCTTTTAAGACCGTACGGACTACACAAAAACTAGAAGGCAGCATTGATTTACTTTTTAAATGTTAAATCAACCTTGCATTTCTGAGATAATCCCTACTCAGTCATAATATACATTATCATTTTCATAGATTAATAGATTCCATTTGGTTTCATTTTGTTAAGGATTACTGTGTCTACCTACATTAATGAAGGATATTAATCTGTGGTTTTATTTTTCCTGTGTAATGTCTTCATTTGATTTTGGTATTAGGATAAGGCTGGCCTCATAAAAAGTGTTGGGAAATGTTCCATTCTCTAATTTCTGAAAGAATTTGTGTGGGACTGGCATTATTTCTTCTTTAAATGTTTGACAGAATCTTACAATGATGTTATCTGAGCCTGAAGTTTTATTTCTGAGAAGGTTTTAAATTATAAATTCAATCTTGTTATTAAATATAAAGTTACTAAAAATTTTCTCTCTCCTTTGATCTATCTTGATAATGTGTATTTTTATAAGTATGTCCATTTCACCTAAGTTGTAGAATTTATTGCACAAAGGTGTTCATATTCCTTTATTAACCTTTCAATAGCTGTAGCATCTGTAGTGATGTCTGTACCTTCATTCCAGATAGTGATAATATGTGGCTCTCTTTTTTTCCTGATCAATTTAGCCAGAGGTTTCTAAAATTTCTTTATTTGAAAACAACAGGATTTTGTTTCATTAATTTTTCTCTCTCCTTGTCTGTTTCCTATTTCACAGACTTCCACATCTAAGTTTTCTTTTTTTAACTCTTACTGAACTTTAGGTTTAATTTGCTCCCCTTTGTTTTTGTAACTTCTGAGAGTAAAAGCTTAGAAAATTGATTTTTAGTCTGTTTCTTCTCTAATGTAAGCATTTAATAAGCTATAAATATTTCTATAAGCACAGCTTTAACTTGATATCTTGCCAAGGGTTCAGTTAGAAATTTCACAGGTCTAATGCTGTTCACTTCTCAGAAAAAAATGGTTAAGACATAAGGAACAAAAAAATCATCAGGAAAAGAAAAACCACAGAACCAAATCAGTCCCCCCAGAGTGTTCTGCCAAGCTTAGATTCCACATAGGTCCATCATTTCTGGGGCATGGTTTCACAGAATATACTGGCAACTGGGATTAATAAAAATGCTTGTAAGCTACTTCTTTAGAAAAATGCTTTAATCAACCATTGTTGTTGTTGTTATATGCCGTCAAGTCAGCCCTGACTCATAGCAAGCCCTCCTTGGGTTTCCGAGGCAGTATCACTATGGAAGTAGGACTGCCCAACCTTCCTTCCGAGGAGTGGCTGATGGGTTTGAACCGCCAGCCTTCTGGTTAGCAGTCAAGTGCCTTAGGCACTATGCTACCAGAGCTCCTAATCAACCATTAGTTCAGTGTAAATCCTTATCTTCACTTAAGAAAATAATATACCCCCAGAATAAGTCTGAATATTGATAGCACAATTGTTGATGTTGTTGTTGTTATGTGCTGTCGAGTTGGACCTGACTCATAGTGACCCCTCCTTGGGTTTCTGAGGCGGTACCTCTACGGAAGTAGATTGCCCCATCTTCCTTCCGAGGAGTGGCTGGTGGGTTTGAACCACCAGCCTTTTGGTTAGCAGTAAAGTGCCTCAGGCACTATGCTACCAGAGCTCCTGATAGCACAACAGGCATACGTATACACTCAATTACCTTTCCTACCTTTCATCATAGTTTCCTTCACTGATGACTGACTAGATCAGTGTCCACTGCGGACATCATAACCAATACCTACTGTCAGGGTGAAACAGGCTATGTACCTCACTCTGTTTTAGGTACTAATTCTGTCTTTTGGTAACACAAAAAACACCAAGCAGAACTAAAAAGATTAATGAGGTGTTTGTCAGGAAGGTATCTGCATTGATACTGTGAGTGTAAATTAGTAAAACAAGTACAGTTCACATTAGAAACAACTGCTCCAATTATAAGTTGTTGTTATGTGCGTTGAGTCAGACAGCGACCCCTCCCTGGGTTTCTGAGGTGGTATCACTACGGAAGTGGATTGCTCAATCTTCTTTCCGAGGAGTGGCTGGTGGGTTTGAACCACCAGCCTTCTGGTTGGCAGTCAAGTGTCTTAAGCACTGCGTTACCAGAGTTCCTCAATTATAAGCTAGTTGGCTATAATTATGTTATTAACAACTAAAATATTTCTGTGAAGGACAAATATATTAGTTCATTATTGTAAAAAGTCAAGGAAAGGTTTCTATATGGAAGGAACTTTTCTTTGTTGGTTACCAGGGGTAGAAGAGGAGAGGAGGGAACACTGCTAAAATTAAAAAAATAAGCATGGATTTTCTAACTTAAAAATAACTAGTAGCCAACAATGCAGTGAAAACGAACATTTTTTTTTAAATGGAAGACTTAAATTTGAATACAGTACAGTTCCACCACTTACTAGCTAGCTATGAACAAGTCAAATAAATTATTCCAGTTATTTATAAAGCAGGATGTTAAACACACTTACTTACAGGGTTGTTGTGAAGACTGAGCAAATTTACACAAAAGTACCACTTTACACAATCTGACACACTGTATGAAGGCAGCAATGACAGCTATTATTACTAACCTATTATGGAGCTCTGATGACACAATTGTTAAGGCATTTGCTGCTAACCAAAAGGTCAGAAGTTTGAACCTACCAGCTGTTCCACGGAGAAAGATGAGGCAAGTCTGCATCCATAAACATTTACAGCCTTGGAAACCCTACGGAGCAGCTCCACCCTGTTCTATAGAGTTGCTATGAGTCAGAATCAACGTGATGGCAGTGGGTTTGGATTTTTTTGTTTGTTGTCTGTTTGCTTTTTAGGGTGACTGAAAAGAATTACTTGCTATTTACTACAAATATACTATTAGAAAGTTTCCAAGAAAGCTAAACAATGAGTGGTCATGATTGATGAACATGTGAAAACCAAAATCTTAGAAAAAGAAATGCAGTAAAATTAGATCTATACTATAAAGGAAAAAAAGAAAAGTGACATATTTTTAAAGTATATGATCTCTTCCTCCTCACCTATACCATGCTTCCTAGGAAAAAAAGGAGCAAATAAGTGATGCTTGTGGACAATACACAGCCTGACAAGAAGGTTTAATCAATTTCCTAATGTTAATATCCAATACAAAAATATAAAAGTAAAAATTCATATAGATTCTGGATTGTCATTGCTGAGCTATATAATTTTTGTTTGCTAAACATGGCAGCAGAGTCTAGAAATAGAGCCTCCATGTCATCTAGTTTATTCCTGGCCCTCTAATTGTCAATGGATAAATATCTATAGTTCATTTACTAAAAACTGAAGGAAACTGCAGTGTCTTAACAATTCTTACTTAAACAACATCATTTTAACCAAAATGTCAAGTTTATGATATAAAATTATCTGACAAGCAAATGCTATTCAAAAGTATTAACAAGGAATAGAGTGTCAATCTTGAGGGTAAATCCATCTTGTTCTACATCTTGATTCATTAGTTAAGGGACACACATAGCCAGTTAGGCTGAGAATTATGAAACAGGCAGTCTACTATTAAAAAATAATAATACCTTGATTTGCTGTCTTCGCAGCATGGCAAGTTCTCTCATGTCTCTGAATGGCTGTAGTAAATACTGATAGAGTTCAGTTGTGGCTTCTGCAAGGCTGCTGTAGGCTTCATCCTCCATCTGATACAACTCCAGAAGTTCCACCATGCTCTCTGTATTCTTGTGCTTATCCAAGAGCTATGGAATAAGATAGCTTCATTATCAATAAAGTATATAATTACCCTGAAGATTACTTGCTTTGTAATTCCCTCCTAGACAACTCAGGATTTTGGAACCCTGACACATAGAACCAGGATGGAATTAAAAGCATCAATTGCTTTTTATCACTCACTGCCATGCCTCAGGTACCACTAATCAAGGTCACTGCCTAACTCATCCTTTTCAAAAATTTTTACCATATCGTACCTGTTCTCTGGATCAGAGGGGCTCTAAACTACCTGCCTTAACCCTTCAAAATCCAGTTGGGGTGGTGGTGGTGGTGGGAAGGTCTTTGAATTCATTCATTCTGGTTGGAACCCCTGCTGAGAATTTGCACCTCTCCCCTCAGTTATACTGAATCTGAATCTATACTTTAACAAGACCCCCAGGTGATTCTTATGTATAACACATTTACACAAGAAGCATATACAGCTCTCTTAAACTGATTTACTTCATACTCATATATGTACTTATGAGAGTAAACAGAAACTAAATAAGCTTACCACCATTCATCTATCCGTTTGTCATACTGTGGTGGCTCACACATTGCTGCAATGCTGGAAGCAATGTCATGGTATTTCAAATACTAACAGGGTCACCCATGGTGGACAGGTTTCAGTGAAGCTTCTAAACTAAGATGGAGAAGGAAACAATACACGGCCGTATACTTCTGCAAAAACTGGCCACTGAAAATATTAAGAACAGCAGTGAAACACTGTCTGATATAGTGCTAGAAGATGAGCCCCTCAGGTTGGAAGACACTCAAAATACAACTGGGAAAGAGCTGCCTCCTAAAAATAGAATCAACCTTAATGACATGGATGAAGTAAAGCTTTTGGGACCATCATGCTGATGTGGCATGACTCAAAATGAGAAGAAACATCTGTAAACAACCATTAATAATCAAAACATGGAATGTATGGAGCATAAATCTAGGAAAATTGGAAACTGTAAAATATGAAACAGAATGATGCATAAAGACTGGTATCCTACACATTAGTGAGCTGAAATGTACTGGTATTGGCCATTTTCAATCAGCCAATCACATGTTCTACTATGCCAGGAAAAACAAACTAAAGAGGAATGACATCATATTCATAGTCAAAGAGTGTTTCAAGATCTATCATTAAGTACAATGCTGTCAGTGATAAGATAATATCCATATATATATATATACAAAGATGACCAGTTAATACAACTATTATTCAAATTTATGCATCAACCACTGAAGCCAATGATGAAGAAACTTTAGAATTTTACCAACTTTTGCAGTCTGAAATGAATAAAAAATGCAATAAAAATAATTGATAATTACTGGTAAATGGAATGCAAAAGCTGGAAAATGAAGCACTGGTATGGAAAATATGGCCTTGGTCATAGAAATGACCCAGGAGATTACATAACAGAATTTTGCCCCAAGACTAAGGATTTATTTATTACCAATACTTTTTTTTCCAACAACATAAATGGACTATACACCTGGACCTCTCCAGATGGAAAAACTTGAATCGACCATATCTGTTGAAAAAGATGGAGGAACTCAGTACCATGAGTCAGAACAAGGCGAGGGGCTGACTGTGGAACAGACCATGCAAGTTCAAGCTGAAACGGAAGAAAACTGAAACATGACCATAACAACCAAAGTATGACCTTAAGTATATCCCACTTGAATTTAGAGATCATCTCAAAAACAGATTTGACACACTGTAACTGTGTAAAAAACTTATTTCAGTAACAGAAGACAAGAGGAGTTATGGGATGAAATCAACATTATACATGAAGAAACAAAATACCAAAATGGATGTAAAAAGAGACTCTGAAATTTAAATTTGCTCTTGAAGGTAGAGTAACTAAAGTGAACAGAAGCAATAAAGATGTAAAAGAGCTGAACAGATGATTTCAAGGGGCAGCTCAAGAAGACAAAGTATTATAATGAAATGTACAAACATTTGGAGTTAGAAAAAGCAAAAGGGAAGAACAACCTCTGCATTTCTCAAGCTGAAAAAAATGAAGAAAAAAATTCAAGCCTCAAATTGCAATGTTGAAGGAGTCTATGGACAAAACATTTAATGTCACAGGAAGTGTCAAAGGAATACACAGTCACTGTACTAAAAGGAACTGGTCATTCAACTATTTTATACGGTAGCATGTGATCAAGAACTGATGGTATTGAAGGAAGAAGTCCAAGCTTCACTAAAAGAATTGGTGAAAAAGAGGGCTGAAGGAAATGATGAAATATCAACTAAGATGTTTCAATAAATAGATGTAAAACACTGGAATTGCATACTCATCTATGCCAAAAAACTAGAAAGAAGAGTTACTTGGCCAAATGACTGGAACAGATTCATATTTCTGCCATTCCAAAGAAAGATGATCCAATGGAATGAGAAAAATACTGAACTGTATCATTAATATCACATGCAAGTAAAATTTTGCTGAAAATAATTCAAAAATGGCTGCAGTAATAATAGAGAACTTCCAGAAATTCAAGCTGGATTCAGAAGAGGGTGTGGAACGAGAGATATCATTGCTGATGTCATATGGGTCTTGGCTGAATATCAAAGAGATGCTTGTGTCTTATTGACACAAGTGACACTGATGCATTTGACCATGTGAATCGTAACAAATTATGGTTAACACTGCAAACAATGGGAATTCCAGAACATCTACATGTGCTTATGAAGAACCTATAATAGACTAAGAGGCAGTTATTCGAACAGAACAAGGGAATACTGCATGGTTTAAAATCAGGAAAAGCATGTGCCAGGGTTATGTCCTTTTACCATACTTATTCAATCTGTATATTGTATATATATTATTCAATCTGATAAAGTAGATTACCTGAAGAAGAATGTGGCACTAGGATTGGAAGGAGTCTCATTAACAACCTGAGATATGCAGATGGCATAACCTGGCTTGCTGAAAGTGAAGAGAAATTGAATCACTTACTGATGAAGATCTAAGACTATAACATTCAGTATGGATGATACTGCAACATAAAGAAAACAAAAATCCTTACAACTTGACCAATAAGCAACATCATGAAAACTGGTGAAAAGACTGAATCTGTCAAGGATTTAATTTCACTTGGATCCACAATCAATGCCCATTAAAGCAGGAGTCAAGAAACAAAATGGTAAATTGCACTGGGCAAATCTGCTGCAAAAGACTTTTTTAAAGTCTGAAAGACTAAGGTACATCTATTATTTTCTATTGCCTCATATACATGCAAAAGCCAAACAATGAATAGGGTAAACCAAAGAAATGATGCCTTTGAATAGTGGTATTTGCAAAGAATATTGAGTATATCATGGACTGCCAGAAGAACAAACAAATTTGTTAAAAAGTTTAGCCAAATGATCCTTAGAAGAGAGGATGGTGAGGCTTTGCCTGTCATACTTTGGTCATGTTGTCAGGAGGGACCATTCCCTGGAGGTTATCATGTACATAAAGTAGAGGGTCAGCAAAACAGGGGAAGATCCTCAGTGAAAAGGATTGACACAGTGGCTGAAACAATGAACTCAATCATAGCAATGATTGTGAGGATGGCACAGGACCAGGCAGTGTTCCTTTCTGTTGTACATAAGATTACTGTGCATCGGAACCAACTTGATGGCACCTAACAAAAACGACACAGCACCTAACAACCTAACAAATACATTTAAAAATTATAAACTGTGATAAAGGTTATGAAAATTGTATTTTAAGGAAAGTTTAAAAAGGAGGTGATGACACAATTCACAAACAAAATGAGGTCAACAGAGAAAATTACATAGAACAAAGAAATCAGCAACACCATAAAAAAGAACACAACAAAATGACTGCAACAAATTCATACTTGTTGATAATTACACTGAATGTCAATGGAATAAACGCACCACTCAAAGAGACGGAGAACTGCACACTGGATAAGAAAATAGAACCCATCATTATGCTGTCTATAAGAGACACACCTCAGAGACAAAGACAAAAATGGACTAAAAATCAAAGGTTGGAAAAAGATGTATCAAGCAAATGGCAATCATAAAACAGCAGGAATGGCGATATTAATTTCTGATAAAATTGACTTTAGGACAAAAACCACCATAAGAGACAAGGAAGGGTACTACATAATGAATAAAGGCTTGACTGAACAAGATGACATGATAACAGTAAATATCTATGCACTCAATGAGAGAGCCCCAAAATACATAAACCAGACTATAACAGAACTGAAAAGAGAAATAAATGACTCCACAGTCATAGTAGGAGACTTTAATATACCACTTTCAATCACAGATAGAACAACTGGATAGAAACTCAACAAAGACACAGAAGAATTAAACAATACAATCCACCTATGTGACCTTATAAACATGTACAGAGCACTTCACCAAACAACAGCACAATATACATTCTTTTCCAGTGCACATGGATCACTGCCCAGGATAGACCCTATGTTAGGCCACAAAGCAAGCCTCAATAAATTCAAAAACACTGAAAACCTGCAAAGCATCTTCTCTGATCACAATGCTGTAAAATTAGAAATCAACAATAGAAAGATGAACAGAAAAAGAGCAAACACATGGAAACTGAAAAACAACCTCCTTGAAAAATGCTGGGTAATAGAAGAAATAAAGAATAAAATAAAAAATTCCTTGAATCAAACAAGAATGAAAACATAACATACCAAAATCTTTGGGACACAGCAAAAGCAGTGATCAGAAGCCAATTTATAGCAATAAATGCACACATCAAAAAAGAGAGAGCCAAAATCCACACCTTAACCGAAAATCTCCAACAATTAGAAAAAGAGCAGCAAAAAAAGCCTACAGTCACCAGAAGAAATAAAATAATAAAGATTTGAGAAGAAATAAATGAAATAGGAAACAGAAAGACAATAGACAAAAAGACAAAAGACAATAGAAATAATCAAGACTAGAAGTTGGATCTTTGAAAAGATTAATAAAATTGACAAACCACTGGCAAATTTAACAGAGGAAAAGAGGGAGAGAATACAAAAAACATGAATAAGAAATGAATTGGGTGATACCACAACAGAACCAACAGAAATAAAAAGAGTAGTATCAGTATATTATGAAGAACTATGGGAGCTCTGGGTAGTGCAGTGCCTAAGGCATCTGACTGCTAACCAGAAGGCTGGAGGTTCAAACCCACCAGTTACTCCTCAGAAGGAAGGTTGGCCAATGTACTTCCGTAGTGATACTGCCTTGGAAACCCAAAGAGGGGTCACTATGAGTCAGATCAGACTCGACAGCAATGAGTTTTTTTTTTTTTAGGAACACAAAAGACCTGTACAAAGAAAACTACAGAACACTACTTCAAGGAACCAGAAGAGATCTACATAAATGGAAGAATATACCATACTCATAGATAGGAAGATTGAACATTGTGAAAATGTCAATTCTACCCAAAGCAATCTATATATTCAAAGCAATCTCCATCTAGATCCCATCAGCATTCTTTAAGAATATGGAAAATCCAATCACTGATTTTATATGGAAAGGAAAGAGACTTCGATAAGCAAAGCACTATTGAAGAAGAACAACAGAGTAGGAGGCCTCACACTCTGGGATCTCAAAACCTACTACTATACAGCCACAGTAGTCAAAACAGCCTGATATTGGTACAATGACAGACATATAGACCAGTGGAACAGAACTGAGAAACCAGAAATAGATCCATCGACCTGTGGTCAGCTGATTTTTGACAAAGGGCTGAAATCCATTAAATGGGCAAGAGGTGGTCTCTTTAACAAATGGTGCTGGCAAAACTAGATATCCATTTGCAGAAAATAAAACAAGATCTGTACCTCACACCATATACAAAAACTAACTCCAGATAGATCAAAGATTTAAATGTGAAGCCTAAAACTATAAAGTTCCTCAAGAAAAAAATAGGGGCAAATTTAGGTGCCCTAACTTATGGTATGGGAGCTCTGGTAGCATAGTGGCTAAGGCACTTGACTGCTAACCAGAAGGCTGGCGGTTCAAACCCACCAGCCACTCCTCGGAAGGAAGGTTGGGCAATCCTACTTCCGTAGTGATACTGCCTCGGAAACCCAAGGAGGGGTCGCTATGAGTCAGGGCTGACTCGACGGCACATAACAACAACAACAAACTTATGGTATAAATAGACTGTCAAGCATAACCCAAAATGCATAAATAGCTGAAAATAATCTAGATGAATGGGACCTTCTAAAAATAAATTTTATATGTTTTAAAAGACTTCTCTAAAAGAGTAAAAAGAGAACCTACAGACTGGGGAAAAAAATATCCAGCAACGACACATCTGACAAGGGACTTAACTCTAAAATCTATAGAAAACTCCAACACCTCAACAACAAAACGATTAACAATTCAATTAAAAAATGGGCAGAAGACATTAATAGACACTGCACCAAAGAGAATATTTAGGCAGCTAGCAAATACATGAAGAAATGCTCACAATCTTTAGACATCAAAGATCCAAATCAAAACAACGAGATGTCATCTTGCCCCAGCAAAGTTCAACAAGACAGAAAATAACAAATGCTAGTGAGGATGGGGAGCAACTGGGACTCTCATACACTGCTGGTAGGACTGTCAAATGATACAACCACTGTGGAAATCAGCATGGCAATTCCTTAAAAAGCTGTAATCAGAAATACCATTTGACCCAGAAACCCCATCACTAGGTATATATCCTAAAGAAGTGAGACTAGGACAAGAACAGGTATATGCACACCCATGTTCATCGCAGCACTATTTACAATTGCAAAAAGATAGCAACAACCTATGCGCTCGCCAACAGAAGAATGGATAACCAAAGTGGTATATGCACACAATGGGATACCATGCCACACTAAAGAATAATGCAGAATCTTCAAAACATGCATAACATGGATGAACTTGGAGGACATTATGCTAAGTGAAGTAAGTCAATCACTGGACAAATACAGTATTAGTTCATTATTGTGAAAAGTCAAGGACATGTTTATATATGGAAAGAAACTTTCTTTATGGTTACCAGGGTTGGGAGGGGAGGGGAGGGGGAGGAATACTGCAAAAAAAAAAGAAGAAAAGAAAAATGCATTGACCCATGTCACTTTAGGAGCTCTGGTGGTGTAGTGCCTAAGGCATTTGACTGCTAACCAGAAGGCTAATAGTTAAAACCCACCAGCCATTCCTCGAAAAGAAGGCTGGGCAATCTATTTCCATAGTGATTGGTAGCATAGTGGCTAAAACACTTGCCTGCTAACCAGACGGCTGGCGGTTCAAACCCACCAGCCACTCCTCAGAAGGAAGGTTGGG
>NW_006921694.1:4540358-4543941 GCF_000298275.1 Orycteropus afer afer | reverse complement strand
ACTCCTCGGAAGGAAGGTTGGGCAATCCTACTTCCGTAGTGATACTGCCTCGGAAACCCAAGGAGGGGTCGCTATGAGTCGGGGCCAACTCGACGGCACATAACAACAACAACAACAGTATCAGCTGAGGAGCTCTGGTGGCAGTGCCTTAAGGCAGTTCAAACCCACCAGCCGTTCCTCGGAAGGAAGGTTGGGCAATCTACTTCCACAGTGATACCACCTTGGAAGCCCAAGGAGGGGTTGCTGTGAGTTGGGTCTGACTCGGCGGCACAAAACAAGTATCAGCTGATTAGGTCCTATCAGACCAACCCTTCCACTGATGGTAACTGTGGAGAAAATGTTTTAAAACAACTATCAGAAGGCACTGTAGAGTGACAAAAGTAGGAAAAATTTGGAGTAGGTGTCAACAATTGGAAGAAGAATAGGCATTGAGACGTGGAAAACTCAGGTAGAAATTCAGTGTTGCCGGCTGAAACAAAGGTGCTCTGGTGGTGCAGTGATTAAGGCATATGGCTGTTAACCAAAATGTCAGTGGCTGAAACTCATCAGCCACTTCCACCAATGTGGCAGGAAACGCAATGGGGATTATTATGAGTAAGAATCGACTCAATGGCATTAAGTTGGGTCTTAGCTTAAAGAATCAAAAGAGTTGGGACAATTGTGATAGCCAGAAAGTGAGAGAAAAATTGCTAAAAAGGAAAAAGCCCAAGTTTCTTCCACTGTACTGAAATCTAGTTAATCACTTTATTAGACAATGGCCTTCAAACACCTGAAAACGGCCCTGGCTCTGCCATTCTAAGCTTTGTACTCTCTTTCTTTGGTTTCCCCTCCCTATACTTTCCGTGGGCAGCTGAGCTTGTAGCTGCTGACACCAGCATCTTATTAGGAAGGAACCTGTGACCACCAAGGTAAAGAAACTTATTTTCAGCCAGAACATCTTGCAATACCCTCAAATGGAGCTGACCACCTGCACTGGCTACAAGACTGATTAGTCCAGCTTGTCACCCAAGCGCCTGTGTGATTGTACTACTACTGCATAAATGATTGTAGATCAGAATGGGGCTGTGGACCTCAGGAAACCTGACCAGACAGCTGCCACTTGATGCAGCGCTGATTTTCCATAAGATCCCCTGATAAACATGCTGTCTTTTAGAGTGACTCTAGGTCAGTTTTTTTGGGCTCTCTGTGCAAAGTTATTCTGAAGTATTTGCCCTCTTGGCTCTGAACCCTGACAGCCAGTATATAAATTTTACTCAAATCTCTAACTAATCACTGGAACCAAGCATGCACAGGACTCCAAGCAGTCCAGTTAAAGGAATAAACAATAAATATATATTCAATAAATATATATTCAGCTGCTGCTCTCTGTAAAGGGGGCAGGATTTTGGAGTATGAATGTAAACAAATTAATTTAAATTGTCTGCTAAAATGAAATCTTAAAAAGCAACACTCTCTGGAAGAACAGAATAGAATCTAGTATCTCTACTACCATCTTTAACATCTAGGACACAATTCAAAATTATTAGACATATGAATAAATAAGAAACCTAGACAATATTCAAAAGGCAATTAATAGAAATCAACTGGAAGATAAAACGTGAATTTCACATCACACACAAGGATTTTAAGGAAACTGTTACAAGGATGCTAAAGGACATGAGGGAAATAAGCTTATATAAAAAATAAGCAAACAGAACATTTCAAAAGGGATATAGATAGGATTAAAAATAGGAATTTCCAGAACTGAAAGATATAATTATCTGTAATAAATTCACTGGAGGGGTAGAGTAGATAGTAATGCCAGAAAGAATCACCAAACTTGAAGACAGAAATCCAAACCAGTTGCCATCAAGTCAACAACTCATGTATTGTTGCAAAGTGCAATTCCCCTCCATAGTGTTTTAAGGGTGTGACCTTTTGAAAGGAGATGACAGCCCTTTCTTCTGAGGCCTCTCTGGGTTTGAACCACCAACCTTTTGGTTAGCAGTTGAGCACTTACCTGTTTTTCCCACCCAGACAACACGAACTTGAAGACAGAAAAAGTTTATCTAATCTGAAGGAGAGAAAAAACGAGCAAAGCCTCAAAGACCCGTGAGACAATACCAAGAGGTCTAATGTACAGTTAACTAGTGTTCCAGAAGAGAAAGAAAATTGAGCAAAATTTTTTTTCAAGAAATGACCAACATAATCCCAAATTTCATGAACGATCTTAATTTACAGGTTGACAAAATTATTTTAATTCTCCTAGAACCCAGATTTCCGGCTTTCCTGGAACTTGGGATAACTCACACTGTCCACTGCCTTTTGAACCTTGAGCCTTGAAAAAACCTGGTTCTTAAAAGCCACCTTTGAGTCAAACAAACATCCATATAAACTAGTAAGATCATTTTGCCTTGGGCGTTGTGTTTTTTAAAGAATTCAGTTAGTTTTAGAAATAGCCATTAAAAGGTCACTGGGAACTATGTTATTGTTGTTATTGTTATGTGCCATTGAATCAGACCTGACTCATAGCGACCTCTCCTTACGACCTCTCCTTACGTTTCCATGGCAGTGTCACTACGGAAGTAGAATGCCCAACCTTCCTCCCGAGGAGTGGTTGGTGGGTTTGAACTGTCAGCCTTCTGGTTAGCAGTCAAGTGCCTTAGGCACTATGCTACCAGAGCTTCCATGGAACTATGTTTAGGGCAAATATATAATTATTTTCATTGTTCTCAGAGACAATGCTGTACAAAAATCCTTCCTGACCACAAATTTATATATCAGTTCTGTTACCACCCTTTTTCCATGGTAACACTGATAGTATTTGGTATAAGAATTTTGGAAGTTCTTCTCATCTCTGGAACATTCCTGACACTCTAGTCAAAATGTTACCCAATTTGCAAATCGTATATTCAGTAAACTTCAATAAATTTCTATTACTGACTTAATATGATTTTTATTTTAACAATTCTCAAGCCACTCAAAAACTCCAAACAAGTAAGTACAAAATAAACCACATGTAGGACTGTGGATCAATTACTCATATACAAGTTCAAGGTAAAGGTAAAGAAAATTTAAACAACTCCATGAGAGCCAAACCATGGACTGGGGTATATTCTACCTGAATTTAGAGACCATCTGAAGCACTGATTTGAAGCTCTGAACACTAATGACTGAAGAACCGATGAGCTGTGGAATGACATCAAGAACATCACACAGGAAAGTGAATTTGCTCCGTAAATTTTCACCCAAATCACAATTAAAAAAAAAAAAAAAAAAAGAACATCATACGTGAAGAAAGGAAAAGGTAATTAAAAAGACAGGAAAGGCAGAAACAACCAGAATGAATATCAGCAGAGACTCCAAAACTTGCTCTTGAATGGGGAGAGTAGCTAAAAGTGACTGGAAGAAATGATAAAATAAAAGAGCTGAACATAAGCTTTCAAAGGGCAGCTCAAGAAGATAAAGTATAGGGGGACTTCCGGCAAGATGGCGGACTAGACAGAAGAATTGCACAGACCCTCTTCAACAAAGAAAAGGGAAACCAATTAACACAGACACAGAAGATAATCTTGGACCCCTGAGCCTTGAAGGGAAGGATACA
>NW_006921694.1:4511559-4521194 GCF_000298275.1 Orycteropus afer afer | reverse complement strand
AAAAAAAAAAAAAATAGTAATAATAATCAGGGGAGAAAATAACCAAACCATTTTTTAAATGTATTTTATCAAAATATAATTTATGTACAGTGAAATATACAAAACTAAAGTAACATGGGTCAATGGCTTTTATTTATTTTTGCAATGTTCCTTGCCCTCCTCTCCTATCTCTAGCACCCAAGAAAGAAAATTTCCCTCCATGTATAAACCCTTCCTTGACCCTCCACAACAACTAATACTGTATTTGTCCTTTTGTGATTGACTTATTTCACTCAGCATAATATCCTCCAAGTTCATCCATCCATGTTAAGAGGTGTTTTGCAGACTCTACATTATTCTTTAGTACTGCATAGCATTTCATTATGTGTATGTACCATGTTTCGGTCATCCACTCTTCTGCTATACATCTTGGAAATAACTCCCTTGCCAGATATGTAATTATAAGCAAATATGAATTTGTTGCTGTCACTTTTGTTACGTGCTTTTTCGTGGTGTCGATTTCTTTTTCCATATAATTTTCTATGCTGAGCTCATTTTGTTTATGAATCATGTTATCACTTCCTTCATTGCTATTGTTTTATTATTTGCTGAATATTTATGCTAGTCCTCTTTTTAGATGTGAAGGTTTATAATTTTTCTGAGGTTATCCTGTGATTTATAGTTTTCTTCCCAAGTTTAGAACAGTTTGTTCTATCTTGTAGTTGTCTTGACTTCCCTACCATCTAGAAGTTCTGTAACAAACAGTTTTTTCCCTCTTTTTGGTTTGTAATTGTCCTCATTTGTGAATTGATGTATCTGGTTCCTTGTTTACAATCTTGCAGGCTTCTTTACTTTGAATACTTCCACAGCTGTGTTGGTTTCTGGGTTGTGTCATCATGTGTGTTAAATGGTCAGTTGTTGTTGGCTGTTGTTGCTCCTCTTTTCAAAGGGCTCCCATTATCATCACTTGTAAGGTTTGTCTGGTTTTAACAAATTCCCTTAATTTCTGCTTATCTGGGAATATCCTAATTTTGCCATCATATTTGAGGGATAGTTTTGCTGGGTATATAATTTTTGGTTGGAAATTTTTCTCTTTCAGGGTTTTATATGTACCATCCCATTGTCTTCTAGCCTGCATGGTTTCTGTCGAGAAATCCAAGCTTAGTCTTATTGGTTGCCCCTTGTAGGTAACTTTTTGTTTTTCCCATGCTGCTATCATGATTCTTCGTCTTTGGTTTTGGTAAGTTTGATGATGTTATGTCTGGGTGATTTTCTTTTGGAGACTATCCTGTTTGGGCTTGGTTGGACTTCCTGAATGGATATATTCTCATCTTTCATCATACAAGGGAAATTCTCTTCCAACATATCTTTGACAACTTTCTCTGTGGTTTTATTTATCTCTTCCTTTGGTGGAATTCCAATTACACATAGGTTATTCTTTTTGATGGTATCCCACATGAACCTTAGGCTTTCTTCATTTTGTTTTGATCTTTATTCTGACTGATCTCTTTCCAAAGAAGTGTTCAGGTATTTGCCTTCAATCTCCCTAATTCTGTCTTCCATTGATTCGATTCTGCTCCTTTATAAATAGATAATGTCTTATCTATTTCTGAAAATTTTAGTATTGATCTTCTGGGTTTCTGTCTGTAGATTTTGTATCATTTCTAATTTTTCATTTATTTTGACATTTTGTTCTTGCATTGTCTTTTCAAATTGTGCTAGGGTTTTCTCTGTGTTTTCCTTGATCTGTCTCTCAATTTGCTGAAGATACCTAAATATAATTCATTTTAATTCCTTATCAGGGAGTTCCAATGCTGCATCTTCCTCAGGGATGTGTTTCGAATCTGTATTCTGGTCCCTGGTTTCTCCTGCTTAATCTTGCTGCCACATGTAAAAAATAATAATGGCTGCACCTTCTGGACAGCAGAAAGTCCACAGCTCAGGTTGTCTCCCTCCTCCTTGCTGTTTCCCTTCCTAGTCATAGGCCACCAGTGTCGTCGTCCCTGCAGCCCTTGGTGACCAGGGCTGATCTTTGGGTCAATTCTCAGATCCCAACACCACTTGGAAATATTCAGGCTGTTGGTCCCATCAGAGTACCGGACAGTCCACAGCTCCGACCGTGTCTGTACTCAGGTTTTACAACTAGTTGGTGCCTAATCCACTTCCATATACTTCCTTTCAAAGCTCACGGCTCCAGGATTATCTTTTGTGTCTCTGTCAATTGTCTGCCTATTCTTCCATCTTCCAAACAAATTTTTTTTTTAAGAGTAATTGTAAAGAGGGGCAATGGCCTTAATAAATATTATAAATACCTTAAACATCTGACTTAAACATATAGGTAGAAAGTACAATGAAATAATACCGAGTTCAGACATACAAAAATTTAATAAGTGATAAACATGAATCACTGAATGAATTGTGCTGAGATAACTGTCATTTCTTTATGAAAAAAAATAATTTGGATGTCAACCCAATAAGAAACTCATAAAAGAAGAAACAAGGGAGATTTATTATTATTATTATTTGCTTTAAATAACTTCATCAAGGAGAACTTCTAAAGCTTGGCTCAGAATCCAGAAATTATTTGGAAAGAAAAAAAAAAGATGAATAAATTATACCACTAAAATTTTAAACTTAGACGTAAAAATCAAAGTCAAGAAACAAATGGCAAAGGGAAGAATGGATGCAATACATATGAAAAAGGGCTAATTTCATTAGGCAAACAATGTAGTCAAAAAATACAACAAATACAAAACAACAATGAGATACCATCTTGCCCCACCACTAATAGCAAAGTTTAACAAGACAGAAAACAAATGCTGGTGAGGATGTGGAGAGATTGGGACTCTCCTACACTGCTGGGGGACAATGCTGGTGGGACTGTAAAATGACACAACCACTGTGGAAAGCAGCATGGCAATTTCTTAAGAAGTTGGAATTAGAAATACCATTTCACCCAACAATCCCATTACTAGGTATATATCCTAAAGAAGTGAGAGGCAGGACAAGAACAGATATATCCACACCCATGTTCATCGCAGCACTCTTTACAATAGCCAAAAGATGGAAACAATCTAGGTGCCCATCAACATAAGAATGGATAACCAAACTATGGTACATATACACAACTGAATACTATGGAACACTAAACAATAATGTAGAATCTGCAAAACACCACATGATGTGGACGAACTTGGAGGACATTATCCTGAGTGAAATAAGTCAATCACAGAAAAACAAATATTGTATTAGTCCACTATTGTGAAAAGTCAAGGAAAGGTTTATATATGGAATGAAACTTTCTTTGTTGGTTACCAGGGGAGGGAGAGGAAGGGAAGGAACACCTCTAGACAGGTAGAGACAAGTACTGATTTGGGTAAAGGGAAGGGCAATACACCAAACGTGAGTGATCAACACAGTGGCATTAAGGAAGAGGAAGCTAGAGAGGTACGTGGGAGGTACAGATAACAAAGATGAACCCTTTCGTACATACAGGACTGCGCTGTCAGTGATGGTGATGGCAAACACTGACCTATAGGTGGATATATGGGTGGACAGGCTGAATGATTACATGTGCCTAGGCAGGGGGCAGGGGGGAGTGTGCCCATGACCATGTATAAGGTTGGCAGATAATGTTTCTACAAGCATAACTGTGTGTTCTGTAAGAATGTCCAGTAGAGCAGACAAGGGACAAGGTTGCAGTCACTTCTTGGCCACATCCAGCTACCCTGATGGAGTTAGTAGTTGGACCTGTGGACTGGGGATCATGGTCCCAGGGGACATCAAGTTCAATTGGCATAACATACTATATAAAAACACTGTTCAACATCCTACTTTGTTAAGTAGTGACTGAGATCTTAAAAGCTTGCAAGCGGCCATGTAGATGCAAGGATGGGTCTCTCCTTGTCCAGAGCAAAGAATGAAGAAAACCAAAGATGCACGGAAACAATTAGTCCAAGGGACTGGTACACCATATGAACCTCAGCCTATATGACTATGAGACCAGAAGAACTAGATGATGGCTGGCTACCACTATTAATCACTCAGAGAGGGATCTATGTAGGAGATCCTGGATAATGTAGGAGATCCTGGATAAAGTGGAAGAACAATGTGGAACAAAACTCAAAATTATTAAAAAAAAAAAAAAAGACCAGGTTTGCTGGTCTGATAGAGCCTGGGGAGACCCCTGAAACTATGGCTCCTAGCTGCCCTTCAGAGGTCTAGAATTGAATTTGAAATCTAGGGGACTATGGTAATTCCACCTCCAGACTCCTATGGCTTCTAGCCAAATAAAAGACCAGCATCTGGGATAACATTTACATCAGGAAGATCACTCCTTGGAGAGATCAATTATGGGAGAACAGAAGGGCAGTGTATACACAAGGAGACCTGCTGGGGGGAGGAGCAAGAGTACATGGGAGGGAAGGACACGGGGAAGAGATAACTATGGGGAGGAAGTGGGAAAAGAGCTGTTACACTATGGGAAACTGTAGTCTGTCATGAGACAAAATGTGTATGAAGTGCTGTACAGAAAATGAATTTGCTCTGTAAATTTTCAACCAAATCACAAAAATTTTTAAAAATAAAAACAGACAAAGAATATAATGGTTCAAAGAAATGACTTCCAAACAACTGAAGATCCATTCACAAAAAGAAATGAAAAATAAAAATTTCCACTAAGACCAATAGTTATTTTAAAAATATACTTCGTGTTGAATAAAACCAAAAAAAATCCCAAATTCATTCTGTTGAGTTGGATCCAACTCATAGCAACTCCTCCTTGAGCTTCTGAGGTGTTATCACTACGGAAGTAGACTGCCCAATCAACCTTCTGAGGAGTAGCTGGTGGGTTTGAATTGCCAGCCTATTGGTTAGCAATCAAATGCCTTACGCACTATGCCACCAGAGCTGAACAGGATATAGATAAAAAAAGTCAACTGCCTACATCTTAGGAAGGAGTGTAAACTCCTCTAAAGAAAGCAATTTAAACAACATGTATGTTCTGGTTACCTAGTATTGCTCTGACAAGAATAAACCATAAAAGGGATGGCTTGAAGAAACAGGACTTTATTCTCTGACAGTTTGGAGGCTTTAAGTCCAAGTTCAAAGTGCCAGCCCCTAGAGGCTGGATGAAAGGCCCTCAACCCTGAGCTACAGCTCTGCCTCATGCTCGCAGCCCACTGAAGCTGGAGGCTTTTCTTCACTCAGCGGCTGGCTGCTGAGCCTGACAAGCCAAAGGTTGACAAGTAAAAAGGCACAGTCCTGATGTTACCAAACCACACAGCAGACCATTAATTCAAGTACACTCAAAGTCCCAACGTCAGCAGAGCATGGCAGGCTTCTGAACAATGACACAGCTACATGCAGAGTTCAAGCATGCCATAAACTAGAGACTGCTCCCCAAGGCTTCTCCTTATATATAGGAAGCCAACCACATGTGTAAGACAGCTACACAGCTGCTCACAGTAGATTCCACCATGGAGCTGATTACCAGTCTCATCATGCGGAATACTATAACCAGCTGCCCAGATATCCAAACAGGCCCAGCCAAGTTGACACACAAACTTAACTACCACAATTCTACCCTTTGTCAACTTGGCATCTGTACAGATCTCTTTCACTGAGTGGCTCTAATCCCCTAGTCCCTGAGTGGCAACCTCACCCCCTTGGCCTGGCAGGCCCTGTTCCTCTACCTTTTGGGCATGGTAGCTCTGCCCCCTCTCTTGGGCAGCAGCTATGGCTCCATCCCACTGGCCCACATGAATGAGAAGCCCCACACTCCAGAACCAAGTTGGTGAAGGTCTAACTCTTTGAAATCAAGGGGGCTATGGTAATTCCACCCCCAGAGGCCATGTCCTACCCTTTGAGGCTGAGGCAGCTCTGCTTCCTGTTTCTTGGTCTCTCTGCTTCTGTCGATTAATGTCAAAGGCAACCCACTCCACAGGAAATCTTCCTGCCCCCAAAAGCACTCAGCTTTTTTGCTCCAGGGGCCGGCCAACCTGCTACTCTATTTCATGCCAGTCTCTTCTACCAATTAATGCCCGAAGGCAAACCAATCTATCAGAAAATCACCTACCCAATGGTATTCAGCTTTCTCCTCCATGAGCTAGAAAGGCTGTTGCTGTCTCATGCCAGTCTCTAGACTCTGCTACTGCTGTCTCTCATGCTAGTCTCTCTGCTCTGCTCCTGCCGTTTCTCATGCCAGTCTCTTGGCTCTACTCCTGCTGTTTCTCATGCTGCATGCCGGGTCTTTCTCTGCCAGGGTCTTGGGTCAAGGACACACTCCACTCCTGTTTCCACATTTTAGGTATCTGTCAGAGCAGCACCCCATTCTTGGTACAATATTCTATTTTGGTTACCTGTGCCACTCTAATAGATACCACAAATGGGTCAGCTGGACAAACGAGTTTATTTTCTTACAGTTTGGAGGCTTTAAGTCCGAGTTCAAAGTGCCAGGTCCTAGGGGCTGGGTGAAAGCCCCTCAATCTTGGGTTTTAGCTCTGTCTCCTGCTCCTAGCCCACTGAAGCTGGAGGCTTTTCTTCACTCAGTGGCTGGCTGCTGAGGCTGACAAGCCCAAAGTAGACAAGTAAAAAGGCACCGTCCCAATGTTACCAAACCACACAGCAGACCATTCATTCAAGTCCACTGAAAGTCCCAAAATCGGCAGAGCATGGCAGCCTGCTGAACAACAACATGGCTACATGCAGGGTTCAAGTGTTCCATAAGCTAGAGACCATTTCCCAAGGCTTCTCCTTATATACAGGAAGCTGAACACCTCCCTAAGGCAGCTACTCAGCTGCTCACAGTAGGTTCCACCATGGAGTATCATCATGGGGAATACTACATCCAACTGCCCAGCCACTCAACCAGGTCCAGCCAAGTTGACACACAACTACCACAATATACATTCCCTCTGACCCAGCAATTCCCCTTACAGAAATTTATTGTAGATATACTGGCACATGTGGTCAAAGATGTGTTATTTTAAGAGCATCAGCAAGAGACCAGAAATAATCTGGTCATCAAAACATATCAATGTGATGGATTTTATATAGCCATGAAAAGAAGTATAGCTAAGATGGGGGGACTGCCACATGAGTATTTATGTATTCTGGAGGTACAGTGGCTAAACCCTTGGCTGCTAACTGAAAGATCTGCAGTTCAAACCACCAGCTGCTCTGTGGGAGAAAGATGTGGCAGTCTCTTCCAGTAAAGATATATAACCTTGGAAACCCCATAGGACAGTTCTACTCTGCCCTATTGGGTTGCTATGAATTGGAATCAAATTGATGGCAATAGGTTTTTACATAATATGCTTTCATTGGAGTTTGAAAAGAAGGGGAAGGTGGAAGGTAATATATTACTTTATACATCTGTGTGTATGACTGCATCTGAAGGATAAACTCTACGGATGTTTGCCTTTGGGAAGGAGAACCCACAGACAGGGGGATGGAAGGGAGGGATGAAGCCTTACATTTTATTTCATATCCATCTTTTTAAACTGTCATCTATCAAAAACATTTTTTTGAAAGGGAAGTTTTATATTTCATGCCTTCCCCACTCCCTACCCCCAAATGTATTCTGGGTTACAGATCAAAACTGGGAAACTCCAAAATTATCCTTTTCCCTATAATATCCAAAATGACACATATAACTTTTCCCAAAAGATGAGTTAAAAGTTGGAAAATGAGGATTTCTGGTAAGATGGCAGAATAGGCAGACAAGCTCCACAGACCCTCTTCAACAAAGAAAAGAGAAACCAATTGACAGAGATACAAAAGATAATCCTGGAGCCCTGGGCTTTGAAAGGAACTATACAGAAGTGGATTAGGCACCAACTTGTGGAAAAACCTGAATGAAACAGTACAGAGACGGTCGGAGCAGTGGACTGTCAGCTACTCTGACAGGACCAACAGCCTGAATATTTCCAAGTGGTGCTGGGACCTGAGAATTGACCTAAAGATCAACCCTGGCCACCAAAGGCTGCAGAGACAACTGCACTGGTGGCCTATGACCAGGAAGGGAAACAGCAAGGAGGGAGACAACCTGAGGTGTGGACTTTCAGCTATCTGGAGGGTGCAGCCATTTAGATTATTTACATGTGGCAGCCATTTTGAATATTTAAAGTGACCGAGGGTGCATCCATTTTGAATGTTTACAAACGGTGGCCATTTTTGATATTTAAAGTGACCAAGGGTGCAGCCATTTTGAACGTTTACAACTGGCAGCCATTATGAATTTTAAAGTGACAGCACTATCATTTGGATTCCTGGGACCTAAGAATAGAATAAGCTCCATTTGCCAAGGACAGCAGGGACATACAGGAGGCAGACAACAGGAAAGACAGGTGGTGAGTGTGTAAGTGCTGCCAACCAGCAAATAGAGGAGCATAGTACTGACTGACATAGATAACACAAAGAAAGCGAAAATAGTGGGCAAATCACTCCAACATCTAATCACCAATTGAATATAAACACAAAAACATCACAATGCCTCAGAGACAACAGAGCATCACAGTCAATGCAAAGAAGCAAGATAAAGCAGGAGAAACAAGGGACCAGGATACAGACGCAAAACACATCCCTGAGGAAGACACAGCATTGGAACTCCCTGATAAGGAATTCAAAAATTTTATTTAGCTACCTTCAACAAATTGAGAGACAGATCAAGGAAAACACTGACAAAACTGAGGAAAACACAGAAAAAACCCTACAACAATTTCGAAAGACAATACAAGAACAAAACAACAAAATAAATGAAAAATTAGAAATGATACAAAATCTAGAGAGAGAAATCAAGAAGATTAATACTGAATTTCAGAAATAGATAACTCACTGAACAGGCAAAGGAGTAGAAATGAATCACTGTAAGACAGACTTGGTGAGACTGAAGGCAAATATCTCAATACTTCTTTGGAAAGGGAACAATCAAAAAAAAAAAAAATCAAAACAAAATGAAGAAAGCCTAAGGTTCATGAGGCATACTATGAAAAGGAATAACCTATGTGTAATCGGAATTCCAGAACAAAAAGAGACAAATAAAACCACAGAAAAAATTGTCAAAGATTTGTTGGAAGAGAATTTTCCTAGTATGATGAAAGATGAGAATATATCCATCCAAGAAGTCCAACGAACCCCAAACAGGATAGATGCCCAAAGAAAATCACCAAGACATGTCATCATCAAACTCACCAAAACCAAAGCCAAAGAAAGAATACTAAAAGCAGCACGGGAAAAACGAAAAGTTACCTACAAGGGGTAACCAATAAGAATCGGATTTCTTAGCAGAAACCATGCAGGTAAGAAGACAATGGAATGGTATATATAAAACCCTGAAAGAGAAAAATTTCCAACCAAGAATTATATACCTGGCAAGTATGATGGTGAAGTTAGGACATTTCTAGATAAGCAAATATTAAGGGAATTTGTTAAAACCAGACCCAACCATACAAGAGATGCTTAATGGAGTCCTTTGGACAGAGAACCAACAACAGCAAACAACTGACCATTAACACACATGATGACAGAACCCAGAAACCAACCCAGTTAATAAAAGTATCCAAAGTAAATAAGCCTACAAGATTGTAAACAAGGAACCAGAGACATCAATTGACAAATGAAGACAACTACAAACCAAAAAGAGGGAAAAAACTGTG
>NW_006921694.1:4497911-4510559 GCF_000298275.1 Orycteropus afer afer | reverse complement strand
AAAAAAAAAAAAAAAAAAAGCATCAAGCCATGTCACTTTAGTTTTGTGCATTTCACAGTACATAAATTACATTTCAATAAAATGCATATAAAAAAATTTTTTTAAAGTTGGAAAATGACACATCCTTCCCTTCCTATGCCCATGTACGTATTACTTGCAAGTGGCTAAATCATGGACTGAATCATCTATTTCAAGCTACAATTGAAAAGTGTATACTATGTTTAATTTCTAATCATAGCACTCTCAGATCCCAGACGTCAATTCCAAGTGATAGCAAAGGTGCTCACCTTCACTAGGGATTACCACCTCAAGGCTGCAGCATATCAGAAACACAATAACCAGATTAAGAAAGGATAAGAGAAGAAATATTGCAATAAAAACAACACAAGATAGTCTTTACAATGAATAATAAACTCTATCCCTTTATAGTTTTGAAGCTAATAATTCTTTCCTTGTAAGAAATGTACATCCATAGATGCTCTGTATCTTTTACTCCACTCAAAAACAGAGTATTTCTTCCTTTGAGATAAAGATTTTCTGCCAAGTTTAAAGAATAGCAATACTATCCAGGAATAAGAGGGACAAAAAAAAAGAGTATCAACATCTCAATAGTGAAGTTCCCTGAGAAATTTACAAGTGATCAAATGCCTAGATTCGGTAAAACAAGCCTCAGACACTTTACTTCTTTAAATTCTTACAAACCAAAAACCAAACACACTGCTGTGGAGTCAGATTCGACTCATAGTGACCCCTCCTTGGGTTTCCAAAGTGGTATCACTACGGCAGTAGATTGCCCAACCTTCCTTCCAAGTAGTGGCTGGTAGATTTGAACCACGAGCCTTCTGGCTAGCAGTCAAATGTCTTAGGCACTATGCTACTACTTGTTGTTGTTGTTGTTGTTATGTGCCATTGAGTTGGTCATGACTCATAGCGACCCCTCATTTCCTGTATTCCATGATATAAACATTCAACTGGTGAAAGAATGTATTCACTCACTCACTATTACCAAATCTAATTTTCCATTTTGCTAACCCAAAACTGACAAAGTCCAGCAAAGAAATAAACTGAGCTATGGACATTTGCAGGCTACACACTGCTAAATGGGCAAGGTGCTATAAATAACGCAAAAAAAAAAAAGAAATTATAAGGAGAGGTAGATTAATTAGGATTAAGGATATCTAGAACAGAGAGTGAAGAACTGAATTTAAGATGTGGAAGATGCAGGTTTGATAAACATGAGAGGGAAGTAAGATTCATTGTTAGGCATAGTACAGAATGTAGTCAGAATGTAGATGGATCTGAATGAGAATACATCACCCAAAGAATGACTGCAAAAGAAGGGCTCAAATACAACCAACACAACAAAGGCATGTCATAGCAGGATTCACACGAAAGAAGGGACAGGGAGGGTACAAGAAGCCAGGAAAGTAAAGACTTCCGATAATTTTTGTTTCAAAATGCTACACATCTCTCATGAAGTTCTAGAAAATTATTTTTCCCTAATGACTCACTTACATGAAGCAAAACTTTATAAAGCAGAAATTAAATTTATCAGCCTATTAAGGGAAAGATTCTCCCTCTCCTTTTTTCTAAGCTTCCCTAATGGATAATCTTTTCATTTGCCTCGCTTGATCTAATCCTAAAAAGAATGGGCTCTTAACCTAGAGGATGATATGTGAAACAAAATTCTGATTATGCCAAACATTTCTCAAGGGCAAGGATGCATAGCTTTTTATCAGGTCCTTAAAGGAGTCAGTGACAACCGTTAAAAAAATTTTCAAAACTCCCTAACAAATCACTTCAATAGAGAAAACTACTGAACAACCCTTGTGTCCAATTGGTCTTTCACCAAATCCTATTCAACTGTTTCTAAACCAGTGACCAGTTACAAACAGAAGAGAACAGTGCTTAATTATGGAGTCCCCATCCTATATCTTGCCAATCAGATTTAGTTATAGGGTTATCTCCCTAGGACTGTGGGATTATAGGATCGTGGATGGTACAAACAGTTAAAACGCTCCATCGCTAACTGAAAGGTTGGTGGTTTAAGTCCACCCTGTAGTTTAAGACTACACTGCCCTGGAAAAGGGTGGAACTTGGACGAACAAAAAAGGGACGGCACTGGTGGGTGAGCTGGTGTATAAGGGAGCAAAACCAGGAGTATGTATACTGAGTTCAGCAAATAAGGAGTAAAAGAGCTTGACTAGAATGAAAGGCTTTTGTAGAGAACAAAGTGAGATAAGACTAGTAGGCTAACTAAAGTGTGGATGATCCTGAAATGCCAGGAATTTGGACTCTATCTACAGGACAACAATAAACAATGGAAGAGTTTAATTTGTTGTTTGCATGTGTATTAAGGTTGGGGAGGTGGGTCTGAAGGAGTATAAAGGAGTAGTTTAAGAGCAAGATATAGAAAGACTACATTGCAAGAAGATACTTGGAGAACTAAAAACAGTCTGGGTAGAAGTACTGGAGGAACTGGACTAGAATGGGTGCAGGAACGACATGTGAAAAGCAGAGACTAATGCATGAGTTATTCCACAGTCCTTCTATTCTAAAATTCGTATTTAACAATTCCACATCAGCGTGCATCTTACAAATCAACATGCACATAAAAGCAGTGTTTCTTTTCCTCACATTGAAAAAAGTTGTCAGAAAAATCAATCATATGTTATAATCAAAGACTTTTTACAATCAACAAACACTATACTTGGAAGACGTGAACAGTCCTGGAAATTGATAGCAGCAGGGAAGTTCCAGGGCAACAGCAGAGACTCCAATTAAGTGTAGCTACTCTAGACAGGAGGGAGCTCTGGTAGCATAGTGGCTAAGACACTTGCCTGCTAACCAGACGGCTGGCGGTTCAAACCCACCAGCCACTCCTCAGAAGGAAGGTTGGGCAATCCTACTTCCGTAGTGATACTGCCTCGGAAACCCAAGGAGGGGTCGCTATGAGTCGGGGCCGACTCGACGGCACATAACAACAACAACAACAACAACTCTAGACAGTATAGAAGCAGCAGTTAAGAAATAAAATGGTATACTTCATTGGGCAAATCTGAGGCAAAAGACTTCTTTTAAAGTGTTTAATAGCAAAGATGTCACTTTGAAGACTAAGGTTCACCTGACCCAAACCATAGTATTTTCAATAGCCTCATATGCATGTGGAGAACTGGAAACGGAATAAGGAAGACCACAGAAGAACGGATACATTTGAATTTTGGAGTTAGCAAAGAATATTGACCATACCATGGACTGCTAGAACAAACAAATCTGTCTTGGAGGAAGTACAACTGGAATGCACCTTAGAAGCTAGAATGGCCAAACTTTATCTCACCTCCTTTGGTCATGCTGTCAGAAGGGACCATTCCCTGGAGAAGGATATCATGCTGAAAAAAGTAGAGTCAGCAAAAAAGAAGAAGACCATCAACAAGAGGGATTGACACACTGGCTGCAATCATGGGCTCAAGCAAGGCGATAATTGTGAGGATGGCATAGAACCAGGCAATGTTTTGTTCTGTTGTACATAGGGTCTCCATGAGTTGAAACTGACTCGACAGCAACTAACAACAAAAACTTCAGCCAGAACCACAACCCAAGTCAAAGAGTGGCAGATGGAGGATGTGTTCTGGGTAGATGGTCCTAACTGGAGAAAGGCAGGACTCCAGGTATGAGATAACTGCAAATGCAGGACTAGAGCTCTGTAGTGAGGCAAGAGAGTAAAATTTCACTTAATAAGTAGCTTAAGATTCTAGGGACACACACACAAATACATGCTGTTGTGCACCATCTGTCAATTCTGCCTCACAGGGTTTCCTAGGCTGTAATCTTTATGGAATCAAGTCACCAGGTCTTTTCTCCTGCAGAGCCACTGGGTGGGTCTGAATTGCTGACTTTTCTGATAGTAGCCAACCACTTAACCATTGTGCCTCCAGGGCTACTTACACAAACCTATATACATTAAAAAAAAAAAAAAAAAAACAGCTTTGAAAACAGCCTATTTAAATATTAAATGTTGTTGTTATGCCCAACCTTCCTTCCCAGGAGTGGCTGGAGAGTTTGAACCACCAGCCTTCTGATTAGCAGTCAAGTGCCTTAGGCACTATGCTACCAGAGCTCCTAAATATTAGATAGGAAAGTAATAAAAACCGACAACTTAGGAAAACCCAGAAACTAACCTCCCAAAATACTGACCTGTGGCACAACAATGATGTGCCTCCCTCCTCCCTCTGTCAGTCATTTCACTGCACTTTCCAAGATGGGCCTAAAGGTAATGTCCAACCCTGCTATATATTTCAAGTCATTAAGCCAGAAAAAAGGTTTAGGATTATCTCCAAAACAACATTTGCAGCAATAGTGCTGTTCTTTGATAAAGACTGGGAAATGAGGCTTTTAAGCTTGGCACATACTCTTCAATAATAGTTTTACAAAACAAACATTATGAGACTTTGATTCAGTCCTCTAGCTCATCTATATTTATATGTACAATTTAGGGTAAGATGAAGCAAAATCTACATTAGCCACCTAGTAACACTACCCCCAAAGTACCTGACATTCTCCATGATAAAAACACTTATAAAAGTACATGCATAATAACAACACAGAAGAAATAACCTAAAATACAACTAAGATAAAATATGTTTTAAACTTAGATGCAATGACAGGTCTCTCCTTGTCTAGAGCAAAGAAAATGAAGAAAACCAAAGATGCATGGAAACAATTAATCCAAGGGACTGTGCTTGAACAATTTCTCTCAGAAAGATAAGCACAAGGCCAGTCCCATGAGGCGGAGGTTAAAGATGTCCCAAATATCCAAACTATCATACCACTCCATCATTTCAGACATTAACTTCTCCTCCCAGTAATTTCCCCAATCTCAGGGTTCTGTATTTCACTTTAACGCCTCACAGAACTCACAGACACCCAAGGGTTCATCTCACATAGTAGTGGTGGAGGCTGGCAGGCTGGTGAGTCCCAGGTCCGTAAGTGGGTCTGAAGGATCCTCCCAATTCTTGGGGATTGATGAACCTCAGTCAGCAGATCAGATGATGGACATTGTTCCAAATCCAGGGGTGAGATGAGGATGAGCCAAAATACAGAACCGGAGCAAGAGGAGGGAAGATTCGTAGGTATACCTTCAAAGAAGCTAAGGGTGGTGATCTGAATTATACCTTCCAGGCAAGGCAGGACTCAAGATACATTCCACCTGTGTTGCCCCAACAGAAATAACCTAAGCGGATAGCTTTACCAATCGGCAGCTCAAGGCAAATCCCATCACAGAGTCGATTGCCAGTCACTGTAGGGAATGACTACTACCAGCTGCTCAGCCAGGTTGATACCTGACCTTTACTACCACACCACCCAAAACAGACATGGATAATGGGATTTACAATACATCACAGAATGGAGGTCAATGGCTAGAAGGGCCACATCAAGCAATTCACTGCAGACTGGTACAACATGTGATCCTCAGCCTATACGACTATGAGACCAGAAGAACTAGATGGTGCCCGGCTACCACTGTCAACCACTAGGAGGGGGATCTAAGTAGGAGATCCTGGAAAGAGTGGGAGAACATCGTGGAACAAAACTCAAAATCATAAAAAGAAAGAAAGAAAAAAGGGGACCAGGTCTGTTCGTCTGACAGTGCATGGTGGAACCCCTGAGACTATGGCCCCTTGCTGTTCTTCAGGTCTGGAACTGAACCCACTCCTGTGCCTTTCAGCCAAACAGAAGACAGGCATATAAGCTGAACATTTTATCAGGTAGATACACTCCTTGGAGAGATCAATCATGGGAGAACAGACGGGCTATGTACGTACAGGGAGACAGCTCAGCAGGCAGGGGTGCATGGGAGGGAAGGACACAGGGAAGATGTGGCTGTTGGGAGCAAGTGGGAGGAAAGCTGTTACACTGTGGGAGATTACAGTCAATGCCATGAGACAAAGTATATGTGAACTGCTGTATGGAAGATGAATTTGCTCTGTAAACTTTCACCCAAATCATAATAATTTTTTTGTTGAAAAATGTGTTTTAAACTGACCACACTAATTTCCAATTCATTCCCAACAAAGCATGAATGGAAGATGGCAAATTAATTTTAAGGGGGAAAATTAGCATATGAAAATACCTAAATACTTTTCATAGGAGCTCTGGTGGCATAGTGCCTAAGGCATTTGACTGCTAACCAGAGGTTGGTGGTTCAAACTCACCAGCCACTCCTCAGAAAGATTGGGCAATCGACTTCTGTAGTGATACTGCCTCGGACACCCAAAGAGGGGTCGCTATTAGTTGGATCAGACTCAACAGCAATGAGAAATACTTTTCATAAGAAATAAAAATGAAGAGAAAAGTTAATCATAGGCAATTTTCAATGATCAAACCTGTTGTATTCTAAATTCTAGCACATTTAAGTTTTTTTCTATAAAGGCAATGTTTTCTAGAGTGGTTGAACTTCTAATTACACAATCTATAAAAATGGCTACCCAAACAGAGGTACACTTATACAAATGTAATGAAAACTATTAAAATAGGTTATCTTACAAAATGTTATACTGAAACACTGGTCAGACACTACCCACTAACCCACCACCATTGAGTTGATTCCAATTCATAATGACCTTCATCAGGTTTCTGAGGCTTTAAATCTTTATGAAAGTGGATTTCCCCATCTTCCTTCTGAGGAGCAGCTGCTGGGTTTGAACTAATGACCTTCTGGTTAGCAGCCAAATGCCTTACACACTGTGCCATCAGAGCTACTTTTTCAGACATTATAGTAATTTTGGGGGGAAAAAAAAGTAAGAAGAATGAATAGATCAAGGGGAACTTATACTGAAGCTGAAGGTATGGTTTTATTTTCCATAGTCTATCTAGCTCCTGGAATGAGAACTGTGACTGATGGAGATTTATACACATTTTTTAAGTGTATATAAATTGGAGATTACTGTTTACCTTTTTCTTTTATAGATATTTCAAAGGGAATATCTGCAAATCAATTATGATCACAGTTGTCTGATGCTTATCAGCAAACAAAGAAATAAATTGAAAGAAAAATGGAAAAGGAATTATCAGGGAAATTGACTTTTAAAAATACTAGGTGACCAGCTGTACCACAGGACCACCCTCTTGTCCTTTAAAGTAACCAAAATAAGGATATACACCCAAAGCAGCACCAAGGGGCTTAGGAACCATGGGCTAGGAGTTTCTGTTGAGGACATAACTTAAGACTTGCTGCTTGATATTGCTTGAGTTAGGAAATCATTTTCCTACATGGCACCTGCTTCCATTAAAGCCAATCTGGTTTGTAGCAGAAGCAGTCAATCAATATGAATTGCTTCAGGAAGTAATGGAGGAAGAATCACAATGATAGTAACAGTTGATGTTTACTGAGTTACTATGAACCAGGCACCATGCTAGGCACTTTACACACATTCTATTTTAGTCTTTCCAAAAACCTTTATGAGTGAGATAGGTACAACTATCACACCAGTCTACGACTCAGCAGCTGAGGCTGAGTAACTTGCCTAAAGTTAGATTTGACCCAACTCTAAAGTAAATTCTAGCTCCATTTCTCTCTTAAACTTTCTTCTTTGAATCACTACTTTTTTAACCTTTTCATTTACATCTAGCACCCTCAATTCTAGAATTCACATCATCTAACTATAAAAGAAACGAGAAGCAGGATTTCTAAGCTAAAAATAAAGCAAGAGGAGTTAACATATGTAACTTTCCTCCTCCGGATTTTTTGGCCTAACCAGGAAAATTTAGCCAGCAATGAAGATAATTAGTATAGTTATTAAGGGGAGCACAACTTTAACTATTCAATGTTATGGACTAAGTATTTAAACTGGAAGTTCTTACAACTGTAAATTCAATGATACCAAAAACGGATCAGAAAAACAGTTCACAGCAACCCCCTTTGGGTTTCCAAGGTGGTAAATCTTTACAGAAGTTGATTGCCCAGTCTTCCTTCCGTGAAGCAGCTGGTGGGTTTGAATTGCCAACCTTCTGATTAGCAGTCAAATGCCTTAGACACTATGTCACCAGAGCTCCTATTCCCATTCTTCTCAATGTTATCCACAATTTGTTATGATTCATACAGTTGAATGCCCTTGGATAGTCAAGAAAACATCTTTCTGGTATTCTTTGTTTTCTGCTAAGGTACATCTGACATGAGTAATGATAGCCCTTGTTCCAAGTCCTCTTCTGAATCCAGCTTGCATTTCTGGAAGTTCCATGCCAATATATCATTTTTGAATTATCTTCAGCCAGATTTTACTTGGTTGATATTAATTACATTGTTCAAAAATTTCCACATTCTGTTCCATCACTTCTTTTTTCTTTTTAATTGTACTTTGGGCACAAATTTACAGAGCAGAATTTGTTTTACATTCAACAGTTGGTGTATATTTGGTTTCACTCCCCAATTACCATCCCCAACCCTAGCCCTCTCCTCCCCTCCCTTCCCTGTGACTCCCCATGCTTGTGCCCTTCTTAATTATGCACTCCTGTCTGCCCCACTTTCCCTCCATGTGAATGCTACCCCTCTAGTGACCCATGGCTAATTGCTCCAAGGGATGCATCTCTGTAGAGTAAGTGTGTACATCACCCTGAGCTGGGTGCTCTGCATGTAAATCTTTCTACTATTAGGGTAAGGGTCAGTCCTTGGGAGTGAGTCCTATCCCAGGCCCAAAGGATATCCCAGGGCCATAGTCTTGGGGGTCCCACCAGACTCCATCTGACCAGTAATTCTTGGCATTATTGTGTTTTTGACTTTTGTTCCACATTTTTCCTCCTACTCTATCCAAGATTTCCAGTTTTGATCCCCTCCCAGGTACCATCTAGTTCTTCTAGTCGAGGTCCATCATATACTTGCACTGTTTCTAAATGCCCTTTATTTTCTTCACTTTTCTTTGCCTGAGATGAGGAGACTATTCTGCTGCATCTTAGATGGCGGCTTGAAAGGTTTGAAGACCCCAGTCGCTACTCACCAAAGTAGATTGTAGAACAAGATTTTTAGGTACTATGTTGTGCCAACTGAGCCTGTTCTATCACCTTTTTTTTTTTGGAATGGGCACACATATTGATCTCTTCCACTCAGCTGGCCAGATAGCTATCTTCCAAATTTCTTTGTATAAATGAGTAAGCACCTCCAGCGCAGCATCTGTTTGTTGAAATATCTCAAGGCATATTTTATCAATTCCTGGAGCCTTGTTTTTTGTCAATTCCTTCCATGTAGCTTGGAATTCTTCCTTCAATACAATTGGTTCTTGATCATATGCTACCTCCTAAAATAGTTGGACACTGACCAATTCTTATTCTTACCACCCACCCACTGCTGTGGAGTCGGTTCTGACTCATAGTAACCCCTCCTTGGGTTTCCAAGGCAGTATCACTACGGAAGTAGATTGATCTTCCTTCTGAGGAATGGCTGGTAGGTTTGAACTGCCAGTCTTCTGGTTAGCAGACAAATTTCTTAGGCACTAAGCCACCAGAGCTCCTTCTTACTAATTTTTCTCCTTTTAACTGAGGGAACTAGGTATATTCAGAGGAAGCAGATTCTGGTCTACTGGAAGTGAAAAGAGCCACAGGAAACTTCCCATTACAGAAAAATAAGAACATACACATTTAACATTTAACCATCAATGGATGGTCACTACATGCTTTCAAGCTCTACTTCCAAAATTTAGTAGTCAATGAAAGGTCAAATAAAGCAGCAATGGAGATCAGTGATAGAGTGATAGTTATATATGAGGATTTGGGAAGTAGAGGTGACTAATTCAAATATAGCAGGTGTTGTATTTGACAAACCAAACTTCCCATTCCCTCTCTTTCCTCCTACACATCTCTAAATCACATCTCTAAGGTGTTCATCCAAGGTGGCCTTGTTTTAACAAGGAAGTATGTCCAGATTTCATGTTTAAGAACTATCTGGTGAACTGGGCATCATGTGATGTCGAACAGTAAGCAGAGAAACTAAAACATAAATTATCAGGAAACTGACACCCTGCCACCAGCCTTTTTTTTTTTTTTTTTTTTTTTTTTTGCTTTAAAGCAGCACTAACACAGAAATAAGGAATTCTGTTGGTGCAGTGGTTAAGTGCCAGGCTACTAATTATATAGTCAGTGCTTCAAATCTACCACCCACCCATTCCATGGGACAATGATGTAGCAGTCTGCAGCCTTAAAAATTTACTGTCTTAGAAACCCTACAAAGTAGTTCTGCTCTGTCCTACAGGGTTGCTGAGTTGGAATCAACTTGATGGCAGTAGGTTTAGTTTTGTTTTTAACCTAAAAACATGTATTTATCTTATTATTAACATCTTTTTTTTCAGCAATATGAAAAATGGCCTGAAGTTTATTTGACCACAAGATTGAAGAAAATTATTAGTATCAGACCAATAGACCAAGCATCAAGCTGCAATGTTGGCAGATCCCTAGATCCTAAAAGATGGCAGCTAACATATGTAACACCTATCTCTCACTGCCTCCAGTCACTGCAGTCTACCACTGCCAGGTAGAACAGCTCTCTGCATCACAACCACATTATGTCCTTCCCTGGGCCTGCGCCTATTATTTACCACACCTGATCATGGTTCATGGCTCACTGGCCCAATCAAAGATCGGCATCCTGTGGCTCCTAAAAGACTTGTCATTTTGCTAATACATATAGTTGGAGTTTCAGTGGGGCTTAGAATTTTATAACTAATCTTAGTTTTCCAGGAAAATCTAAAGGTCATAATTGGGAGGAGGGGAAGTGAACAAATAGTACTCTTTGAGCTCCCTGCCCTTTCTGTTAAAGAACCTCACAAATCAAGAGCTGTGGATAGCTGAGTCATTTTAAGATACAACAGAAAACAGTGGTTGGGCACTATGAACTAACACAAACCTCTCCTTGTACCCCTTGCTAAACTACACTTTCTTGTTCTAAAACACAACACATGGATCCTGCCCTCCCTCTGTGTCTGTCATAATCAAGCTGTAATAAAATGAAAGACATAGCTTAAGACTCATTATTGAACTGACTGAAATTTTAAAATATTACCACTCTCTCATTATCAAGAGAGGAGACAGACATTTCTTCCAATGTCTTCAGGGAATAATTCTCATTAGTATTATATACATTGTAACTCCTCACAAACTATTATTCCCAGTCAGTGGATGAAACTTGCTAATCATTAACAGAAACTTTTAGAGGAAAACCTAAGATTTCATTCATCAATATTTCACCAAAGATAGGTGCACAAGGCATGCAGAAAAGGCATAAATTTGGAGTAAGACAAATCTGAGTTTGAATCTAAGTTTGGTTACCTCCTAAAATGTTTAATACTGGACAAAACCACATAACCTTTTTAAATCCTAACTTCTGCTTCAGTGAAATAGGTATAACACATTGTGTATACCAAAAGACAGATAATGGGGGTAGAGGGTGCTGGAAGGAAACAGGTACTGTGATGTGTCCACATTGTTGTTGGGGGCCACTGAGTCAACCTAAGTGCTACCAATAAACACTAATTACGAACCCTGAGCTCTGGTGGTACAGTAGTAGTAAAAGCATTCTCCTGAGAACTAAAAAGTTGGTGGTTCAAACCCATCAGCCACTCCATGGGAGAAAGAGGAGGCAGTCTGCTTCCATAAAAATTTACAGCCTTGGAAACCCTGCGGGGTAGTTCTACTCTATCCTATAGGGTCGCTATGAGCAGGAATCAACTCGAAGGCAACGGGTTTAGGAAAATACTGAGTTGAAAACTCTGGAGAATGCTTATTACTTGGAAGAGAATAAACAGCACTCACAGAAAGCCTCTTTTGTAAGGGCCGGCACTTTGTTAGGCACTTATTCTTAATCTTACTTAAGTTTTAAGACATCCTTTAAGTATTTTCCTGTTTTAAAGAGGTTAAGTAACTAAGCAGGTCACGGTTATAAATGGTGAATAGAACCCAGGTCTTGTTGACACCAAACACTATGTAGGCTCTACTATATGTCTTATATAGCTACTTTTGAAAACAAAGGTTGCTCTTAAAACAGTGGAGAAGTTAAAATCAACTGGAAAGAAGTTAAAATTGAACACATTTTTCAACACAATAAATTCTAAGGTGAACAATGATTTTTAGATCTTAATCAAGACTAATATCATAACCAAAGTTCTATCTAGAGCACCACAATTAATCATTTCAAGAATAGCAGTCCTTGTTACAGAAAACATTATTTACAAAATCCAGGTCATCAACGGTAAGCTGGAGTATAGGCCACCTACACACACACACTATAAATACTAACCTTAATATTTATACAACAACCAACACTGCTGAAACCAATCCAAAAGGCCCTGGTAGCACTTCAATTCATTCAGGGATTGTATGTTGTATAAATAGCACTTCCTATGATAAACCCTTGTTTAAAAAAAAGAAAAAAGTCCAAGAAAAACCTACCACATAAGGAAAGTTCATATTTCACTTGTAATGAAGATTAAAGCTGTGGTGTAGTAAATTACTTAGTGTGGCTTTTCTACCCATAAGTCTTTGTAAACTCCAAGGTGGGATTTTGTATGAGCAACTGAGCAGCCCCTGATTGCTGAAGCTATCCACCTGGGTTATTTCTGTTGGGAGTGGCACAATACAATGTTCTGGGAGGTGCCCACTCTCTCTCAC
>NW_006921694.1:4481143-4497526 GCF_000298275.1 Orycteropus afer afer | reverse complement strand
CAGCGAATTATTGAACCCAGGAGAGAGGTGGTGGGCGCTTTGGGAGGAACGGTTGGTGAAAGGGCTGGAGGGAGGCAGCATGTCTGGCCTGGCAGGAATAGGCCTTGGGCTACTGCTGGTAATCCTGTCTCCCTCTTGTGGGATTAGAGACGGTCAGAACATGTGGCCTCCTTGTCGTTTTTGCAAAAGCCTTAAGTAGTATACAATAGTATAACTCTTATGTCATCTAAAAATAATTTCTCATTAGCATTATATACATTGTAACTCCTCACAAACTATTATTCCCGTCAGTTAATGAAACTTGCTAATCATTAACAGAAACTTTTAGAGGAAAACCTAAGATTTCATTCATCAATATTTTACCAAAGATAGGAGATTATTTCTTATCATCCCGTTAAATTATAAGGATATTCTAAAAATTAAACTGCAACAGAGGTATGCCGTAAGCGTACAAGACAGATAATTTAGAATTGTGGTTTTAAATCTCTCTTTGAGGAACATCTCTAAGAGTCTGGTAAAACCTAGGACTTTCTCTCCAAAAATGCATACACACCCACGAATATAAAACTCTGCATGCTACTTACTCAACTCACAGGCATCAAGTCAGGTCTGACTCACAGCAACCCCTTCCTTGGGTTTCTGAGGCACTACAGAGGAACTCTGGTAGCATAATGGCTAAGACACTTGCCTGCTAACCAGATGGCTGGCAGTTCAAAACCACCAGCCACTCCTCGGAAGGAAGGTTGGGCAATCCTACTTCAGTAGTGATACTGCCTCGGAAACCCAAGGAGGGGTTGGGTTTGACTCGACAGCACATAACAACAACATCACTACAGAAGTAGATGGCCCCAGCCTTCCTTCCGAGGAGTTGCTGGTGGGTTTGAACTGCCAGCCTTCGGGTTAGCAGTCAAATGCCTTAGGCACTATGCTATACCCTATAAAAGTCAATCCACAGCACCACCCTCAACTTACAGGAAATTTATCAACCCAAATAAAGATCTCTTATTTAACCAATTATTGGTAGTGTTATTTTTCCCCAGTTTTTAAGTAGCAAGTTTCCTTGAGGAATTTACATTTACCAATTTATAAAAATTTTATTTACCCACAACCCTGCATTAAAAGGACACTTTAAATTCTTCCAATATTTAAAAACTCTGATGTTCTTTATCCACTATTAAGAGTACTCACAAGATGTGTGGCCCTCAACTAGGGGTGGCAAAGAGAATTCCAAGACATTATCATGGCCAGTGACCTTGAAAAATTCACAATCTACGTGTACAGTCTGTTCTATTAAAAAAAAACAGAAAACCTTCTTTCAACAATTTACTGACCATTTTGAACAAAAACAGGTGTAGCCTTTAAGCTGAAATCTTTAAATGGAAGGGAAAAGAAATACTGTAGGAAAAATGGTCAAATATTAATTTACAGAAATTAAAGAAGGAAAAGCAACCAGGTGACTAAATTTTCTCAGTAATACACACCTAAGAATGTGCTTGACTTATCAGATATGCTTGGTTTAAAAACCTATGGCAGTTCCAGAAGTTTAAGTCAACTTGACAATTGGAATAAAAGACAACATTGAATTAGGTGAATGACTAACCTCAATGGAATTAATAATACAAAGATGACACAACTTCCATAAAGACTTCACTTCAAAAAAATGTTACTGAAATCTATTAAAATGGTAAAGAATTTAAGCAGCTGGGAAACACAAATACATGGCCTGTATACTATACACTACAATTATGCCATGGCAGACATCACTAATCAATCACAACACCCTTCCCCCTCCCAACCAAGTGAGCCTCAGAATTTCTCTCAACCTAACCCTCCAGTGGAAATCAGGGTTGGCAGCAGAGTTAAACCTATTTGCTGTCCTCAATAGCTGTTTGTCAAATACTGTTCAAGTCAACTAAAAGAAGCACCACAGACTTATACATTTAATGTTAAATGAATTTATAGTAAATTTCATTTATTTTTATTTCCCAAAACACAAAATACTCTTTATTAAATGTTTTCCCTATTGCATTAAAAAGTATGTTTTCCATAAACAATATGATCAATATAACCTATATACAGAAAAGATACTCTTAAAAAATGTAACCTTCCTGTTTTAAAAAGTTCTCAAAAACTGCAAGTACAGTTAACTTTTTTGGCAGGCTTCATTTTTTTAATCCAATTTGCATTAAAAACAAACCAGACACACTTGCTTTTTCTGATAAAGTTAAAATCAAATAGGCCTACATCATTTAATGATGAAAAGAAAGTTAGAAAACAAACAATAACTTGAGGAAGAAGCACTTTGTTCTAACAGTATTAAAGAGATACAGGTCAATATGAACAAAATATGAAAGAGAAGATACATGATTATTTAAGATATCTCTCTCACTTCCTTCCAAAAATAATTTGAGATACAACTGAGACTCCAGAAGTGAGGAAAGAAAAAGGGAAATAAAAACACATCCCTGGAACTGTAGGATCCTGTTATGGCAGCTAACATTTAATATAAAGTGAACTAACAAGAAGAAATGAAAATGTGGATTCAGAAGTTGTAATGGGATATGCAACCAAGAATTATTTACTAAATACTAGCAAAGAAACAGATAATATTCTACTAAGAAACCAGTTTCCTAGCCTAATAGCAGGACTGAAGCTCTGGTGGTGCAGTGGTTAAAGCACTTGGCTGCTAGCCAAAAGGTTGGTCATGACCCACCAGCTGCTCTGTGGGAGAAAGATGCTGCAGTTGGCTTCTGTAAAAATTTACAGCCTCAGAAACTTCATAGGGCAGTTCTACTCGGTCCTATAGGGTGGCTATGAGTCAGAATTGACTAGATGGCAATGGGTAGGTAGGTAAGCAAAGTTAATAAATTACAACACAGCCTCAGGAACAACAGCACAGAAAGGTCCATTACCACCCCAAATCCAAATTCAGTTTGTGTCAATACAGAAACAATAAATGTTTTGAAAAAGTACCTGTTGGAGTCCATTAAGGGAAATGAAGTGTATTTAAAAATACTATTTTAGAAAGTTCCTTCAGCAGAAGCAATAATAAAGCACCACCTTAAACCACGAATACCTTAAACACTGAGGGGCCCTATACTTACACTAGTTCACACCTTTTCCCCATTATTTCCTGTTATTTTAAGGCTAAAAGAAGGAAACTGAACCTTTTGCAGTGTTGTAACTCTTATGATAGGTACAAAAATGTAATAAACATTCCTGTCCAAGACAGTTCTCTAAAACGAAGAGTGAAACCTGAGCCATCTGTAAAGATCCGAGATTGTCCCTAAATATGAATAAAACCCTTAAACATCCATTTGCATCCAAATGTCATTTGGTGCTTTTTCATTTCGGCAGGCTACTATATTTGGGAAGAAATAAATAACATTTGCCTAAGTTGCCAGACTACATATGGAGAATTAAAATAGATCAACTTTGCCCCATAAGACAATCTGTTTTGAGTAAATAAGCATACCACCAGGAAAGAAGCTGTTGCTATATGGGCAGTTATTGCTGGAAAGAGCTTCAGGGGCAAAGAACCATGCTGATTTGTTTACAGGTGCCTTATTTCCTAGACTTTAATCTTATTACAAGTACTAACAGTAAACAGAGACCGATTATAATCTATTCGGTAAATGGGGCGGAGGGAGATAGGATCTAGAGACTTATCAGAAGTCCTTCAGAAAGCCTATTAAGAAAAGTATGTTTTCCATAAACAATATGGTCAATAAACTTACATACAGAAAAGATAGCCTTAAAAAATGTAACCTTCCTATTAAAGAGTTCTCGAAAACTGTAATTAAATTTTTTTGACAGCCTTCATTTTTCTTACATTGAAAGGACTGAAGAGGGAAGTAGGTCCGAGCTCTTCCTCCTTTCCCTTGTTCAGAAAACAAGCATCCCAAATGCTCACACCCCCAGAAACTCCTGCCTTTTGGTAGGCAGTAACCAAAGCAGTGACTGGTTCTTACCTCCTGGATGCGCTTCCGGGCCCGCTGAAGCACTTCTTCGTAGCCCTTCTGCCTTAGCTCGCTGAGGCTTTCGTAGTACTCCTCTGGGTCGTCGGTCTCCGTGAAGAGTACCTGGGAGAGGATTTTCCAGCCGCAGGTATCCAGGCCGTGGCCTAGGTAGACCTGGAGCTGGTAACACAGGGTGTCGATCTCCTGCTCGGTCATCTCCGGGGCGCCCCCGAACAAGACAGTCCACATGCCCGAGGGTTCCTCGGGGAACATGGGCAGGCATGGCTCCAGCTGCGAGTTCACAGAGCAGAGCTGCTGGTGTACGGCGCGCAGATCCTGGAAGGAGAAGAGCCCAGCCCAGCTGCACTCCTCGGCCGGGGACTCCAGCTCGGTGGCAGGCGGCGGCTGCTGCTCTGCGTCTGAGAGCATCAGGGGCGCAGAGGCCGCCTCATCCTCCTTCACGATTTCCAGCACCTCGATTTCTTCGGACACCACCCCGGAGGCGCTCACCACCCGCACCGAGGACACCGGGGCCTCCCCAGGCGCCAGACGGGCTGCCGCAGTGGCAGTCCCTGCCACATCTCTGGCTTCAGCTCCTCTAGGGACCGGGCTGGACTTGGCCCTCACTGGGCTCCTGATGGGACTCTCCGCCCCTTTGCTGGATGGATTCCGTATTATAGGGTCCCCCCGAAGGCTGCGGGCGCTCCTCGGAGAGCCGCCCTCAGTCCAGGCAGAGACCCTCCGGGGCCCAGGGCTCCAGCCAAGAGTCGCAGACGCGGTGACCTCGGGCCGGCCCTTAGCCGCCGGGCTGCCCGGTCCGCGGGGCCCATCAGATGTGGAACCCCCAGCCTCGGAACCCCCTCGCGCCCCCGCCTGCTCTCGGGAGCCGCTCCTCTGCCTCTGGGCCGTCCGGTTGTGGCAAGTTATGGCAAACTTGCCCTCTATCTCGTTCCAGGCCACGATGAAGACAAACTTGTGCTTCTCCCGCTCGTCGAACACATGGGGCCGCACTGCCACCCAGTCCGACTCCAGAGTCTCTTCGAGTGCGAACGACATGGCAGCTCCGGCGCCGGGTCGCGGGGGAGACACCGCCAGCCCTACTGCCCGAGGAATCACTGGCTGCCTGCGCCGCGCCCCCCGCTCACTCTCGTCGTGTGCCTTCAGCCATCTTAGCGCGCCGGCTAGCTCTGCCTGTTTGCTGCCGGTCCCTCTGCACTCGGACCCGCCGCTCTCCTTTGTGGCGCGGCTTGCGGTAAAGACAATACGCGTCCCCAGCGCAAGTAGTTCACATGGTCACGCGCGGCAGGATCTGTTTACACGCTCCGCGTTGCAGTGGCGCCTCGCGCCCTCGCCGGCCGCCCTTCGCACGGTTGCGCTGGGAGCCCGGAGCCAGGCCGCGGGGTTGCGTCTGCGTCGCGCCGGAGGTGAGGCGTGGATCCCGCGGGGCAAGACAAGGAGGTTCGCGGTCCGGGCCGCCAGTGTTCGCTTCTCTGCTACTCGCCAGGCCAATCTCCCCGCCCCCTTCTCCTCCTACTCCTCCTTTTCGCTACTGCCCAGAGCCGGCCAGACGGACAGACGCGTCTCCTAAACTGTGCGCCTTAGCATCGCCACAATGTTGCCATTCGGCTGCTGACGTAGGCAGCTCCACGAGGGACGTAAACACGGGCACGTGCCGCACGCTGGTGACGCGACGGCGGCGGCGCGCGCACCGCTCAGCGCCGCCCCTAGACGTCCCCAACCCTCTCCCGCGAAAGGCCGCGTTCCAGACTCGCCGCTTCTGCGCAGTTTCTTCCTTATGGTACAGAGACTGGCGCGGGCGGCCTGCTGTCTCCGAGGGTGGTGAGTGGCAGGTGTGTCCTGTGGGACAGGTGGCCTACGAACCCTGGGGAAAAGAGGAACAAAGGCTGAGAAACTGAGACTTTTCAAACTCCAGGCATTCAAAGAGATTCTGAAATGCAAATTTGCCTTTTTTTCATTCTGAGGGAGTCAGGATGGATAACTCCTTTATTCAAAAAGAAGTACCCTGTAACATTATGGGTACTATGTGCTAAACTTTATTAAGTTCCTCCAGACTGTTGGATTCTCCCCTAACTTTCTTGAAACAATTTAAGACATGGAAGGAAGGTGTCTGAAGACAACCCAGTAGAACTTCAAAATAAAATGAAAATTCAGCCGTGTCTTAATATATCACTGTTTACATTTCAGAGCTCTGCTGGTGCAGTGCCTAAGACATTTGACTGCTAACCAGAAGGTTGGTGGTTCAAACCCACCAGGAACTCCGCGGAAGGAAGACCGGGCAAATCTACTTACGTAAAGATTTACCACCTCGGAAACCCATTGGAGGTCGCTATGAGTCAGAATCGACTTGATGGCAGTGGGTTTGGTTTTTTTGGTTAGCGTTTTATTGCTTCAGGTTTCATCATTGTGTACTGTTTTGTGAACTGCATTTTGAGGTCACTTGGCTTAAGGCCCTTTGAAGTTTTATTCAAACTTCCCAGATGCCCCCCCCCAAAAAAATCCATATGAGTTTGAGGAACTCTACTATTTATACTAAACTAGGATGAGACATACTCTTAAAATTGCCTAGTGGAATTTATAATCCAGTCTATCTAATTGGCGTTCGGATTAGTCTCCAGTTCATGTTGCAGATGTTTTGTATCCACAGTAAAGAACAATAGGAATTCTGTGTTCTTACTTATACTTTTATCCATATAAAATATATGCAGAACTCTTTGAATTTAATTTGCATTTTCAGCTATGCATGTTGTTGTTGTTACGTGACATGGAGCTATGCATAGTTGAGTATTATCTTGTTACCTGAATAAACACCAAAATGTTTTAGGCCTGTCACTCAGCTTTAAACAAAGGTGTGTGTGGGGGGGGTGCATTTCTTTGGGCAGGATGAGCAAAAGGAACTTGGGTTTCTTAATCTTTTTACAGTTCTTTGTGTGGAACCACAGACTTTCAAAGCAGTAGCTATGAACTTCTGTCACCTCTCAAATGCAAATGAAAGATACACCTTTTGAAAAGCAGGAAGAAAGAAACCCTTTGCAAATCTGAACCATCAACTAAAGCAACCAATCCTTAAAAATTCTGCCTTTTCAGGGGTGGACACAGGGAATAGGTAACTCTCCAGGAAGTGGGAGGGGGGGTGTTGCATTGGGTAAATTGTAGTCAATGTCATGAAACAAGGTGTGTGAACTGCTGTAAGGAAAGTGAATTTGCTCTGTAAACTTCCACCCAAATCACCAAAAAAAAAAAAAAAAAAAATTCTACCTTTTCTTAAGCTACTGGTGAAAGCTTTTCTGATAAAAAGTTACTGACAGTGATCACTGGCATGCATTACAGTTAGTTGCCATGGGGTAGATTTTGACTGGTAGTGACCCCATGTTTGTCAAAGAACTTGGCTCCATGGGGTTTTCAGTAGCTGATTTTTCAGAAGTAGATCACCAGGCCTTTCTTCTGAGGTGTCTCTGGGTGGACTCAAACCTCTAACCTTTCTGTTAGCAGCCAAGAGCATTAATCATTTGCATCATCCAGTGATTCCTACAGGCAGTATAGATAGGTATAGATCCTGAGTATATGCTAAAAGAATATGCTTAAAAGAAATATTTTTATGTATAATAAGGAGCTCTGGTGGCATAGTGCCTAAGGCATTTGACTGCTAACCAGGAGGTTGGCAGTTCAAACCCACCAACCATTCCACAGAAAGAAGATAGGGCAATCTACTTCCGTAAAGATTTACTGCCTTGGAAACCCTATGGGGTTTGCTATGAGTCAGAATCAACCCAATGACAGTGAGTTTGGTTTGGCAAATTGAAGTGAGCCCTAGTGGTGCAATGGTTAAAGTGCTTGGCTGCTACCAAAAGGTCAAACTCAAACAAGTTGTTCCATGGGAGAAAGGTATGACAGTCTGCTTTCATAGAGATTTACAGCCTTGGAAAACTCTATGGGGCAGTTCTATTCTGTCCTCTAGGGTGGTTATGAGTCAGAATCAACTCAATGGCTGTGGGTTTGGTTTTGGATATCAAATTTGTGACACATACAATTTGTAGTACATATTCAAACCAAACCAAAAACCAAACTCACTGCAGTCAAGTCAGCTCCTACTCATCGGGACCCCTCCTTGGGTTTCCGAGATGGTATCTCTATGGAAGTAGATTGCCTAGTCTTCCTTCCAAGGTTTAAACCTCCAGCCTTTTCATCAGGAATCAGATGCCTTAGGCACTATGCTACCAGAGCTCCTAATACATATTCACAGATACAAAATTGTCTTATCACATAATGCTAGAAAACATTAGTTTGTAGTTATACAGGTGTTAAGTATTTTCTCCCAATAACCTGGCCATTGTGTTTTCTCTAAAAGAATATTTCACTATTTCTCATTTCCTCTATCTTAGTAATTATTATCCTAGAAATGAAAAGAAACAAACCAAAATTCCTATGATAGCACTCTACAATGATTTATTAGGTCTGGATCTGATTGTCAAGCAAGATCTGGGAATAAGAAAAGCTACAAAAAGCCACATACACCATGGTAACCTTGAAAGGACTTGAAAACTATCATCTTTGAAGTTTTTTAAACTATTGAGGACTGTTAGGTAATCTGGGAAATGCTTTAACTCATTAGGCCTTTTAATAAAAAAGATGGTAGTCTACACAGTGATTTTGAAATAACATAGCATTTTCATGTACATGTTCATCTTATCCTCACAATAATTATGTAATAGAGGTATAAAAGAAATAAGAGTCTTTAATTTTACATATAAGATAACAGTAGCTCTGATGTGTAGATAACACATTCCAGAGCTGGAAGCAGGAAGTGACTTAAATTCAGGGGCCTGATTCCAGATTTGTGCCAGTTAGAATCTCCCAGAAGTAGACACTGAAAAGAAAAATGCAAAGGTTTATTGGGGTTGGGGGTGGCGTGTCTTAGGCTGGGTTCTCTACAGAAGCAAAACCAGTGAAGTTTATATGGAGAGAAAAAGAGAAGAAGAGAAATTTACTTCAAGAAAATGACTCATACAGTTGTAGAAGCTAGCAAATGACATGTCTATGGGTCAGACATCAAGCTGGAGGCTTCTCCAGACTCACATAGCTGTAGAGGTTAATGAACCCAAAATGATTTTCATTTTCTTTATGTTGAGATGTAATCCATACTGCACACTGTAGTCTTTAATCTTCATCACTAAGTGCTTCAAGTCACCCTCATTTCCAGCAAGCAAAATTGTGTCATCTGCTTGTTAGGCACCACAGCAGGCTGCTGGCTTCAGAGGCTGATGAATCCAAGATAGACAGGTAAGATGACAGGCTGTTGGATCATAGGCTGTGAAGGCAACAATCTTAAAATGAGTGGGCAATATGGCATGCCACTAGTTCAAGTCCAAGAATCAGAGATGATGATGACAAGCCCAATGCAGGATCCAGATCGAGCAAAAAGCCAGAGAGCTCTGCCAGAGCTTTTCCATATATATTGGAGGCAGGCCACATCTGAAAAGAAGCTCCCTTTCAACTGATTGGCTGCTCATTGCAGATCTCATTATGGAAGTGATTATATTATATCAGATCTCATCATGGGGGATGACTACATCATAATTGCTAACCTAATTATTATCATGGCCCAGCCAAGTAGACACACAATCTTAACTCTCACATTGGGGGAGTTGTTGTTAGGTGCTATCAAGTCAACTCCAACTTATAGTGACCCTATGTACAACAGAATGAAACACTGCCCAGTCTTGTGCCAGCTTCACAATCATTTCTATACCTGGCTCATCATTGCAGCCACTGTCAATCCATCTTGTCAAAGGTCTTTCCCTCTTCTGTTGACCCTCCACTTTACCAAGCATGATATCCTGCTCCAGGGAATGGTCCCTTCTAATAATGTGACCAAAGTAGGTGAGACAAAGTCTGGCCATTCTTGCTTCCAAGGAGCATTCTGGCTACACTTCTTCCAGGACAGATTTGTTCACACTTCTGGCAGTTCATAGTCCTTTCACTATTCTTTGCCAGCACCACAACTCAAAAGCATCGACTCTTTGGTCTTCCTTGTTCATTGTCCAGCTCTCACATGTATATGAGGTGATTGAAAATACCATGGCTTGGGTTAGGTGCCTTAAGTCTTCAAGAAGACTTTGCTCTTCAGCACTTGAAAGAGGTCCTTTGCAGCAGATTTGCCCAGTGCAATACATTGTCTGATGTCTTGACTGCTGCTTCCATTGCTGTTGATTGTGCAACAAGTAATATGAAATCTTTAACAACTTCAGTCTTTTCTCCATTTATTGTGATGCTGCTTATTGGTCCAGTTGTGAGGATTTGCATTTTCTTTATGTTGAGATATAATCCATACTGCAGACTGTAGTCTTTAATCTTCATCAGTGAGTGCTTCAAGTCATCCTTATTTTCAGCAAGCAAAGTTGTGTCATCTTTGTATTGCAGGCTGTTAATGAGTCTTCCTCCAATCCTGATGCCACGGTCTTCATATAGTCCATCTTCTTGGATTATTTGTTCAACATACAGATTGAAAAAGTATGATGAAAGGATACAAAGCTGACACACTTCCTTCTTGATTCCAAACCATGCAGTATCCCCTTGTTTTGTTTGAACGGACATCCTTCTGGTCTATGTGCAGGTTCCTGATGAGTACATGTTGGGGACCAAGAAAAAGACCCCCAAAAGAACATGTTTGCAAGGCACATGTTCTAATTACAGTGAAGAGATGGCAAGGCCTCTCTTGTGATTGAGTGTTTGCTTTTAGAGATGGCAAGGCCTCTCTGTGGTTGAGTGTTGCTTTAAGAGATGGCAAGGTCTCTCTCACTGTTAAATACTTAATTGGCAAAACATCAAAGTATTAAAAGTAGATGTTATTCTCCATGTTTTTTATCTTATTGGGATGTTCCATGCTTTGTGTCACTGTGTGTTAGTAAACATTTATCGTTTTACACTCCTTACTCCTGAGGAGATTTCTGTGATTGTTTTACTGACCACCTGTTGTCCTTGAGCATGTAGAGGAGTAAAACTTTAGCTCTGTAGAGAATAAGCTGATTGTATGACTTCCAAAACTAATGACATAATCATGTACAAACATATAAATAAAGTAGAACACAGGCATCAGGAGTCGTTCTCGCAGAACATGCAGAGTGTCTGCCTGGCCCCATTTCCTTTTAAATAATAAAAAGAAAACCATTAATCCTTTCGTGTCGCTTCATTTCATGACCTGTGGGGTTTTGCCAGTCGTGGCAATAGGTGCCCGAACAGGGACCTGGAGTGAAGCGGCACACCCGAGAGGACACCCCACTTGAAGAAAAGTGGAGCTCCGTAAGAGGAGAAAAAAAAAGGGCGAGTATGGATGAATTAAATAAATTTTTTTTAAGCTAGGCTAACATGGAGGATTCCGAATTTCATGAAAGAGATTGTTATATTTCTATTCTTAAAACATTAGTTCAAGCTAGAGGTTTTTTAGTGTCTAAAAAAGAGTTGGAGAAATTTTTGCAAAGTGTAGATCACTGTTGCCCTTGGTTTCCTCTGGAAGGAACCATTGATTGAACAGTTTGGAAGACCATCGGTCAACAAATAAATAAGCATTTAAAAGAATGTGGGCCAGAGGATTTTCCAGAGTGTGCATTTTCTATTTGGAATATCTTAAAACTGTGTTTAGAATTAGATAAGATTCTGGAATAAATGTGGGCATAGATCCTAAAGTAGGGAAGGAGAAAAAATGTAGATACAGATTCAAAGTTAAAAGAGTTAAAATTACAAGAAGAAATAGTTAAACAGAAGTTAGAAACTGAACCCTCACAAGTTAAGAGAAGTTATATTATTCCTTAAATCCATTTTTAAGTCAAACAAAACCTTTTTTAAATCAGACTGTTTCAGCTGCAACCATGCCTGCCAGCACTTGCTCTCCTCCACCTTTTAACCTTTTCCCTCCCTCAGGAAAGCAAGTTAACTATTTATCATCCAAGGTGCCTCTTTTATCACCTATACAAGCTATGGTGCAAAAGGCGAGCAAGGGTCATGGATGAGGACATTCCATTAGAATTAAAACATGTTTTTCCCTTAACAGAACACATAAATCAGCAGGCTAATCAACCAATGTAAGAACATAAAACATTTTCTTTTAAAACTCTTAAAGATTTGAAACAAGCTGCTGCTACTTATGGGCCAACAGCACTGTTTGTGAAAACCTTAATAGAAACCATTGCTCAAGAAGTTTTATGCCCTTATGATTGGTATATGCTGGCTAAAACTGCATTAGAAGGAGGAAATAATTGATCCAGAGGCTAGGGCTTTTGGTTACACCCAGCCAAAGGCCCAAGGCCATATGCATAGAATGGGATGGTAATTAAGGTGAAGAGATGAACCTGGAATGTCTTTAAAAGGATTATGTGTTTTGGATTATGTATTTATCTGAATGTACTGTGGCTATTGAATATTCTCTTACCTGCTTGTACATTAGAAATGATTATGGGGTATGTGGATAACAGAGTGTGTGTAAGTCCGCCTTCACCCAATTGGATACGTTAAAAGGGGAAATAGAATTTGCCCAGAAGAAGCACAGGCTTTTGTTTCAAACTCTGTGTGTACAGTATAGGGGGCTTAGGTAGAAAACCTGAACCCCACCCAGTACTACTGAAGGAACAGAAGATTTACATTTGAATAAGGACCTAAAGAGGAAAAGAAAATAATGACTGTTTGGCTCTTTGAATTTCCAGCAAGCAGACTGGTTTTGGGTGCATCAAGGCAGGAAAGTCTTGGTCCATGAGAGAAACCCCTCCCAGGACTGAAAGTTAAAGGAAGCCAGTGAGTAGTAGGCTTCTATGTTACTCGCTTGTGACCACCTGAGTCCACCTGAGAGGAATTGGTGGAAGTGCAACAAAGAAGAAACAGGCTGAGTTTGGTACTCTTTAACCTAGGCCACTGAGGCTGGGGATGAGAGGAAGGGCTGGCTGTTCTGAAGTGCAATGCATTGCAACCCTACAGGCATTGAAATAGTCCCTGAGGACTGAAGAGGTGAGAAAAGGTGGTGGCTGGTCTGAAGTGAAGGGAAGAGTGTGACTCCCAAACTTGGCAGCTGGTACCCAGGACCTAGCTGGGATGGCTAGGGCTGAGCTGACCAGAACCCAACCAAATGAAGAGGAAGATGTTTGACACTGAACTGGTATTAAGTTGCTGCAATTTGATGGCTTGAGCTGGGCTGGACTTTGCTTGTTTATGGATCCAGATACCTGAAACTTCCAAGCAGAACAGACATTCACCAGAGAGAAAGAACCATGCTTGTCTCCTCAGAGTACTGGTTTGATGTTGTTGTTTGCCATCGAGTCGGCCCCGACTCATAGCGACCTCTCCTTGGGTTTCCTAGGCAGTATCACTACGGAAGTAGGATTGCCCAACCTTCCTTCCGAGGAGTGGCTGGTGGATGGGCAAATTAGAAATTTGCTATTTCAAATGGGGGGAGATAAAAGCATGAAGTGGCTGGCTTACATGCTTTTATGGGTGTGGTTAATCTTAAACTGATGGTGAAGGGATGTTAATTTTTGAAGTATAAAAGGCATAATGGCTAGAATCTTTCTGGTATACTTTGCTTTGAGCCAAGATCCATTGGACATCAACAATGACATCCCTTGTTCCACATCCTCTTCTGAATCCAGCTTGCATTTCTGGAAGTTCTCTGTCAGTATACTGCTATAACTGTTTTTGAAATATCTTCAAGATTTTACTTGTGTGGGATATTAATGATATTGTTCGATAAGTTCCACATTCTGTGGGATCACCTTTCTTTGGAATGGGTACAAATATGGATCTTTTTCAGTCAGTTGGTGAGGTAGCTGTCTTCCAAATTTCTTGGCATACACAGTGAGTGCCTCCAGCATGGCATCCATTTGTTGAAATATGTCATTGGGTATTCCATCAATTCCTGGAGGCTTGTTCTTCACCAATTTCTTCAGTGCAGCTTCAACTTCTTCCTTCAGTACCATTGGTTCTTGATCATATGCCACCTCCTGATCTGGATGAAAATCTACCATTTCTTTTTGGTACAGTGACTGTGTATTCCTTCCATCTTCTTTTGATGTTTCCTGCATATTCAATATTTTGCCCATAGAATCTTTGAATATTGCAACTCGAGGCTTCAGTTTTTCTTCAGTTCTTTCAGCTTGAGAAATGCTGAGCGTGTTCTTCCCTTTTGGTTTTCTAACCCCAGGTCTTTGCACATTTCATTATAATAATTGACTTTGTCTTTTTGAGCTGCTCATTGAAATCTGTTCAGCTCATTCATCCTGTCATTTCTTCCATTTGCTTTAGCTACTCTGTTTAAGGCCAAGTTTCAGAGTCTTTTCTGACATCCATTTTGGTCTTCTTCCTTTCCTTTCTTTTTAATGACCTTTCGATTTCTTCATGGATGATGTTCTTGATGTCATTCCACAGTTCCTCTGGTTTTGGTCATTGATGTTCGGTGCATCAAATCTATTCTTTAGGTGGTCTCTAAATTCAGGAGGGATATCATCAAGATCATATTTTGGCTCTTATGGACTTGTTTTGATTTTCTTCAGTTTCAACTGGAACTTGCATATCAGCAGTTGATGATCTGTTACACAGTCAGCTCCTGGCCTTGTTTTGGCTAAAGATATTGAGCTCCATCACTTCTTTCCACAGATGTAGTTGATCTGATTCCTGTGTACTCCATCCGGTGAAGTCCACATGTATAGTTGTGTTTATATTGTTGAAAAAAGGTATTTGCAATTGTCATTGGTCTTGCAAAATTCCATCATGCGTTCTCCAGCGTTATTTCTATCACTAAGGCCATATTTTCCAACTACTGGTCATCCTTCTTTGTTTCCAACTTTTGCTTTCCAATCACCAGTGATAATCAACACATCTTGATTGCATGTTTGGTCAATTTCGGACTCCAGAAGTTGGTAAAAATCTTCAATTTCCTTTCCTTTGGCTTTGGTGGTTGGTGAGTAAATTTGAATAATAGTTGTAGTAACTGATCTTCCTTGTAGGCATTATGGATATTATCCTATCACTCATTGCATTATACTTCAGGATAGATCTTGAAGCATTCTTTGTCACAATGAATGCCATGCCATTCCTCTTCAATTTATCATTCCTGGCATAGTATCATGATTCAAAATGTCCAAAACTAGTCCATTTCAGCTTACTATGCCTAGGATATCAATCTTTATGCATTCCATTTTATTTCTGACAACTTCCTATTCTTCTAGAATCATACTTCATACATTCCATGTTTTGATTATTAATGGATGTTTGCAACTGTTTCTTCCCATTTTGAGTTGTGCCACATCAGCAAATGGAGGTCCCAAAAGCTTTTCTCCATCCACATCATTAAGGTCAGCTCTACTCTGAGAAAGCAGCTCTTCCCTAGTCGTACTTTGAGTGCCTTCCAACCTGAGGGGCTCATCTTCCAGTACTATATTAGACAATGTTTCAGGGCTATTCATAAAGTTTTCCAGTGATATATGAGACTGCTATTCGTAAGGTTTTCAATGGCCAATTCTTTGAGAGGTAGATGGCCCCTTCCTTCTTCTGAGTCTGTCTTAGTCTGGAAGCTCTGGGTAACCATGCTGGCATTTGCAACTCTGGTGGCATAGGTTCCAGCCTCACAGCAACACACAAGCCACCACAGTATGACAAACTGACAGATGAGTGGTGGATTGCAAGAGTAACATCTGTGAAAGAAAAGAGGTGGGAGCAGGATTGGGTAGCCTAGTCCAACAGGAAGCTCTAAAGCAAAGATTTCCCCTTACAGAAGTTCTTAATTAGGTAGTAATGATTAGGCTTTGCTCAATCACTGGCTGGGAACAACCTTAAGAAAACACAGACTGAAAAAAAAAAACAAACCTGAAGCTGATTCTGAAGATACAGATAGCTAGGGACTGTCAGCTAACCACTCTTTGCAGCTGTCTCATAAGTCCTTTCTTGAAAGTGAGTCTGAGTGACATATCTCCATGTCTACGACAGTTTATCTTGTATATCATGTAGATATACTTCTCCATAACACATTTGGGGAGGAGCTCTGCCAGAGCTCTGATGAAGCTTTCTTCCTGAGAGGAAACTTAGAAGAAGAAAGTTAGTGTGATAAATTAACAAACTCCATCACTACAGTTGGTCTCTTGGTCACAACTGGTACTCATCATCTCTCTTCTCCACTGTCTGTTCTCAAAACCCTCTCATGCTCTGCTGGCCTGAGGGCCTCACCTGGTTCTGTGTCACAAACCCTCATTCCTAAGGGATCTAAACCCCTCATCCTATCGTGCCGTGAATTGCTTCTAGCTTTCATCCTCCATTTTGTGATATATTATAAATTCCAGTCTCTATGCTTCTTTAGGGAGCTCTGGTAGCATAGTGGCTAAGACACTTGCCTGCTAACCAGACGGCTGGCGGTTCAAACCCACCAGCCACT
>NW_006921694.1:4455322-4480908 GCF_000298275.1 Orycteropus afer afer | reverse complement strand
CAGCGTTTGGTTCGTCATTTCACCCCTGGACTTAAGACAGCAGCCGGTCATCTGATCCGCCAATTTGGGTGTGCCAGTCCCTGCAACCATGTGAGATGGGAGAATCCTCCAGACATTTAGGACTTGCCAGCCTCCTAGCCTCTACCATTATCACCACATGAGCTGTTTCCTTGGGAGTTTGTGAGTTCTATAAGATATTATAGTGAAATACAAAACCCTAAGACAGGAGGGAGGTTACTGAGGGGAAGAAGAGGAGTTGATGTCAGAGATGATGGAGTCACACACAGTTTAGAAAATTTGGACATTTGGGACATCTTTAACTTCCGCCAAATAGAGACCAGCCTTGTGTTGATCCTTCTAAAAGAAGTTATTCAACAATGACCTTACCAATGTATTGCCTCCATCATGACATTACTGCATTTGCCAAATGAGACAAGAGACACCCAAGTGGGTTCACCTGAGTTCCACACACATTTCCCCCTGCTCCTACAAGCAGCCCTACCTCCTACTGCTCATCAGGTTCAGTTACCCCTGACAATATGGTGACTCCTCTTCTTGCCTGCTGATTCCTGGCTACAAAGTGTCCACATGGCAGCTGTTGTTTGTAGTTCAGTGGGAACTTTGTCATGTCACCTGGCAAGAATGCAACCATTTTGGGGACCAGGACCACTAACCTATAGAGTCCAGAGCTGTGAGGACCCCCAATAGGTCACTGAAAGTACTGGTGGGTGAGTTCACTCCTGCTTCTACCCCTTGGTTCTTGGTCCCAACTATTCTTCCTACTGGGGCACAGTGCCACATAAAGTTCTGAGACTCAGTGTCCTGGAGGATGGTACCCCCTTCCTTGCATGGTATTTCCTCTGAGCTGATGCTTCAGCTGCATCTTCAGCATATGTGATAATATGTGATAATTGGAGTGAACAATCCACCATTCAGCCTGGAGATCTTGGATTCGTCATTTGTTGGAGTCAACAGCCAGTATACTGCCTATCAACCTTGAGCTCATCAGCCCCTGTAGCTGCATGAGTCAGGAAAAGCCTTCACCTTGACGTTTGATCCAAGAACTTTGGACTTGCCAGTTTCTATAAGTGTGTGAGCCATTTTCCTAAGATAAATTTCCCTTTCTATATATATATAAGCTTTACTGGTTTTGTTTCTCTAGAGAACCCAGTCTAACAAATTTGGTACCAAGTGTAGTCCTTGTTGTTGTTGTTGTTGTTGTTGTTATATGCCATCAAGTCAGACCCAACTCAATAGTGACCCCTCCTTGGGTTTCCAAGGCAGTATCACTATGAAAGTAGATTGCCCCATCTTCCTTCTGAGGAGTGTCTGGTGAGTTTGAACCACCAGCCTTCTGCTTAGCAGTCAAGTGCCTTAGGCACTATGCTACCATAGGGTAGTCCTAGAGAGACAAAATCATAAGGATGGGCTTCCTAAATTGGTTCTCCAATTTGGTTAATCGTAAAGACACTAGTAACCCTACCTGTGTTAGTAAAGAGGGCCCTGCTAATCCATGGTGTGAGGTGGCAACATTAATACGCAAAATAGCACCACCAATAGATCAAGTACTTGTGAGAAGTGAGGCTCTGGGTGATGGCATATTTGATACTTTTCTGCAGTTTTTTTCAGCATGCGGAATATAAGGAAGCTGGTTGGTTGGTCCTACTTACACTAGACAAAGTGGTGAAAGAGAGAGATGAGTTCAGGGCTGCTGAGTCACGGCTTAAGCACTGTATAAAAGACCTCAATATTTCCAGTTGTGCTCTGAAAGAAAGTATTTTCTTCTAGTAACAGAGCTGATACTGCCAAAAACAAAACCCAGAGTCTTATTGTAAGGGTGGCTGAATTACAACGCCAATTAAATTACCAACCCAGAATGGTGTCTGAAGTTATAGTGAGAGCATTGATTGGGAAAAAAAATGGGATCCTAAACCTGGAATGGGGACATATGGGCAGATAACCAGGAAGATCAGGATATGGAGCCTGTAAATTCTGTTGAATCTCTCCCATCTGAAGGGATTACTGTAAAACCATTATCCCCTCCACCTCAGTTTGATGGGATTAACCTGCCTGTTCCTGCTAGATCATTTCCTGAAGCCATGGAAGACATTGCTGAATGTTCTCAGGAGCTGCCCCAACCACCCATTGTTGCTGGTAGACCTATAACTAAAGTTAAGTCCAAGCGAGCCCCAAAAGGTGAAATACAGAGTGTGACTGAGGAGGTGGTATGCTACACCCAAAAAGGCCTACTTGATTTTGCTAACATGTACAGATAGAAACCTGGAGAATATGTATGGGAATGGCTACTGAGGGTGTGGGATGATGGTGCAAGGAATGTAACATTGAGTCAGTCTGAGTTTATTGATTTAGGCCCACTAAGTACGGATTCTTCATTCAGTGTTTCAGCTTGAGAGATTAGGAAAGGATCTAGTAGTTTATTTGGTTGGCTTACTGAAGCATGGGTTATGCGGTGGCCTACCTTAAGTCAAATTGAAGTACCAGACCTGCCTTGGTATAATGCAGAAGAAGGTATCCAGAGGCTTAAGGAAATAGGCCTGTTAGAGTGGATTTATCAGATTAAACCCCTAGAGCCAGAAATGGAGAGTCAGAAGACACGCCCTTCACCAGTACCCTGAGGAATAAATTTGTGAAGGGAGCTCCACCATCCTTGAAGACTGCTGTGATTGCTATTTTATGTAAACCTGATTTGACAGTGAGAACTGCCCTAATTGAACTAAGACACTTAACTACAATGGGGCTGATTGGACCCCATGGTAGTAAGGGCCAAGTGACAGCAGTTAATCAACCAAGGCAAGGTAGGCGTGGTTACCATAATGGACAGCAGAGTCAGAACAGTAATCAGAATAGTCTTGACTCGGGTGGAATTATGGCATTGACTACTTGCGCATGGTATTCCTGGTAGTGAAATACATGGCAAATGTACTAAATATTTACTTGATGTGTATAGACAGAAGAACTCTAGGTCATGTGAACAGCAGCCTAGATTGAATCACCAGAATACAGAGTCATAGCCTCTCAATCAATTCCCAGACTTGAGTCAGTTTACAGACCCACAACCCCTTGAATGAAGGGGAGGTCAGGTCCCTTTGAGGAAGGACCCACTACATTGCCAGAAATTTATAATGTCATTCTTTCTCCCAGCCTTCCCCAAAGGGATATGAGGCCTTTTACAAGAGTGACTGTTCATTGGGGGAAAAAAAGTTATCAGACTTTTGGGGGGATTACTGGACACTGGCTCTGAATTGACACTAATTCCAGGAGACCCAGAGCATCATTGTGGCCCATCAGTCAGAGTTGGGGCATATGGAGGTCAAGTTATTGATGGAGTCTTAGCTAAGGTGTGTCTCACAGTGGCTCCAGTGGATCCTCAAACCCATCCAGTAGTGATTTCCCCAGTTCCAGAATGCATAATTGGGATAGATATACTGAGCAATTGACAGAATTCCCGTATTGGGTCCCTGACATGTGGAGAAAAGGCTAGTATGGTAGGAAAAGCCAACTGGAAGCCATTAGAACTGCCTCTACCTACAAAAATAGTAAATCAAAAGCAATACTGCATCCCTGGAGGGGTTGCAGAGATAACTGCCACCATCAAGGATGTGAAGGATGCAGGGGGTGATTCCCACCACATCCCCATTTAATTCACCTATTTGGCCTATGCAAAAAACAGATGGATCTTGGAGAATGACAGTAGATTATCGTAAACTTAATCAGGTGGTGACTCCAATTGCAGCTGCTGTTCCTGATGTGGTTTCATTGCTTGAGCAAATTAGTACATCTCCTGATCTGGCCAATGCCTTTTTCTTGTTACCAATCAAAGGACCATCAGAAGCAGTTTGCCTTCAGCTGGCAAGGTCAACAGTATACTTTCACAATGCTTCCTCAGGAGTATATCAACTACCCAGCACTATGTCATAATTTAGTCCGTAGGGATCTTGATTGCCTTTCCCTTCCACAAGACATTACACAAGACATTATGCTGATCGGGACTAGTAAGGAAGAAGTACCGATGACACTAGACTTATTGGTGAGACATATGCATGCTAAAGGTTGGGAAATTAACCCAACAAAAATTCAGGCTCCTTCTACCTCAGTGAAATTTCTAGTGGTCCAATGGTGTGGGGCATGTCGAGATATTCCTACTAAAGTGAAGGATAAGTTATTGTATCTGGCTTCCCCCACAACTAAAAAGGAGGCACAACGTCTGGTGGGCCTCTGGATTTTGGAGGCAACATATCCCTCATTTGGGTATGTTGCTGTGGCCTATTTATCAAGTGATTCAGAAAGCTGCTAGTTTTGAGTGGGGCCCAGAACAACAGAAGGCTCTGCAACAGGTTCAGGATGCCATGCAGCTGCTCTGCCATTGGCCCATATGATCCAGCTGATCCAGTGGTGCTTGAAGTGTCTGTAGTAGATAGAGATAATGTTTGGAGTCTTTGACAGGTCCCTATTGGTGAATTGCAATGCAGACCTTGGGATTTTGGAGCAAAGCCCTGCCATCCTCTGCAGTTAACTACTCTCCATTTGAGAAACAGCTTTTAGCTTGTTATTGGGCTTTAGTAGACACTGAACCATGGGCCACCAAGTCACCATGAGACCTAAGCTGCCCATGATGAACTGGATATTGTCTGACCCACAGAGTCATAAAGTTGGACATGCACAGCAGCACTCCATCATTAAATGGAAGTGGTATATCAGAGATCGGGCTTGAGCAGGACCTGAAGGCACAATAAGTTGCACGAGGAAGTGGCCCAATTGCCTGTGGTCTCCACTCCAGTCACATTACCTTCCCTCTCCCAGTCTGCATCTATGGCCTCATGGGGAGTTCCTTATGATCAGTTGAATGAGGAAGAGAAGACTTATGCCTGGTTTACAGATGGTTCTGCACAATATACAGGCACCACTCGAAAGTGGACAGCAGTAGCACTGTAGCCCCTTTCTGGGACTTCCTTGAAGGACAGTGGTGAAAGGAAGTCTTCCCAATGGGCAAAACTTCGAGCCAGACATATGGCTGTTCACTTTGTATGGAATAAGAAGTGGCCAGATGTGCGATTATATACAGATTCATGGACTGTGGCTAATGGCTTGGGTGGATGGTATAGGACTTAGAAGGAGCATGATTGGAAAATTGGTGACAAGGATATATGGGGAAGAGGTATATGGATAGATCTTTCTGAATGGGCCAAAGGAGTAAAGATATTTGTGTCTCATGTGAATGCCCACCAAAAGGTGACCTCGGCAAAGGAGGACTTTAACAATCAGGTGGATAGGATGACACATTCAGTGGAAACCAGCCATCCTTTTTCCCCAGCTACTCCTGTCATTGCTCAATGAGCTCATGAACAAAGTGGCCATGGTGGCAGGGATGGAGGTTATACATGAGCTCAGCAACATGGACTCTCACTTACCAAGGCTGATTTGGCTACCACCACTGCTGAGTGCCCAGTCTGCCAGGCGAAGAAACCAACACCGAGTCCACAATATGGATTCCTCGGGGTGATCAGCCAGTGGTAGGTTGATTACTTTGTACTACTTCCATCATGGAAAGGACAGCGTTTTGTTCTTACTGGAATAGATACTTATTCTGGATATGGATTCTCCCTCCCTGCATGTAATGCTTCTGCTAAAACTACCATCTGTGGACTTACAGAATGCCTTATCCACCATCATGGTATCCCACACAGCATTGCTTCATATCAAGGGACTCACTTCACAGCAAATGAAGTGTGGCAATGGGCCTATGCTCATGGAATTCACTGGTCTTACCATGTTCCCCATCCTGAAGTAGCTGGCTTGACAGAATGATGGAATGGCCTACTGAAAACACAATTACGGTGCCAGCGAGGTGGCAATACCTGGAAGGGTTGGGGCATTGTTCTCCAGGAGGCTGTATATGCTCTAAACTAGTATCCAATATACAATTCTGTTTCTCCAATAGCCAGCATTCACAGGTCCAGGAACCAAGGAGTGGAAACAGGATTGGTACCACTCACTATTACCCCTAGTGATTCACTCAAAAAATGTTTGCTTCCTGTCCCTGCTACCCTATGCTCTGCAGATCTGGAGACCTTAGTTCCAAAGGAAGGAACACTCCCACCTGGAGACACAATACTGATTGCATTGAACTGGAAATTAAGAATGTCACCCAGTCATTTTGGCTTCCTCATGCCTCTGGATCAACAGACAAAGAAGGGCATTTCTGTACTATCTGGTGTGATAGATCCTGATTACCAAGGGGATATTGAATTGACATTACATAATGGAGGTGTTCTGGTTACCTAGTGCCACTCTGACAAGAATATACCACAAATGGGATGGCCTTAACAAACAGGAGTTTATTCTTACAATTTGGAGGCTTTCAGTCCAAGTTCAAAGTGCCAGGCTCTAGGGGCTGGGTGAAAGCCCCACAACCTTGGGGTCTAGCTCTGCTTCCTGCTCCCAGCCCACTGGAGCTAGAGGCGTTTCTTCACTCAGACAGCTGCTGGCTACTGAGGTTGAGAAGCCCCAAAGTTGACAAGTAAAAATGCACAGTCTGATGTTACCAAACCACACAGTAGGTCATTAACTTAAGTCCATTGTAAGTTCCAAGGTCGGCAGAGCATAGCAGGCTGCTGAGCAATGACACAGCTACATGCAGGGTCCAAGCGTGCCATAGGCTAGAGACCATTCTCAAAGCTTCTCTTTATATACAGGAAGCAGACCACATATCCAAAGGCAGCTACTCAGCTGTTCCTAGTACCTTCCACCATGGAGTTGATAACCAATGTCATCATGGGGAATACTACATTCAGCTGCCCAGCCACTCAACCAGGCCTAGCCAAGTTGACACACTAACAAAACCACCACAGGAGGTAAAGAAAAATATGTCTGAAATAAAAGTGATTCTTTAGGACGTCTCTTAGTACTACCATGCCCTGTGATTAAAGTCAATGGAAAATTACAGCAACCCAATTCTGATATGACTGCTAATGGCCCAGACCCTTCAGGAATGAAGGTTTGGGTCACCCCACCAGGCAAAGAACCACGCCCAGCTGAGGTGCTTGCTGAAGGCAAGGGAAATAGAGAATGCGTGGTGGAAGAAGGTAGTTCCGAATATCAGCTACGACCACATAACCAGTTGCAGAAACAAGGACTGTGATTGTTATATTTCTTCATTGTGTATGTGCATCAGATAGTTTTGTTTCCTTCTGTTATGAACTGTGAAATGTAAATGGTTATTGTGTTTCAGTTGTACGTGTGTTAGTGTATCATGTTAGGCACAAATATGACTTTATAATTGTCCTTATGTAGAGATTTTATATGGTTAAGAAGATCTGTACAATAGCCAAACTGACAATGGGTGGACTGTGATAGTTGGAGCTATGTGTCAACTTGGCTGGATCACAATTCTGTGTGGTTTAAGCAATTGTGATGTGGCTTTTTCCAATGATGGGATCAGATGAATATGTTTTGAGCAGCCAATCTGTTGAAAGGGAGTTTCCCTAGGGGTGTGGCCTGCTTCCAGTACATTTATGGACATCCTGGGAAAAGAGACACTCTTCTGTGGATTGGGATTCTGTTGTGCTGCCTACAACTGTCTGTAAGCGAGCAAGCCACCATTCGGCCTGGAGATCTTGGATTCGTCATTTGTTGGAGTCATTAGCCAGTATACTGCCTGCCAACCTTGAGCTTGTCAGCCCCTGCAGCTGCGTGAGTCGAGAAAAGCCTCCAGCTTGATGTTTGATCCAAGAACTTTGGACTTGCCAGCTTCTATAAATTTGTGAGCCCTTTTCCTAAGATAAATTTCCCTTTTTCTCTCTGTATAAGCTCTACTGGTTTTGTTTCTCTAGAGAACCCTGTCTAACACAGAATACCATTACAACACGCTTTTAAGCTGGGAGCTCCTAAATGGAGAAGTATATGATATGACAAGTGAATCTGCAACATGGTTCCCCTGGATGGATACTATGTTGTGTTTCATATCTGTATGTCACACATTCTGTAGATGGCTTACTCTTGGTGTTGCCTGAGGCCCTGCAGGTCTGTTTGAAAAGGCAAACTTATACTCTGAATAAGTTTTCTTCCTGTGAAAAAATAACATTGGCCCTTCCAGGATGAAAGGGTCCAAGTAATCAGTTTGCAACCAAGTGACTGGTTAGCCCCCAAGAAATAATGCCATCCATATTAAGCAGTCAACATTGCTCTCCATTGCTGGCAGGCTAAACATTCAAAGATAGTCACCAGATCAGCCTTGCTAAGTGGGAGTCCCTGCAAAGCCTCCATTTCTGGCAATGTGGCATATCATCCATTTGCCTTTCATGCCAGCAAACATCAACTGGTCAAATTATTTAGTCCACTTGGTTGTTTGGTGCCCATTCCATTTGAGTAATTTCTGGTAGATACTTTGTACCCACTCTGGTATGCCCATCTACATGTCTCTACCCAAGACTTCCTTGACTCTGATCTTGTAATCTTTCTCCTACCAAGCCTCTGATCATTCACTACAGTCCATGAGTCCATATATATTTTAATTTTGGGTCACTTCTCCTTTTACACAAAATGGATGATCAGGCACACCTACTGAAGCACTGCTCATTAGGAAGATTTTTCCTTCACCACTGTCTTTCACAGCACCCACTGCATAAGGCTATGATATAGCCAGTACCTACTTCTTTGTACCCACATACCAAGACAACCAATCCATAAACCAAGCTAGGTCTACCTTTAGCTGGTAGCTCTGATGGTGTGGTGCCTAAGGCATTTGACTGCTAACCAGAGAGCTGGTTATTCAAGTCCACCATCCACTCCTCAGAAAGAAGATTGGGCAATCTGCTTTCGTTATGATGCTGCCTTGGAAACCCAAGGAGGGGTCTCTATGAGCTGGAGCCGACTCGATGGCAGTGAGGTTTTTTTTTTTTTCCAGTTTAGCTGGTAGTGTGGGAGTTCCGTACAGCCACTATTGTGAATTGAAGGAGGACTCTGGACTCATGGTGGGTACTCTGGTACTTGTGTTGGACATTGTAGATGCCACGGGGGTCTGGGCTAACTGTTCATGCAGCTTTCTTGTGCCCTTTCTTCCTACTCATGCTCAGCTCTAGATGTACCTTTCCCATCTTATGATTGATTGCTAGGCCTGCCTGACGTTATAACTTCTTGCCCAACTCATGAAGGGCAGTTTCAGACTCATGATCACTTGGTATCCCAAGGTCAAGCTTTAGAATTCTATCAGAGCCCATAAGCATACTAGAAGCTGTGTTACGAAAATGTGTAATCCTGTGCTGCAGATGGTGTAGGTTGCTCTATAACTTCAGGCACTTGGGTTATGATTCTTCCACTGAGGTTTGCCCTAAACTCCACATTATATCTGTTTCTAGTACTGACATCTCAAATACTCTAGAGTCTGCTGGAATCATTTGTCTCAAGTAGCAGGGCTGCTGCACTGCAACCAGGACCTGCTATAGAGCTGTTTTCTCCCTGAGGCTCCATTCAAAGTTGGTAGCCTTCCCTATCACCTAGTATATGAGCTAGAGCAGTTTTCTTAGGTGTGGAATATGTTGCCTCCAAAACCCAAAACAGTCATTATGTTTCCTTCATTGTAACGGGGATGTATAATACAGAAATTTGTCCTTTACTTTGAAGGTAATATCCTGGCATGCACCAAGTCACTGAAAGCCCAAAAACTGCTGAGTTGTCAAATATCTATTTTTTGCAAATTATATCTCCTTCCCTGTAGAGCATATGTTCTTAACAAAGTCTTCATCATGCTAGCATCCTCTTACTCATCCTGCCAGATCAGCATGATGTCACCAATGTAATGGATCAATGTGATGTTCTGTGATACATCCAGATGGTCCAGATGTCTTCAAGCTATATTATGACAGATGGTGATTGAGTTGACAGCTATGGAGCAAGCTGTTACTGATCTTTCCTGACTGGGATAGAAAAGAACACATTTGCCAATCAATGACTACGTACTTACCAGAGACTGTATTAATGTGCTAGAGCAAAGAAACCACATCTGGCAGAGCAGCTGTGGTCAGGGCTACTTCTTGGTTGAGTTAGCAATAGTCTCCAGTATCCATTTGGTTTCCATAGAAACCAAACAAGCAAATTAAATGGAGCTATTATAGGGACCACCATGCCTGTATCTAATGACTGGCACTAATTTCCAGCTATCCATCTCTAGGGTGAGATACTATTACAATCCACTACATTAATGGAAGAGAAGACTGTTTCAGAGGTTTTCACTTAGCCTTTCCTAATATATTAAGGTCCACCCACACAGGTCCAATATCTGGGTTATTCCAGTTGCCAAATATATCAATCTCAATTACATATTTGAGGACCAGAAAATTACTACTATGTGAGTTCACAGACCTATTGGACCCAGACTTTGGCCTGGACTCTGTTTATTTCCTGCCCCTTGTATGCCTTCACTCTAACACAGAGCCTATAATGAAGTTTCTTTGGGTGTCAGTATCAACTCAGTCCCTGTATCAAGCAGTCCTTGAAATGTCCAAAAATGCCCTTTATCCAGTGAACAATCACTCAAGCAAATGGCTGTAGATCTCCTAGGGAAAGGACAAGGAAAATCATTATATATTACACAATTCTTCCCACTGGGACCCAGCCACCTCTTCCAAAAACCAGCGCCAGGTCTGAAAATGGAAAATTAGCTCAGGTCCAGGGCAAGGGACTCTTTTGGGGGAAATGCCCTCACCCTCCTGCTCATCTATCCTTGCCCTATTTTGTTTATGTATATTAAGCAAAAAGAGCCCTCATCAGGCAGTGTTTAAGCACTCCACTGCTAATTGAAAAGTCTGTGGTTTGAACCTACGAGCTGCTCAACCAAAACAAAAAAACATAAACTTATTGCCTTCAAGTCAGTTCTGACTCATAGCAACCCCTTCTTAGGTTTCTGAGGCAGTATCTCTATGGAAGTAGATTGCCCCCATCTTCCTTCTGGGGAATGGCTGGTGGGTTTGAACCACCAGCCTTCTGGTTAGCAGTCAAATGCCTTAGGCATTATACCACCAGAGCTTGTGACAGTCTGCTTCCATTAAGATATACATAGAGCCTTCCAAACTCTGTGGGGGCAGTTCTGCTCTGCCCTACAGGGTCACTATGAGTCAGAATCAACTAACTGGTAGTGGATTTAGTTTTGGTATATTAAGCAGTGCCTGTTAGCTTCCCAGATATTTTGCTCCTAGGGATGCTGTGTTCTGTGAACTATCTCTGTAACTGTGCACATTATGACCCTCTGGCTTCTGATGGTTATGTGCTACCACTTGGCTTCTATTGCTCTAGACCGGTCTCATCCCCATTGCTATCAGTGAGCCAAATTCTGTGACTGCTTCTCCTGACATCAGCCCTGACCTGCAGAGGAGAACCACACTGAACTTCCTAGTGATGCTGGAGTCCCTCTCATCAGCACATATCAGATGCCCTTGGTGTATGGTGTGTCTTTGGGCCTTTCTGAGGCATATATGCCTTGGTTGGTCTTCTGGCCTTGCATAATACATCCATTCCAGGTTGCTCACTTCCCTGATCCTTTTACTTTCTTCCTCTTTTATATACTATGGCAATTTAAGCATTTCAGTTCAGGCTCAGTGAGGGCCATTGCTTTTTCCAGGCTCCTCTGAGACACCCTAGCAGCAAACTTACTTTATCCCTGGGAGTCCTTGCCTGTGTGTTCAGTTCTCTTATCCTGAGAGAGTTGACCCCCAAGTCAATGAACTATTGTGATTTAGTCTCAGGTTTTAAATCATCAGGGTAATAATGCAACATAGTAGGAACCCTCCATTTCCATTTTTCTTTTATTTACCATTCCCTTTACCTGTCAAATGCCTGAATCATTGCACCAGCCAGAGCATTTCTCTTCACTAGTACATTGTCCCACTTCACCAACAGTGAAAGTTTTAGAAATTGGCCTATCACCCTTTGCCAGGGACTGGCAGTGCTTGATGCATCACCGGGAATGGGGTCCCTATTGCTATCCAGGTGGAGAGTGATCCAGTCCCAAACCCCATTTTACTATCTTCTGTCTTGGGCTACTTCTGGTACTAACCATGTCAGTTGTGCTCTATGGGAAGCAGGTACTGAGACAGAATTAGGAATGTAAGAAATGTATGGAGAGGAACACCTATGAAAGAAAAATGGAGGAAGCAGGATTGGGCAGGGAGAGTCATCAGACTGATACAGACTTAACAAAGTCTCTGACAGCTCAGTAGGGAGCTCTGAAGCAAAGATTATCTGTTAGAGGAGGCATAAATTGGGTGAAAATGGCTAGGCCCTTGTACCACAGCCTTGCTCAGCCATTTGGTGAGGGCTATCCCAGGACAACCAGTAGCATACCAGTTCAGTCAGTGGCTTGAGGCCACCCAAGAAGAGCATGGTCATGACTACCATTGTCAAAATTAATCATTGGCTGGGTGCTGCCACAAGAAGAGTGTTCAAAAGCTGAGGCAAATTCTGATGGTGCAGTCAGCTAACCACACGCCTCGCAGCTGATTAGCTGTGAAGTTCTTTCTTAAGGGGGTATCTCAGCAGTGTATGTCCATGTCTGCCACAACTCCATAACTATGCTTTTTAGTATTTTACAATATATCAATTATGTCCAATTATCCTTATTTGACAACTATTGCATTGTCCATATTTCATCTTTTCTTGGATTTTTTCCAAAAGACCCAAACCAGCTACTGTCAAGTAAATTCTGACTCATGGTGACCCCATGTATGTCATAGTCGAACTGTGCTCTGTAGAGTTTTCAATGGCTGATTTTTGAGGAAATAAATTGCCAGGCCTTTCTTTTGAGGTTCCTCTGGGTGGACTCAAATTTCTAACTTTTTGAGTAAGAGTCAAGCACATTAACCATTTGTGCCACCCAGGGACACCTTTCTTAGCTTTGTTCCTCTAAAACACAGGGCTGCTGGCAAGTATTAAAGTGCTAATACTTAATCTGAGAGATACAAGTCCCAAATAATGAGAGGGAGAAAAAAAAAAAAAGAAGAAAAGGTGTCAGGGAAGAAATGATACATGCCTGCACTGGCACCACTCTACAGTGAGCTGTGTGAAGAGAACACAGCAGGTCATTCATATATATGCTCTTCCAACAACAGGGACTTCTCTAGAATGGATACAAGAATTATACTCAGTGAAGTAAACAGAATGAAGAAAGAAGGGAAATTTATCTGCCTGGCTTTTTCCTATCTCCCATTTCCCAAAAGTCAAATTTCACCCCAGGGGGTACTCACATTTCCAGGTTGCACCAGCCAGCCCTCAGGAAGCCACAGTCTGCACCTTGCATGTAGCATTTCAAAAAAGTGTGGAAATGGATGTTGTCTCCGCATGGGTAAGTTCAACATGTGGGGTGTGCAGGCCCTGGAGCCCACACTTATCTAGGATTGCAGCCAACTTTGAAAGTTCTACAAGGCAGCAGTGGGGAGGTCTGAGATACAGGTAGTGTCTTCAGAAAGAAAGAGACAATTGAGGAAAGCTTAGATGTCTGATAAAATTTAAAGTTTGACAGTGTCTAAGTGTAGCATGCTTAATTAAGGAATTTAATATTTATTTAAAGATTTAAAAAAACTTTAAAAAGTATTATTATAAAAGCAGCAGATATGCATTGGAGATAAATTTAAAATGACAGGTACTTCAAGAAAGTAGCAGATGTGCTGCCATCTCTCTGCCAAGGAGGTCCAACAGAGAGATCTCAGATCCAAGGACCCAACCCACTCCACTCCTAGGCTGTTTCCTGATAATGATGAGATTCCCCTTTCCACCCTCTGAGATAGCTCATTTTAAGCCTAGTGAGATGGCAAAACTGACTGATCCCCACTGAACTCATTCCTGTGGCTTCCAGCCAGACAATAGACAGGCATATGGGGTGAACCTTTGTATAAGGTAGATACCCTCCCTAGAGTGCACAATCAGTTGTGGGAGAATAAAATGGTAGTGTTTGCACAAGGAGATAGCTGGGGGTAGGGGTGGGGGGTGGGAGTGCATGGAAGATACAGAGAAGAGGTAACTACTGGGAGATAGTGCGAAGAGAGCTGTTACATCTCAGGGAATTGCAGTCAAGTCATGAAACAAAATGTGTATGAAATGCTGTATGGGAAATGAATTTGCTCTGTAAACTTTCACGCAAATCACAATAAAAATAAAAAATTAAAAAAAAAAAACTTAAATGACAGGTAAACCAAAACAAGAATCTTTAAGTCACTACCTAGAGATAATCACTTCTAAAACCTTGGTGTATATCTTCTTACACATTTATTTATTTATTATTGTGATTTGGGTGAAAGTTTACAGAGCAAATTCAATTTCCATACAGCAATTCACTTCTTACACATTTTTCCACACTTATGTACAAAAATTAAACCCTACTGTAAATACTATTATATAAACTGTTTTTTTCACTTCTTGTATCTTTAAGATGTTAAAAAAATATTTATCTTCAAGGAAAGTAGCTAAAGCAAATGAAAGAAATGATGACGTAAGGGAGCTAAACAGATTTCAAAAGGTAGCTTGGGAAGACGAAGTATTATGATGAAATGTGCAAAGGCCTGGAGCTAGAAAACCAAGAGCAGAACATACTGAGCATTTCTCAAGCTGCAAGGACTGAAGAAAAATTCAAGTCTAAAGTTGCAGTACTAAAGGTGTCTATAGGCAAGATATTGACTGATAAAGGAAGTGTAGTGCCAATTTGGCTGGACAGCTGGATGTGGTGATTCCCCATGATGAGACTGGTAATCAACTCAGTGGTGGAATCTGCTGTGAGCAGCTGAGTAGCTGCCTTAGGGATGTGGTCTGCTTCCAGTATATAAGGAAAAGCTTTAGAAAAGTCTCTAAGATTTTGGGCATGTTTGAATTCTGCAGTTAGCCAAGTCTTCATTCAGCAGCCTGCCACATGGCCTGCTGATCTTGGGACTGTTTCTGGACTTGAACTAGTGGCCTGCTGTGTTGCCTGATAATCTTGGGACTCTACTATTTTATACTTGTTGACTTTGGGTCTGTCAGCTTCAGCAGCCAGCAGCTGCCTGACTTAAGAAGACACCTCCAGCTTCAGTGGGCCAGGACAAGAGGCAGAGCTAAAGCCCAAGGCGGAGGGGTCTTTACCCAGCCCTTAGAACTGGCACCTTGATTCAGACTGCTAGCCTTCTAAACTGTAAGAAAATAAACCCCTGTTTTATTTAAGCCATTCATTTGTGGTATCTTCTGTTAGAGCAGCACTAGAGGACCAAAACAGGAAGCATCAAAAGAATATGTAAGGAATACACATAGTATTATCAGAAAGAATTGGCCAATATTCAGTCATTTCAGGAAGCAGCATATGATTAAGAACCAATGGTATTAAAGGAAGAAATCCAAACTGCTCTGAAAAAAAAAATGGCAAAAAAATAAAGCTCCAGGAATTGATGGAATACCTATTGAGATTTTCTCAAATGGATGCAACACTTGAGGCACTCACTTGTTTATGCCAAAAAAAACTTGGAAGACAGCTACTTGGCAAACCAACTGGAAGAGGTTGATATTTGGGCCCATTGCAAAGAAAGGTGATCCAACAAAATGCAGAAATTGTCGACCATTATTGTTAATATCACACACAAGTAAAATTTTGCTGAAGATAATTTTTAAATGGTTGCAGCAGTGTATTGACAGGTACATGCCATAAATGCAAGCTGAGTTCAGAAGAGGACCTGAAACAGATGTCATTGCTGACGTCAGATGGATCTGGGCTGAAAGCAAAGAATACCAGAAAGATGTTTATCTATGCTTTATTAACTTTGTGGGTCATAACAAATTATGTATAACACTGCAAAGAAATGGAAATTCCAGAACACTTAATTGTACCATGCTGAACCTGGACATAGACCAAGAGGAAGTCATTTGAACAGAACAAAGAGATACTGTTTTGGTCATCTAACAGAAATACCACAAATGTATGGCTTCAACAAACTGGGCTTTATACTTTTACAGTTTAGGAGGCTGGCAGTCTGAGTTCAAAGTACCAGCTCTAGGGGCTGGGTGATCAAGAACCAGTGGTATTGAAGGAAGAAGTCCAAACTGCAGAAAGCATTAGCTAAAAAAAAAAAAAAAAGCCTCCAGGAATTAACAAAATACGAATTTAAATGTTTCAACAAAAGAATGCACATCTGGAGGTGATCACCCATCTATGCCAAGAAATTTAGAAGACATCTACATGGCCAGCCAACTGCAAGAGATCCATATTCATACCCATTCCAAAGAAACGTGATCTAACAGTATATGGAAATTATAAAAAAAATACTGATATTACATGTAAGTAAAATTTTTCTGAAGGTAATTCAAAAATGGTTGCAACAGCCCATCAACAGGGAAGTGACACAATTTCAAACCAAATTCAGAAGGGAAAATGGAATTAGTGACATCATTACTGATGTGAGATGGACCTTGGCTAAAAGGAGAGAAAACCAGAAAGATGTTTACTTGTTTTTTTTGACCATACAAAGGCATTCACTATTTATTATGCGTGGATCATAATAAATAATGTGAAGAGTAATAATTACAGAACACTTAAGTATGCTCATTGTGGAACCTGTACCTAAGCCGAGAACAAGGAGATTTTACGTGGTTTAAAATCAGGAAAGGTGTCAGGGTTGTATCCTTTCATCATACTGATACAATCTATGTTGAGCAAGCAGTAGAAGAAGCTAGACAATATGAAGAAGAATGTGGCATCAGGATTGCAGAAAGACTCACTAACAACCTGGATATGCAGATAACACAACCTTACTTGCTGAAAGTGAAATGACTTGAAGCACTGACTTATAAAGGTCAAAGACTACAGTCTTCTGTATGGATTATACTTGAACATAAAGAAAACAGAAATCCTCACAACTTATTCCAATAAGCAACATCATGATAAACAGAGAAAAGATTGATGTTGCGAAGTATTTCATTTTACTTGAATCCACAATCAATGCCCATGAAAACAGCAATCAAGAAATCAGATGACATATTACATTGGGAAAATCTGTTGCAAAAGACCATTTTAAAGTGTTAAAAAGCAAAAATGTTACTTTTGAGGACTAGGGTACATCTCACCCAAGCCATGGTATTTTCAGTAACTTCATGGGCATGGGAAAGCTGGACAATGAACAAGGAACACCAAAGAAGAGTTGATGCCTTTGAATTATGTTTTTGGCGAAGATTATTCAATGCAGCATGGCTTGCTAGAAGGTTAAACACATCTGTCTTGAAGCATAGGAAGAATGCTCTGTAGACGTGAGGATGGCAAGATTTTATTTCACCTACTTTGGACATGTAATCAGGAGGGACCAGTCCCTGTAGAAGGACATCATGCTTGGTGATGTACGGGTCAGTGAAAAAGAGGAAGACCCTCAATGAGATGGATTTACACTGGCTACAACAGTGGACGCAAGCATAGCAACGATTGTGAGAATGACATAGGATCAGGCAGTGTTCATTGCATTGTACATAGGGTTGCTGAATCGTTACTGACTTGGCCGTACTTAACAATAACAACAACAACAACATTGTTTATATACAATAATTTATTTTATCAATTCCTTTAGAACAGCCTTTAAGTTGTCATCAGTTACATCTTTGCAACTAAATCGTTGAGTCATCCTTAATTATTTCTCTTTTTATTCCTAATGACCTAAGTAATCCTTTGAAACCCATGCACTTAGCCAATCTGGAAGTTAAGATCCTCCAAGAAGCAAATACCAAGATGGGATTTGATGTGCAAGATATTTTTTTTGGAAAACATCTAGCAGGAAATAGGGAGGAAGGTAGAGAAAGGGGAAGGACTGTTAGATTGTGATGCAAGTTCGACCCCCCCAGTGAAGGATGGGGGAAGAAATGAAAGTTTGGTAAGAAACACCTTAGACAACCAGTCTTAGACTGCTAAAACAGTTTTGGTGAGGCTAATAGGGAGTCCTCAAGTTAAAGGTACCCATCAGAGGAGTCTTGTGTCTCACAGGAACAGGCTTGCCTTAGTATCTTCCACATTCAGTCATTGGTTGGGAGCAGCCTGTGAGAAGCATAGATTCAGGACATAGCAGTTGGGACCATCAGTCAGTTATTCTGGAAGATCTGAGAGGCACATTCTCATGATTGCCACAAACACCATCTGTGCTTTCAGAAAATTTGCTACTATTGACTCTAATTAGTGACACAATGAGGACACAAATATGAATAGGATGTGCTGCTCACAATATGCTCAGGTGGCATAGTGCCTAAGGCATTTGACTGCTAACCAGAAGACTGGCAGTTCAAACCCACCAGCCACTCCTCGGAAGGAAGGTTGGGCAATCTACTTCCATAGTGATACCACCTCGGAAACTCAAAGAGGGTAGCTATGAGTTGGAGCTGACTGGATGACAGTGAGTTTTTTGAAACTCACAATATAGTACTTTAGTTTGAGTGGATTATCAGGAATAATTTTTCAGGAATTAGAAACAGAGAGAAAGAGATTTCCAAAATCTCCAAAGTCAGCTCTTCGGAGTATGGTGTCTTTATTTTGATTGAGGTGAGTTTTCAGACTATTGGACAATTTCTAAGCTAAATACTAAATGGGTTTTGGCTTCTTTCTCATTGGTAATACCCATACCTCTACGTCTTTTCCCTGATGAGGATAATTTGGATGAGTTTGGCATAAATTAAAGTCTACAGCATGAAACAGTAACTGCATCTCTCATATATTTATTTATTTTTGAGAAAGACCAATATACACATTCCTTTTTGTTGTTAGGTGTTGTCAGGTCAATTTCAACTGATGGTGACCCCATGTGACAGAGTACAACTGTTGTTGTTGTTTTGTGCCATCGAGTCAGACCTGACTCATAGTGACCCCTCCCTGGGTATCTGAGGCAGTATCACTATGGAAGTAGATTGCCCAACCTTCCTTCCAAGGAATGGCTGGTGGGTTTGAACCGCCAACCTTCTGGTTAGCAGTCAAGTGCAACTACGCCATAGGATTTTCTCAACTGTAGCCTTCATGGAAGTAGATTACCAGGTCTTTCTCCTATGGAGCTATTGTTAGGTGTTGTTCAGTCGGCTTCGACTCATGGTGACCCTACGTACAACAGAATGAAACTCTGCCTGGTCCTGCACCATCCTCACAATTCCTGAGCCCATTATTGCAGCCACTGTATCAGTCCATCTTGTTGAAGGTCTTCCTTTTTTTTGCTGACCCTCCACCTTACCAAGGATAATATTGTTCTCCAGGGAATGGTCCCTTCTAGCAGCATGACCAAAGTAGGTGAAACGAAATCTATTCTTGCTTCTAAGGAGTGTTCCAGCTGCATTTCCTCCAGGACAGATATGTTTGTTCTTCTGGCAGTCCATGGTATTTTTAGTGTTCATCTCCAAAATCACAATTCAAAGGCATCAACTCCTCTTTGGTTTTTGTTATTCATTGTCCAGCTTTCCTATGCAATTGAGGCTATTGAAAATACCATGGCATGGGTTAGACATACCTTAGTCTTCAAAGTGATGTCTCTGCTCTTCAATACTTTAAAGGGGTCTTTTGCAGCAAATTTACCCAGTGCAACACATCACCTGATTTCTTGACTGCTACTTCCATGGATTTTGATTGTGGATCCAAGTAAAATGAATTCCCTGACAATGTCAATCTTTTATCCATTTATTGTGATGTTGCTTGTTGGTTCAGTTGTTAAGATTTTTGTTTTCTTTATGTTGAGATGTAATCCATACTGACGACTATAGTTTTTGATCTTCATCAGTCAGTTCTTCAAGTCATCTTGACTTTGAACAAGCAAGGTTGTGTCAACTGCATATTGCAAGATGTTAATTGTTCTTCCTCTGATCCTGATACCATGTTCTTCTTCATATAGTCCAGCTTCTTGGATTATTTGCTCAACTCAGATTATAAAAATTGAATAAATATGGTGCAAGAACACAACCCTGCCATACAACCTTCCTGATTTTAGACCATTCAGCATCCCCTTGTTCTGTCCGAACGACAGTCTCTTGATCTAAGTCCAGATTCCTCATGAGCACAATTAAATGCTCCGGAATTCCTCTTCTTTACAATGTTATCTATAATTTGTTATGATCCGCACAGTCAAATGCCTCTGCATAGTAAATAAGACACAGGTATTTTCTGGTATTCTTTGCTTTCAGTTAAAACCCATCTGACACCAGCAATGATATCCCTTGTTCCATGTCCTCTTCTGATTCCAACTTGCATTACTGAAAGTTCCCTGTCAATATACTGCTACAACTATTTTGAATTAACTTCAGAAAAATTTTACTTGTGTGTGATATTAATGATATTGTTTGATAATTTCCACATTCTGTGGGACTACCTTTCTTTGGAATGGGTACTAATATGGATCTCTTCCAGTCAGTTGACAAGGTAACTGTCTTCCAAATTTCTTGGCATGAGCAAGTAAGTGCCTCAGTGCTGCATCTGTTTGTTGAAACATCTCAGTAGACATTCCGTCAATTCCTGGAGCCTTGTTTTTCTCCAATTCTTCAGTGCAGCTTTTATTTCTTCCTTTAATACCACTGGTTCTTGATCATATGTAACCTCCTGAAATAGCTGAACATCAACCAATACTTTTTGATACAGTGACTCTGTGTACTCCTTTCATTTTCTTTTCATGCCTCCTTCATCATTCAATATTTTGCCCATAGAATCTTTCAGTATGGCAACTCATCTGCCAGTTTGTTGTGCTGTGGTGGCTTGCATGTTGCTGTGAAGCTGGAGGCTGTGCCAGTGGTATTTCAAATACCAGTCAGCTCACCCGTGGTGGACAAGTTTCATTAGAGCTTCCAGACAAAGACAGACTGGGAAGAAGGACAGAAAAAAAAAAAAAAAAAAAAACCTCACTGCCATCAAGTCGGTTCTGACTCATAGTGACCCCTCCTTGGGTTTCTGAGCTGGTATCTCTACGGGAAGGACATCACCCAGTCTTCCTTCTGAGGAGTGGCTGGTGGTTTGAACCACCAGCTTTCTGGTTAGCAGTCAAATGCCTTAGGCCACCAGAGCTCCTGGGAAGGACAGGACCATCCAATTCTGAAAAAAAAAATTGGCCAGTGAAAACCTTATAAGTGAAATGAAGCCACTGGGTAGGTGCAAATTGCCAACCTTTCGGCAGCCGAGTGCCTAACCATTTGTGCCACTAAGGCTCTTTCATACATCTCAAAGTACATGTTTTCTCCTTATTTTCCTATTCTTATATCCTTTATTTAGATAGATAGATTTTTTTCATGCATTAGTTTCTTAATGCTATTTATAACAAATCACTACAAACAATGGATTTAAACAATACAAATTTACTTATTTATTCTCTTAAAATTCTAGACATGAGAAATCCAAAATGGATCTCACTGGGCTAAAATCAAGGTATCTATAGAACTGCATTCCTTTTGGAGTCTCTTGGAGAGAATCTGGTTTTTTGCCTTTTCTAGCTTCCAGAGGCCACCTATATTCCTTGTCTTGAAGCCCCTTTCTTCAATTTCAAAACCTGTAACAATCAGCCAGATTCTTCTTATAGCACATTACCCTGATCCTGCTTCCATCATCACATCTCCTTCTCTGACTCTGCATCCCTTTCCATTTTTAAGGATCCTTATGATTACATTTGGCCCACCCAGATAATCCAGGATAATCTCTTTGAGGTCAGCTGATTAGCAACCTTAATTCCATCTGTAGCTTTAATTCCCTTTGCCAACATATAACCTAACATAGGGAGCTCTGATAGAATAGTGCCTAAGGCATTTGACTGTTAACCAGAAGGCTGATGATTCAAACCCACCAGCCACTCCTCAGAAAGAAGGTTGGGCAATCTATTTCCATAGAGACACTGCCTCAGGAACCCAAGGAGGGGTCACTGTAAGTCAGGATGGATTCAACGGCAGTCAGTTTGGTTTTTTGGTTTTAACCTAATGTATTCACAGGTTCTGGAGATTAAGAGGTAGACAGACATCTTCCATGGGCCATTAGTCTTCTGACTTTCATGGAATGATTTTAAAGATTTGTCATTCTTAGGACATTTGTTATAGGCTTTTGGTAGCTATACATTATCATATTAAGAAAGTTATCTTCTGTTTCTATGTTCCTCTTATCTACTGCTATATAATAAACCACACTAAAGCTTAATGAAAAGAACAATTTACTTATCTCTCATGTTTCTCTAGGTTGACTTAGCTCAGTTGGGTGGTTTTCTCACTTAGGGCTTGACTAGGTGGGATGTCCAATATGGCTGCTTCACTCACATGTCTGGAGTTCTGTGCTCTTCCATGTGGTTTCTCTCTCCAGCAGAATAGCTTGTAGCATGTATTGAGATAATCATATTTTCTTCTTTAATCTATTAGTGAGATAAATTATATTGATTAATTTTCCAGTGATAGACCATCATATCACCCTAAGGTAACCTCTATTAGGTAATATATTGTTTGGGACTTTTGTGTTTATATTCATAAGGAAGATTGATTTCTCACAATTTGATTTTTTTTTTTTTAACTCTCTTGCCAGGAATTGATTTCAAAGTTATTCTACCTTTATAAAATCACTTGGGAATATTTCTTTCTTTCTTTTCTCTAGGGAAGTTTGTGTAAGATATAGGGTATCTGTTTTATTGTAAAATTCAACTGTGAAACTATGTGAGTCTGGTGCCATGGAGCAGAGGAGAGAGGAAGCCAAGAGGAGTTTTTCATAAGCTATCAATTCAATTTCTTATTAAGTACAATGTATTTAAATTTTCTACTTTCTCAAGTCTTTTTGAAAAATTTTATATTTATCTAGAAATTTTCCAATTTCACCTACATTTTCAGATTTATTTGGATAAAATTCAGCATATATTCTCTTATAATATCAATAATATTTAGTGTATCTATCTTATTTGTTCCCTTTTTATCTCCTATATAGATAGGTCCTGACCTGACTTACAACGTGTTCCAGTTATGATGTGCTACACTTAGATGGTCCTTTTTTTTTTTTTTTTGAATATCTTATCATTAGTACTACATGCAGTGTATGTATGCATTAAAATGTATCTATATGCTTATATAGAATGTTTCAAACCCCAAAGACAAATGAAGATTGTCTTTATAAAGTTACTGCTTTATAAAGTTACTGATAATAAAAGGCAATGATAATGAAAACCAAAAAAAAAAAAAAGTATTCAAATTATGTCACAACTGACTTACATGTCCTCAGAATGGAACCCCATTGTAAGTTGGGAACTACCTACTATGTCATATTACACTGGGCAAATCAGCTGCAAAAGACCTCTTTAAAGCAATGAAGAGCAAAGATGTCACTTTGAAGACTAAGGCGCACCTAACCCAAGTCATGGTTATTTTCAGTTGCCCCATATGCATGTGAAAGCTGGACAATGAGTAAGGAAGACCAAAGAAGAGATGATGCCTTTGAATTATGGTGTTGGTGAAGAATACTGAAAATACTGTGGACTGCAAGAAGAACAAATATATCTGTCACGGAGGAAGTACAGCTGGAATGCTCCTTGGAAATGAGAATGGCCAGACTTTTGAGCATCTACTTTGCTCACATTGTCAAAAGAGACTGTTTCTTCTTTCTTTGTTGGTTACCAGGGGTGGGAGGGAAGGGCAGGGTACACTGTGAAAATAATAATATAAATAAATATATAAATAACAGAACCATTTCCTGGTGAAGGATATCACTATTAGGAAAGTGGAGGGTCAGCAAAAAAGGGGAAGGCCCTCAACAAGATGGATTAACATAGTGGCTATGGTGATGGGCTCAGGTATGGCAAGGATTATGAGGCTGGTACAGGACTGGGCAGTGTTTCATTCTGTTGTATGTAGGGTTGCTATGAGGCAGAGCCTACTTGACTAACAACAACAACAATGCTACAATATTGATCTTTATGCCCTCCATTTCAGTTTTGACAACTTGCAATTTTCCTAGATGCATACTTCGTAAATTATACGTTCTGATTATTAATGAGTGTTTATAGCTGTTTCTTCCCATTTTGAATCCTGCCTTATCAACAAATGAAGGTCCCGAAAGTTTTACTCCATCCATAACCACCCTACTTTGCAGAGGCAGCTCTTCCACAGTCACATTTTGAGTGCCTTCCAACCTGAGAGGGCTTATCTTCTGGCATTATATCAGATAATAATTCACTGTTTTTCATAAAGTTTTCCAGTATTGTATCAGACAGTGTTTCACTGCTATTCATAAGGTTTTCAGTGGCTAACTTTTTTAGAAGTAGATGGTCCTGTCTTTCTTCCCAGTCTGTCTTAGTCTGGAAGCTTTGCTGAAACCTGTCCACCTTTGGTGACCCTTATGATGTTTTAAATATTGGAGGCATAATCTTCCTGCCTCACAGCAACACACAAGCCTCCACAGTAAGACAAATTAATAGATGAGTGTGAGAATTAATGACCTAGTTAAATTCCCACTTATGGACATAGAAGCATGAGAAAGGATGTTTGCAGCAACTTGAGATCTCTGGGAAGCAGACTCCAGGATAGAGTTTAATGTGCAGGTTGTTTGCTAGGTATTGCCCTTGAGATCTTCAAGAAAAAATGAGGTATTCAAATTATGTCACAATTAACTGATAAGCAGGAGTGGGGATAGGAAGGAATCAAGCTGTGATGAGAGACCAACAGCCCTGACAAGGAAGTTCTATAGCTGAGTTGTATCCATAATGAACTGGAAATTTGTGTATTTGCCCAGTCATTGGATATAGGTTGCCAGTAGAAGGGTGTGACTTGTGTGACCAAACCAAACCAAATGCACTGCCGTTGAGTCAGATCCGACTCATAGCGGACCCCTCCTAAGGTTTCCGAGGCAGTATCACTATGGAGGTAGATTGCCTAACCTTCCTTCTGAGGAGTGCCAGCCTTCTAGTTAGCAGTTAAATGCCTTAGGCACTACGCCACAAGAGCTCCCTTGTGTGAAGCTGAAGCAATTCCTGAAGCAACTGAGAGATGATGGAAGGTTAAATACTGACATTATTCGTAACAGTTGAGTCAGAAAGCCCTTCCTTGAATGGGTATCTTGGTAGGTCTCTCCACATCTACTACAATATTCTTGGCAATCTCATTTATAAGAGTAAAAAGCTGGAAATAACACAAATGTTCATCATAAAGTATAATCATTCAATGAAAAAAATAGCAATTGAAATGAATTAATACTACATCTGTCAAGAAACAGAGTTACCATCTGTCTGCATGGTTAAATCTCAGTCAGAACATGTTAAGTGAAAAAAGCGCAATATGATACCATTTCTATTGTAGACATTCACAACAAAACTCCATACTCTTTATGGACCACAAATATGTAGATAACTTTAAACTAGCCATAGGGATTATAAGGACTGAATTCATCATAGAGTCTAGAAGGGGAGGGGGTGGGAATAGGACTATGGAATGGGAGTATTCAAGGAGCCACAATTTTATCTGTAAATTGTATTTCTTTAAAAAATCTGAATGTAATATACCATTATAATACAGTGTTAATCAACTCGATTACATGTTTGGTCAACTGTGGAGGGCGGTAAAAAATCTTCAGTTTCCTCGTCTTTGGCTTTGGTGGTTGGTGTGTAATTTTTTTTTTTTTT
>NW_006921694.1:4439859-4451232 GCF_000298275.1 Orycteropus afer afer | reverse complement strand
CTTGGTCAGCCATGGTATTTTTAATCCTTTCATATGCATGTGAAAGCTGGACAGTGAATAAGGAAGACCAAAGAAGATTTGATGTTTTTGAATTGTGGTCTTGGTGAAGAATACCAAAAATACCATGGACTTCCAGAAGAATGAACAAATCTATCCTGGAAAAAGTTCAGCCAGAATTCTCTTTGGAAGCAAGAATGGCCAGACTTCGTCTCACCTACTTTGGTCATGTCAGAAGGCACCATTCCCTAGAGAAGAATATCATGCATGGTAAAGTGGAAGTGGGAGGTGCTAAAATGAGGGGGAGTCCCTCAACAAGATGGATTGACACTGTGATAGCAACAATGGCTCAGGTATACCAAAGATTGTGAGCCTGGCGCACGGCTAGGCAGTGTTTCATTCTGTTTTATATAGGGTTGCTATGAGTCGGAGCCAACTTGACAGCACCTAACAAAAACAACAACAACAACAAAAAAAAAAAACCCACAATGTTAATATATGATGAAGTTGGTGGTGAGTATATGGGTATTAATTATATTACTACATTTTTTCTTGTGTTAAAAATACCTCATAATGAAATTAGCAATGAAGAATACTATGAAATCATTAAGAAGAATTACAACTATATGTAGTACCATGGATCTATTTCAAATGTGATGTTAAGTGAAAACAAGAAGTTGCAGTAGGGTATATCATCATGATATCATTTCTATTTTTAAATAAACCAAACAACATCCTATATTATTTATAGATCCATATTTATGTTGGTAAAAATATTTTAAAATGCAAGGGCAAAACATATACCTAGATCCAAATAGTTTTACCTCTGAGGAAAAAGGAAAGTGCATAGCACTGGAGAGGGACACAAGGGGGTCTTCCAGTTATTCACATTGGTTAAATCTGAGTGTTGAGTACATGGCTGTTTATTATATTACACTCTATGCTTCCTGGTATGTCTGAAGTATTTCATATTTTTAAATTACATATTCCATTCTGATTGGTCTTTCCCTTCATTTATAATAAAAATTACCAAGTAAGTATATCTCATCACTTGGCATGAGAAGGAAAGGCAAAGGATATCCTCTGTAAAACTGCCTTTGCAAATGGCAATGACACCTGTAGTTTTCCAAGCACTGACTTAATGTTGCTGATCAAAAGCTACCATGGGTGTTAAAATGTACTGCTGCAGTGGGAGAAGAACACTGTAATAGGCACCGGAAGTTAAAAGAACAAGCATGCTAATAACTCAGAAAAGGAGGATGTTGTAGTTAAGATTATGTGTCAGATTGGCTGGGCCATGGTTTTCAGTGGCTTCACAGCTGGACATAGTTATTGCCCATGATAAGATTGGATGTAGTGTTATCAACTCCACGGTGGAATCTACTACAAGCATCTAATTATTTGCCTTTGGGGTGTGACCTTCTTCCAATATATATGGAGAAGCTTTTAGAAAGATCCCTAGCTTTTGGCACATTTTACATCCTGTGTTTTACAGAGTCTTCCTCTCCAGTTCCTGGACTTGAATCAGTGGTCTGCTTTGTTGCCTGCCAGTCTGGGGATAGTGCCATTTTACCTGTCAATCTTGGGTTTATCAGCAAACTTGGGTTTGCCAGCAGCTGTATGAATCAGAAGAAGCCTCTAGGTTGCTCCAGTGGGCCTAGAACAACAGGCAGAGCTGAAGCCCGAAATCAAGGGGCTTTCACTCAACCCCTTGAGTGGACACTCTGAATTCAGACTTCTAGCCTCCTAAGCTTAAGAGAATGATTCCTATTTGTTACAGCCGTACACTTAAGGTATTTCTATTATAGCAGCCTAGAATACTAAGACTAAGGGTGAGAATTGTTGCACAACTTGAAGAATGTAATCAATGTCACTGAATTGTACAAGTAGACATGGTTGAATTTGTGTATATTTTACTCTGTATAGCTCAATAAATAAATAAATATTAGGAATTTATTTAGTCAACAAAGAAATATGAGATCTGCATGGATTCAACTCAATCCCCTATATCTTTTCCAGGCATACAAAACAATATGAACTAATGTTTGGAATAATAACCCTGAAATTTTAAAAATCCATAATCATGTTAAAAAAGAAAAGAAGAATAAGCATGTTATTTAATTCTACTAGATAAGTTCTATAGTATCGCTATGAGTTGGAATGACTCGATGGCACACAACAACAAATGTTGCTCCAATTTTTAAAAAGTCAGATTTTTATTTACAGCCCTCCATATTATTCTCTGTTTGTTAATTCGTGTATCAATTTTACATACTTGAAATCCCTACATAGAGATTTTGTTGTCCTCTTTCTATTTAACTTCAGCTAACATTTTGGTGTATCAACCTAGTCCACACACTAGTCTGTGCTGCATAGTTTTCCATCCTGATAATGCACCAGTTTACTTAGCCTTACCTCTGTTGTTGAACTTTTTTGAGATTTTTCCAATTTTCCAGTACTTTAAATAGGACTTCCTTGATCATCTATGTGCAACTCCTTTTCTTTCTGGTCATTTCCTTGAGGTCCAAAAGTGGAATTAGTAGGCCAAAAGGTATGTCTGTAGTTACATATTCCAAGATTATACCGGTTTACCTTAGCCCCAGAAATATTAGGTTGGTTCGTTTTAATAGATTTTAAAATTTTAAAAGATGTCTAGTGATTATTAAAGTTAAAAATGAAGAAAACCAAACTCACTGCTGTTGAGTCAGTTCCAACTCATAGCAACCCCTCCTTGGGTTTCTGAGGCGGTATCTCTAAGGGAAGTAGATTGCCCAGTCTTCCTTCCAAGGAGTGTCTGAAAGGTTTGAACCGCCCTTCTGGTTAGCAGACAAATGCCTTAGGCACTGTGCCACCAGAGTTCCTATTTCCCAGACACTCTCTTTTATTAATGTTATTCTTGGTGAAAATATACATTACAAACATATACCCATTCAACATTTTCTACATGTACTGTTCAATGGCATTGGTTACAGTCTTGGCATTGTGTCACCATTTTTGCTATCTCTACACTTATTGTGTCGCCATCATTAACTTGGGAGCTCTAGTCGTGTAGTGTCTAAGGCATTTGACTGGTAACCAGAGGCTGGTGGTTCAAACCCACCAGCTGCTCCTCGGAGCGAAGACTGAGCAATTTACTATTTGTAGAGATGTTGTTGTTGTTGTTATATGCCCTCAAGTTGGACCTGACTCATAGCGACCCCTCCTTGGGTTTCTGAGGCAGTTCACTACAGAAGTAGATTGCCCCATCTTCCTTCTGAGGAGTGGGTGGTGGGTTTGAACCACCAGCCTTCTGGTTAGCAGTCAAGTGCCTTAGGCACTGCCTGGGAAACCCGAGGAGGTATTGCTATGAGTCGAATTGACTCCATGGCAGTGAGTTTTTTTTTTTTTTTTTTTTTTTTAAGTTCTCCTCTATGTTTTAGAGTTATTGTTGTGAGTTTGATCTCATATAGATAATTCTTTAAAAGAGTGCACTGCTTAAGGCTAAAATTTTTTACTAGTTGAGCTAAACTCTAGTTTAAAGGTGCCTTCATGGGATAGTTTTGGTTTGAGGTTTGAAGATCAGCTCACACCAATAGACTGAAGGGTTCCCCAAGTCCAGTAAGTTTGGTTTCTATAAGAATTTGAAATTCTGTTCTACATTTTTCCTCTTTTTCGATCAGGATCTATTTGTTGGGTCCTTGAGCAGATGCTTTTTTTTTTTTTTAAAGTCTCCTTTACTAATTATCAAAGTAATACTCTCACTGTGAAAAAAAATCAACTAAGTGAAAGTGCCCTCAAATCATACTTCCATTTGTAAAGGATAACATATTCCAATTTGGTTTACATTCTTTCACACTATATTATATGCATGCAATAGTTACATTCTTGAGGCTACCAGAAACATTTGGAAGTTCTCTAGAAACCCACTCAACCAATACCTCCCATGTGCTTCTTTCTTCTTTTGATTTGGCTATTCTTTCCATTATTCTCTTTCTCTCCCATTCTACAGCCTTCTTCATTCTTTTTCCTGACACTTTTAAAGTAAATAGATCTCCCCCAACTTGATAAAACTTTCACTTGCTACCTCTGACCTATGGACCCATTTTCATTCTTCACTTCACAGTATTTCAGAGCACTATCATGACCCTACCCCAAATTATTTAAATTTAAGTAATTTAAATCAAGATTCTAAGTGTTGGGGCCCAGCAATATGCATTTTTAAAACCTGTTGCCATTGAGTCAGTTCCTACTCATAGCGACCTTATAGGACAGAGTAGAACTGATACAAAGGATTTCTAAGGCTATTAATCCTGATAGAAGCAGACTGACATCTTTTTCCTGAGAAGTGGCTGGTGGATTCTAACCATTGACCTTCTGGTTAGCAGCTGAGTGCTTAACCATGGTGCTGCCAGGGCTCCCTGTATTTTCAAAAGTGCCCCCCAAAAAACAGTTGCTGTTGAGCAGATTCTCATGCATGGTGACCTCATGTGTTTCAGAGTAGAACTTTGCTCCTAAAGGTTTTCATGGCTGTGACCTTGTAGAAGCAGGTCACCAGGCCTTTCTTCCAAGGCACCACTGGGTGGGTTCAGACTGCCACCCAAAGGCTCCTCTAATGCTAGAACAATTGTTTTTTATATCTGCATGTTTCTACTTTTTCATTAATCACTTTCTCCTTAACTCCCTATAAACTGTGCTCTGAGTCGTCTATTTTACTGAAAGCAGTGATTACTTTTTGATTAAATGCAACAGTTGTTCAGTCCTGCGAGTGAGTGGTAGATCTAGAAGTTGGCTTCTTTGCCCCTGGTGTACTTTTCATTTTAATTCACAAGTTTCATATTTACTTGTTTAAAAGTTTCATATTTGTTAAAGTGTGTTATCTAGTGCTGCATTGCAAACTATTCCAAACTTAGTGGCTTAAAATAACAAAAATCATTTATTTGTTCCATTTCTGCAGTTTAGGGAGGGCTGCATGGGGACTGCTTATCTCGTTCCATTGGTGTTCACTGGGGTGGCTTGACTAGAGCAGAAGGAACCAAGACACCTTTACTCATGTGCCTCAACTGCCCCTTTCTCTCCAACAGGGTAGTTTTATTTTTTTCATACAGTGGCTCAGGATCTTCAAGAAAGGGAAAGTGGAGGCTACCAATTTTCTTAAGGCCTGGGACTGGCAGTTATAACTTTTGCTCCATTCTCTTAGTGAAAGTAACTTACAAAATCCGAGGAGATTCAAGGAAAGAGAAAATAGACTCCACTCTTGATGGGAGGAGCAGAATATGTCAACAGAGATAAAACCAAAACCAAACCATTTGCCATGAGTCGATCCTGACTCATGGTGACCCCATGTGTTGCAAAGTAGAACTGTGCTCCACAGGGTTTTTAAAGCTGTGATCTTTGGGAAGCAGATTGTCAGGGCTTTCTTCTGAAGTGCCTCTGGCTGGGTTTGAGCTGCCAACTTTTGGCTAATAGTCAAGAACTTAACCATTTGTGCCACCCCTAGGGCTGTGAACAGGGATTTCAACAGGGGTTTCAAACGGGAAATATGCTTGGCATGTGGAAGATAAATAATTTCATTGAGTAAATCATTAAATGAATGAATGAATAAATGAAAAAAATTAAACCCTAAAACAAAATATTAAACAATACACAGATGATATATTAAAAAAAAAAAAAAAAAACCTCCTGCCATTGAGTCGATTCTGACTCATAGCAACACTATGGGAAAGAGTAGTACTGCCCCATAGGTTTTCTAAGGCTATAAATCTTTATGCAAGAAGACTGCCTTGTCTTTCTCCTGCAGAGTGACTGGTGGGCTCAAACCACCAAACTTTTGGTTAGGAGGTGGATGCTTTAACCACTGCACTACCAGAACTCCTCAGACAATAATAATATTTAAATCTTTTAAATAAAGTATATGCATTTATAGGAGCTCTGGTAGTGTAGTGCCTAAGGCACTTGACTGCTAACCAGAAGGCTGGCGGTTCAAATCCTCCAGCCACTCCTCGGAAGGAAGGTTAGGCAATCTACTTCCGTAGTGATACTGCCTTGGAATCCCAAGGAGGGGTCGCTATGAATCGGCCCGTCTCGATGGCACTTAACAACAACAACAACATATGCATTTAATAGTAGAGACTTGTGCTCAATTTTGTACCAAAAGAGAGCCTGAGAGAAGCTATTGGTATTCTATGTCAAAACAGATTGTGTCAGGCTAGGCCAGATTTTGTAAGGTTAGGGATGCTAAGCTAGATCAAGGGTAAGTATTTGCAGCAGGTGCCTTAGTCAGGCACCACAGAGGTCCAGTCCACAGAGTGGAAGAAGGAGTGGAATAAGGAAGTGATGGAGGTTCTGCAGGTTAAGGCAGCAAGTCCAGATCAGTGAGGTCACACCCTGGGACCAGAAACTCAAACTCAGGGCAGGAAAATAAGACAAAGGGTTGGGGACTACAGCAAAGAGTCTAGGAGACAAGAGACTGGACACCCTTGGCACACTACTTTCTGAGCTACTTTTTACTCCCAGCACAGTGCAGGACTGATCTGGAGTGGTGTCAAGACTCAATCCATAAAAGGAGACAGTGTGGCTGGAGTATAGGAATAAGGAGGTGGAGGCCAGCAGTTCCTGACAGGTTGGGCCCAGTGAAATCCATTAACCTAACTTTGGTCGATAATTCAAAAAGAATACTATGATGTTCAGCCATCCAACTCAGAGCTTTACTGCATTTCCACAAAGAGCCTTTTAGAAGATACATAGTCTTTGTCCTGAAAAAGCCACAAAATATAAAACTCTGAGTTTTCCTGACTGCTTGATGAGTAACTGTGTATAGCTCTTCTGTTCATATTAAACACTATCAAACCTAGTAAGTTACAGTTTCTACATTTTTTTTGTTGTTGTTAGGTGCCATCAGGTTGACTCCAACTCATGGTGACACTGTGTACAACAGAACAAAACACTGCCCAGTCTTGTGCCAGCTTCACAATCCTTGCTATACCTGAACCCATCATTGTAGCCACTGTGTCAGTCCATCTTGTTGAGGGCCTTCCCCTTTTTCACTGACCTGTCACTTTAACAAGCATGATACCCTTCTCCGGGGAATTCTCCCTTCTGACAACATGACCAAAGTAGGTGAGATGAAGTCTGGCTGTTCTTGCTTCCAAGGAGCATTCTGGCTGCACTTCTTTCAGGAAAGATTTGTTAGTTCTTCTGGCAGTCTATGGTACTTTCAGTATTCTTTGCCAACAACACAACTCAAAAGCATCAACTCTTCTTCAGTCTTTCATACTCATTTTCCAGCTTTTGTATGCATATGAGGAGATTGAAAACACCATGGCTTGGGTTAGGCACACCTTAGTCTTCAAAAAGACATCTTTGCTCTTTAGCACTTTAAAGAGGTCTTTAAAGAGGTCTTTTGTAAGAAATTTGCCCAGTTCAATATGTCATCTGATTTCTTGACTACTGTTTCCATTAGTGTTGATTGTGGAACCAAGTAAATGAAATCTTTGACAACTTCATAGTTTTCTCCATTTATCATGATGCTATTTATTGGTCCAGATGTGAGGATTTTTTATTTTCTTTATGTTGAGGTGTAATCCATACTGCAGACTGTAGTCTTTAATCTTCATCAGTAAGTGGTTCAAGTCATCTTCACTTTCAGCAAGCAAGGTTTTATCATCTGCATATTGCAGGTTGTTAATGAGTCTTCCTCCAATCCTAATGTCATGTTGTTCACATATTTAGTACCTGACAAACATAACAAGGGGTTTGGAACCGACTCTCGGCAAAAGGATAAAGCAGTGCTGCTCCCTTTATGCTTCCTTTCCCTTGGTGCTCTAGTGTAAACTTTCTGAATCCTACTTTTCCTCCAGTCTCAGGACTTCTTTTCAATTTCCTTACTGGGTATTCTGTTTTCTCGACCCTCTTTTGGAAAAATGAGCAGCTCTTAGTATAAGTCCATATTAGTCATTTTGGCTAGAATTTCTCGAATTGTGGTCTGGGACCCAGTTTTAAGATAACCCCAAATGAGTCCTATCTTCTAGAATTCTCAGCTTTGTGTAGCACCCTACAACCTCTTACAACAGTTAGTCTGTGTGACTGATAGCATATGGCAGAAGTAAATATACATCATTTCCCAGATTAGTTTATAAAAGACTGGGGCTTCAGACTTGAGCTATCTCTATTCTCCCTCTCTCTCTTTGTATCTCTCTCATCAGTAACTCTGGGGAAAGTAAGCTGTCATGTTGTGAGCAGCTCTATTGACAGGAACAAGTTGTTAGGAATTGAAGTCTCCGGCCAACAACCAAGGAGCTGAGGCCTGTCAAAAACCATGAGTGAACTAGGAAGTAAAATCCTCCAGCCTTAGTTGAGCCTTGAGATGACTACATCCTCTGTGGGTAATTTAATTACAGACCCTGAGGCAGTGTCATCTAGCTAAGCTGCTCCCAAATTTTTGACATTGAGAGGCTGTGAGTGATAATAAATATTTGTTGTTTTAAATAGCTAAATTTGGGGTAGTTTGTTATGTTATTGTTGTAGATGCATGTTGTCTGCATCAAAATTCTCTGAGGAGCTTATTTAAAATACAATTTGTAGGCCCTGTTTATATGAAAGGAGCTCTGGTGGCATAGTGCCTAAGGCTTTTGACTACTAACCAGAAAGCTGGCAGTACAAACCCACCAGCCAACTCCTCAGAAGGAAGATTGGGCAATCTACCTCCATAGTGATACCATCTAGGAAACCCAAGGAGGGGTTGCTATGAGTTGAATCGACTCAATGGCAGTGAGTTTAGTTTTTTTCTTTTCTCTTTTTTTTTTTTAATATATGAAAGAGAATCTACGGAGGACGGGCAAGCAATCTGTATCTTCACATGATTCTTATCAATGCACTATTAAATTTGAGACTAATGACTCATGCCTTTAATCAATCAATATTATGTCTTTCAAATGCGTTTGCACTTTAATCCTAATTTCTAAGATTATAAGCAACAAACATTGTTCAAGGCTTAGTTCAAGACACTATTTCAAATATTAAAACTTTTGGTGATGTGCTTAAAGAAATGATATGACTGAATGAACACTGAGCAAGTCAATGATGTTTGTTACAACCCAGTTCCTTCTACAGTATGGCCTTGTCCATAAAGATAGCTGCAGTAAGCACACTACTGCCTTTCTCACACTTCACCCCTGGGCTACTGTTTGAGGAGCATAATTTATTCCCATCTATGTGCTCATTCATATTTGAAACAGGCAAAATTCTAGCCTATTCAAGAAAGATTACACCAAGTTTTGTGCAAGATATGTTGTCGTTATGTGCCGTCGAGTTGATTCTGACTCATAGCAACCCTATGTACAACAGAATGCAACACTGCCAGTCTGGAACCATCCTCATAATTCTCGCCATGTTAGACCCCTTTGTTGCAGCCGCTGTGTCATTCATCTCATTGAGGGTCTTATTTTATTTTTTTTTTTTTTGCTGATCCTCCACTTTATCAAGCATATGCCCCTCTCCAAAGACAGGTCCTTCCTGATATCATGTCCTCAGTACGTGAGATGAAGTCTTGTCATCCTTGCTTCCAAGGAGCATTTTGACTGTACCCTTTCAAGACAGATTTTTTTTTTTTCATTCTTCTGGCAGTCCATGATTATGCTAGGCTGGGTTTTCTAGAGAAGCAAAGCCAGTAAAGCTTATATATACATATAGAGAAAGAGAAATGTATCTTAGTAAAATGGCTCACACACTTATAGAAGCTGGCAAGTCCCAAGTTCTTGGATCAAGTGTGAAAACTCTAGCTAGAGGCTTCTCATGCCATTGCAGGGGCTGATGAGTTCAAGGTTGGCAGGCCATATACTGGTTGTTGACTCCAATGAATGATGAATCTCCAGGCCGAATGGTGGATTGTTCACTCACAGACAGCTGTAGGCAGCACAACAGGATCCTGATGCACAGAAGAGTGTCTCTTTTCCGCAGGATGTCCATAAGTATATTGGAAGCAGGCCACACCCCTAGGGGAACTTCCTTTCAATGGATTGGATGCTCAAAACATATACATCTGATTTCATCATGGGAATAACCCACATCACAACTGCTTAAATCACTCAGAATTGTGGTCCAGCCAAGTTAACACACAACTCCAACTATTACAGTCCACCCCTTGTCAACTTGGCAGTTATACACATCTCCTTAATCATATACAATCTTTAAATAAGGACAATTATAAAGTTATATTTGCACTTAACATGATACACTAATATGCATACAACTGAAACACATTAACCCTGTTTACATTTCATAGTTCATAACAGAAGGAAACAAAAATATTTCATGCACATATACAATGAAGAAATATAACAATCATGGTCCTAGTTTCTGCAACTGGTCATGTGGTTGTAGCTGATATTCAAACTACCTTCTTCCACCACCATGCTGCATATTTCCCTTGCCCTCAGCAAGCACCTCAGCTGGTCATGGTTGTTTGCCTGGTGGGGTGACCCAAACCTTCATTCCTGAAGGGTCTGGGCCATTAGCAGTCATATCAAAATTAGGTTGCTATAATTTTCCATTGACTTTAATCACAGGGCATGGTAGTACTAAGAGGCATCCTAAAGAATCTCCTGTTTTCAAGACATATTCTTCTTTACTTCCATTATATAATGTCAATCCAATTTCCCCTTGCTACGGCATACAACAACAACAACAACAATCAGGATCTATCACACCAGATAGTACAGTAATGCCCTTCTTTGTCTGTTGATCCAGAGGCATGAGGAAGCCAAAATGGCTGGGTGGCATTCTTAACTTCCAGTTCAATCCAATCAGCATTGTATCTCCAGGTGGGAGTGTTCCTCCTTTTGGGACTAAGATCTCCAGACCCACAGAGCATAGGGTAGCAGGTACAGGAAGCAAAAATTTTTTGAGTGGGTCACTAGAGGTAATAGTGAGTGGTACCACTCCTGTTTCCACCCTGTGGTTCCTGGACCTGTGAATCCTGGCTTTTGGAGAAACAGCACTATATTTTGGATGCTGGTTTAGAGCATATGCAGCCTCTTGGAGAACATTGCCCCAACCCTTCAAGGTATTGCCACCTAGCTGGTGCTGTAATTGTATTTTTAGTAGGCCATTCCATCATTCTATAAAGCCAGCTGCTTTAGGATGATGGGGATCATGGTAAGACCTGTGAATTCCATGAGCATAGGCCCATTGCTGCACTTCCTTTGCTGTGAAGTGAGTCCCTTGATCCGAAGCAATGCTGTGTGGGATACCATGATGGTGGATAAGGCATTCTGTAAGTCCACAGATGGTAGTTTTTTTTTTTTATTATTATTAGGATTTGGGTGAAGATTTACAGAGTAAATTCACTTTTCATACAGCAGTTCACATATAGTTTGTCTCATGTCATTGACCAAAATTTAC
>NW_006921694.1:4420063-4429321 GCF_000298275.1 Orycteropus afer afer | reverse complement strand
TCTCTGCTGCTGGCAGATTGGACACTCAGCAGTGGCAGTAGCCAAATCAGCTTTGGTAAGTGGAAGTCTATGTTGCTGAGCCCATGCATAACCTCCATCCCAGCTACCATGGTCACTTTGTTCATGAGCCCATTGAGCAATGACAGGAGTGGCTGGGGAAAAAGGATGGCTGTTTCCCACTGAAAGTGATTGTTAAAGTCCTCCTCTGCTAAGGCACCTTGAGCATTCACATAAGACACAAATATCTTTACTCGTTTGGCTCATTCAGAGAGATCTATCCAGATACCTCTTCCCCATATATCCTTGTCACCGATTTTCCAATCATGAATCTTCCAAGTTCCAGACTATCCAGCCAAGCCATTAGCCACAGCCCATGAATCTATGTACAGTCGTACATCTGGCCATTTCTTGTTCCATGCAAAGTGAACAGCCAGATGCATGGCTTTGAAGTTCTGCCCATTGGGAGGATTTCCCTTCACTACTGTCCTAAAGGGCAGTCCCAGGAAAGGGCTGCAGTGCTGCTGCTGTCCACTAGCAAGTGGTGCTTGCATATAGCACAGAACCATCTGTAAACCAGGCACAAGTTTTCTCTTCCTTAATCAACTGATCATAAGGAACTCCCCATGAGGCCATGAGTGCAGACTGGGAGGTAATGTGATTGGGGTGGAGACTATAGGTATTTGGGCCACTTCCTCATGCAACTTACTTATGCCTTCCAGTCCTGCTCAAGCCCAATCTCTGATATACCACTTCCATTTAATGATAGAGTGCTGCTGTGCACGTCCAACTTTATGACTCTGTGGGTCAGACAACACCAGTTCATGATGAGCAGCTCAGGCCTCATGGTCACTTGATGGCCCATGGTTAGGCGTTCAGTCTCTAATACAGCTCAGTAACAAGCCAAAAGCTGTTTCTCAAAAGGAGAGTGGTTATCTGCAGAGGATGGCAGGACTTTGCTCCAAAATCCTAAGGGTCTGCATTGTGATTCACTAATAGGAACCTGCCAAAGACTCCAAACAGCATCTCTATCTGATACAGACACTTCAAGCACCATTGGATCAGCCGGATCATATGGCCCAAGAGGCAGAGCAGCCTGCACAGTGGCCAGAACCTGTTGCAAAGCCTTCTGTTGTTCTGAGCCCCACTCAAAACTAGCAGCTTTTTGAGTCACTTGATAAATAGGTTAAGGCAACACACCCAGAAGAGGGATATGTTGCCTCCAAAATCCAAAGAGGCCCACTGGACATTGTGCCTCCTTTTCAGTTGTGGGGGAAGCCAGATACAATAACTTAACCTCCACTTTAGTAGGAATACCTTGACATGCCCCACACCACTGGATCCCTAGAAATTTCATTGAAGTGGAAGGTGCCTGAATTTTTGTCAGGTTAATTTCCCACCCTCTAGCACACAGGTGTCTCACCAATAAGTCTAGAGTCATCGATACTTCTTCCTTACTAAGTCCAATCAGCATAATGTTATCAATATAATGGACCAGTGTGATGTCTTGTGGAAGAGAAAGGTGATCAAGATTCCTGTGGACTAAATTCCTGGCTATCTGCCCATATGTCCCCATGACAGAGTGCTGGAGAGTTGATATACCCTTGCGGAAGCACTATGGAAGTATATTGTTGGCCTTGCCAGCTGTAGGCAAACTGCTTCTGATGGTCCTTTAAAATCAGTATTGAGAAAAAGGCTTTGGCCAGATCAATAGCTGCATACCAAGAACCAGGAGATGTACTAATTTTCTCAAGCAATGAAACCACATCAGGAACAGCAGCTGCAATTGAAGTCACCACCTGATTAAGTTTATGATAATCTACTGTCATTCTCCAAGATCCATCCATTTTTTGGACAGGCCAAACAGGTGAATTAAATGGGGATGTGGTGGGAATTACCACTCCTGTGTGCTTCAAATCCTTGATGGTGGCAGTAATCTCTGCAACCCCTCCAGGAATGCAGTATTGCTTTTGGTTTACTATTTCTGTAGGTAGAGGCAGTTCTAATGGCTTCCACTTGGCTTTTCCTACCATAATACCCCTTACTCCACATGTCAGGGACCCAATATGGGAATTCTGCCAATTGCTCAGTATATCTATTCCAATTATGCATTCTGGAACTGGAGAAATCACTACCGGATGGTTTTGGGGATCCACTGGAGCCACTGTGAGATGCACTTTAGCTAAGACTCCATCAATAACTTGACCTCCATATGCCCCCATTCTGACTGGTGGGCCACAGACGCTTTGGGTCTCCTGGAATTAGTGGCAGTTCAGAGCCAGTTTCCAGTAGTCCCTGAAAAGTCATCTTATTTTCTTTTTGGTCTTTTGCAATAGATTTGCCGAATGCAGTACGTCATTTGTTTTCTAGGCTGCTGCTTCCATGGGTGTGGATTGTGGATCCAAGTTAAGTGAAATCCTGGACAACTTCAATATTCTCTCTGTTTATCATGATGTTACTTATTGGTCTAGTTATGAGAATTTTTCTTTTCTTTATGTTGAGATATAATCCATACTGAACCTATAGTCTTTGATCTTCATCAGTAAGTGCTTCAGGTCCTCTTCACTTTCAGCAAGCAAGGTTGTGTTATCTGCATATCTCAAGTTGTTAATGAGTCTTCCTCCAATCCTGATGCCATATTCTTATTCATATAGTTCAGCTTCACAGATTATTTGTTTAGCATTCAGACTGAATAAGCATGGTGAATGGAAACAACCCTGACACATACCTTTCCTGATTTTAAACCAGACAGTATCTCCTTGTTCTGTTTGAATGACTGCCTCTGGATCTATATACAGATTCCACATGAGCACAAGTATTCTATTATTCATATTCTTCCCAATGTTAACCATATTTGTTATGATTCATGCAGTCAAATGCCTTTGCAAAGTCAGTAAAACACAGCTAAACATCTTTCTGATATTGTCTGCTTTCAGCCAAGATCTACCTGACATCAGCAGTCATAACCCTCGTTCCACATTCTCTTTTGAATCCAGCTTGTATTTCTAGCAGTTCTCTAGCAACCATTTTTGAATTATCTTTAGCATAACTTTACTTACATCTCAACTAGTGTTTTGTCAATACTTGGAGCCTGGGTTTTCACCAATGCATTCACATCTTAACCAAAAAATCTACAAACTCACTGCTGTTGAGTCGGAGCCGACTCATAGTGACCCCTCCTTGGGTTTCCAAGGTGGTATCACTATGGAAGTAGCTTGCCCAACCTTCCTTCTGAGGAGTGGCTGGTGGGTTTGAACCACCAGCCTTCTGGTTAGCAGTCAAATGCCTTAGACACTACACCACCAGTTGAGTAATGGGAGTTCATTTCCCAGCTTAAAGAGTATCTAAGGGCTTTAGTGTCAGGGGTTCCACTGTCAAATCAGTAAGCCTGTTTTTTGTTTTTGTTTTCATGATTTTGAGTTTTGTTCCACATTTTCTCCCACTGTATCTTAGACCTGTTATTGTGATCCCTTTCAGAGTGGTCAGCAATGGTAACTGGGCACCATTTAGCTCTGGTTTTGTGATCATGGAGGCTGGGTTTCACATGCTTCATTAGTCCTTTGAGCTAATTCTTTCCTGTGTCTTTGATTTTCTTCACTCTTCTTTGCTCTGGACCAGAAGATACCAATAATTGCACCTTAAATGGCCACTCACAAGCTTTTAAGACCCCAGCTGTAACTCACCAAAGTAGGATGTAGAATATTGTCTTTGTGGACTATGTTACACAATTGATCTTAGTGTCCTCCAAGACTATAGTCCCTAGCCTCCACACCCAGTGACTCATTACCTCAAGGTGTTTGGTCATGACTAAGATGTTTTCATAACCTTTGTTCCCTATATGCTCTACTACATTAATGGATATATTTGTAGCACACATAAGTATATAGGTAGAGATAGCCTCTGTCAAATCTATATATATTTGTGAGTGTAGTCCCCTTTGCCTTTCCATCCCTGTTCAGCTTGAGTGTCTATGCATCTTTCCTGTCTTTTTAATGACTTTTTTTGCTTTCTTCATGTTTGATGCCCTTGATTTCATCCCATAACTTGTCTGGTCTTCAGTCGTAGTGTTCAATGCATTCAATCTGTTCTGGAGATGGTCTCTAAATTCAGGTGGGATATACTCAATGTCATACTCTGGCTCTCATGGACTTGTTTTAATTTTCTCCAGCTTCAACATGAACTTGCATATGAGCAAATAATGCTCTGTTCTGCAGTCAGCCCTTGGCCTTGTTATGACTGATGTTATTAAGCTTCTACATCATCTATTTCTGCACATGTATAGCTGACTTGATTCCTGTGTATAAACCAAAACAGAACCCACTGCCATTGAGACAGTTTTAACTCATAGCATCGCCATAGGACACAGTACAACTGCCCTAGAGTTTCCAAGGCTATAAATATTTACAGAAGCAGACTGCCTCATCTTTCTCCTGCAGAGTGGCTCATGGGTTTGAACTACCAACTGTTAGGTCAACAGCTGAATGCCTTAACCACTGTGCCACCAGAGCTCTTCTCCATGTTATAAACTAAAAAACCAAACTCACTGTCATCAAGTTGATTCTGACTGATAGCAACCCCCACTGCGTCTCCAAGACCGTAAATCTTTATAGAAGCTGACCGCTTTATCTTTCTTCCATGGTGTGGCTGTTGGGCTCAAACCACTGACCCTTTGGTTAGCAGCCAAATACCTTAACAACTGCACCACCAGAGTTCCTCTCCACATGTATATCCATCATTTATGTTGTTGAAAAAAAAGTATTTGCAAAGAATAAGTTGGTGGTCTTGCAGAATTCTCTCATGCAATCTCCAGGGTTATTTCTGTCACTAAGGCCATATTTTCCAACTACTGTTCCTTCTTCTTTGTTGCCTACTTTTGCATTCCAATCATCAGTAATTATCAATGTACCTTGATTGCATGTTTGATCAATTTCAGACTGCAGAAATTGGTAAAAGTCTTCAATATCTTCATCTTTGGCATTAGTGGTTGATGTGTAAATTTGAATAATAATAATTTTTACTGGTGTTCTTATATGCATCTTGATATTAACCTATCATTGATAGCTTTGTACATCAAGATAGATCTTGAAATGCTCTTTTTGACAATGAATTCAATGCTATTCCTCTTCAAGTTGTCATTCCCAGCATAGTAGACCGTATGATTGTCTGATTCAAAATGGCCAATACCTGTCTATTTCATCTCACCAATACCTAGCATATAGATCTTTACTGTTCCATTTCATTTTTTATGACTTCCAGCTTTTCTAGATCCATACATCATACATTCCACATCTTGGTTATTAATGGATGTTTGCAGCTTTTTTTTTTTTTTTTCTCATTTTGAGTTGTGCCACATTAGGAAATGAAGATCCTGAGAACTTTGCTCCATCCATGTCATTAAAGTTGATTCTACTTTGAGAGGGCAGCTCTTCCACAGTCTTATTTTGAGTGCCTTTCGACCTGAGGGGCTCATCTTTTGGCACTATATAAGACAGTATTACACTATTATTTGTGAGGATTTCACTGATCAGTTTTTTTTTTTTTTTTTAATTGTGATTTGGGTGAAAGTTTACAGAGCAAATTCACTTTCCATACAGCAGTTCACATACACTTTGTCTCATGGCATTTACCTTAATGCAACAGCTCCCCTCCCACTTCCCAATAAGTTATCTCTTCCCTGTGTCCATCTCTCCATGCACTCCTGCCCCCTGAGCTGTGATCAGTTTTTTTTTTTTTTTTTTTTAAGAAGCAGATCACCACATCCTTCTTCTCAGGCTGTCTGGAAGTTTCTCTGAAAGCTGTCCACCATGGGTGACCCTGCTGGTATTTGAAATACCAGTGGTATGTCTTCCAGCATCACAGCAAGATGCAAGCCACCACAGTACAATAAACTGACAGATAAGGATGTCAAGATATGTTAGGCCTGTCATTTTTAATTTATTTTAATTCTTTATTGTAGTAAAAATATGTATAACAAAATATTTGCCAATTCAACAATTTTTACATTCAATGACATGGATAACATTCATCATATTGTAGAACCATTACACTGTCTGTTCCTCATACTTAGTTTTGTCATAGCACTGAACTGAAATTACATTCCATTAAAAGAAAAAGAAAAGAGTTTTATTATTGGATGGGGACAGCTTGAGCTGGGCAACACAGTGCAATGTGAGATCATGACATGTTGCTACATTCTGAGAGAGAGGTGAGTTTTTATATTTAAAAAAAGAAAAGAAAAATGTGGAAGGAAATACATGACCACAATCATGGGGGCTCAGGATTGCCTGTAGTTACAAAACAATACCGAAAAACAAACAAACAAACCCCAAACCACTGATTCTGACTCGTAATGACCCCATTGGGTTTCCAAGGCTGTAATCTTTATGGAAGTAGATTGCCTCATCTCCCTCCCATAGAGCAGCTGGTGGGTTTGAACCACCAAACTTCTGGTTAGCAGCCAAATGTCTTACCCACTACACCATTCAAGACAATATCAAGTTAAAATTTTGTAAGGTTAGCTAATCTGTTTTCTAACATAAACTTCCTGGAGTTAACTTAGCAAGCCATTTTCTGAAATATTTACATTGACATTCTTCCTGGGACAAACTCTGTATATTGGCTCTCTAGAGCTGTTATAACAGAAATACCACAAATGTATGGCTTAACAAACAGGACTTTATTCTCTTACAGTTTGTGAGTCTAGAAGTCCAAATTCAGAGTGTTGGTTGTAGGGGCTGAGTGAAAGCCCCTCGACCTTGGGCTTCAGCTCCGCCTCCTATTCCAGGTCCACTGGAGCTAGAGACATCTTCTAACTCAGACAGATGCAGGCTGCTGAGGCTGATGAACCCAAGACTGACAGGTGAAATTGCGTAATCCCAAGATTGTCAGGCAACATGACAGGCCATTGGTTCAAGTCCAGGAACTGGAAATGAAGACTCAGCCAAATGCAGGATCCAAATATGCCAAAATGATAGAGACCTTTCCCGAAGCTTCTCCATATATATTGGAAGCGAGCCACACCCTGAAGGTAACTCCCCTTCAACTACGTAGTTGCTCGCAGCAGATTCCATCATGGAGGTGATTACAGTCTCATCATGGGAAATAACTACATCCAGCTGCCAAGCCACTCAAAACTACAGCCCAGCCCAGTTTTGAGCACCACAGTTGGTCCATGGGTTAGAACCACCAACCTTCTGGCTAGCAGTCGAATACCTTCAGTATTAAGCTGCGAGAGCTCCTCTTGGTAAGCATGGTGTGGTGTAGTAAATTACATGATATGGCTTTTCTGGCCATAGTATTTGTAACTCCCACTTTGCCGTGAGTAACTGAGAAGCTGCTTGTTAAAGTCATCTACCTAGAGCAACACAAAGCAGCCTTCTGGGAAGTTTGTGCGCGCTCTCTCTCTCTTAGGTGTATAGAATTCTGATGTTGGTATTGATTAGTGTGGCCACTCTGCCAGGCCCAAAAGGAGCCCTCCTGAAGGCAGAAGGAGTCTCTCTGATGACCAGCTGAGAAACACATGCTGCTGAGAGATGTGAGAGAAACACAATGCTGAGAGAGAGAGAGGCACGAGAGACATGTACTGTGAGAGACATGAGCTACTGAAAGAGACTGTCGGCTGAGAGACGGCCAGCTGAGAGATGGCCAGCTGATAGAGACTGAGCACGTTCCTGAACTTGAATCGTAGCCTGTTGCTTCCTTATTAAACCCCATAATCTGTGAGTTCTGTGTGGCCACTGCAGTGAATTATCAAACCCAGCAGAGAGGTGGTGGGTGCTATGGGAGGAACGGTTGGTGTTGAGGTTAGTAAGAGGGCTGGAGGGTGGTGGCATATCTGGCCTCATAAGAACAGGCTTTGGGCTGCTGCTGCTGATTGATTCTGTCCTCCTCTTGTGTAGTTAGAGGTGGTCAGAAGATGCAGCCTCCCTCCCCTTTTCTCACATGGTCAGTAGATGTTCCTCCCTTCCTCAGTTGGGAGGTAGACATGGATGCTTTAAAGTTAAATATTCAGTACTAGCAAATCTTCACTTTTATAGTCTTTAAGTCTTTGAAGTGTGGTATGAATGGACAGTAGTACCTATATGAAATTAGAATAATAAAATCTGGGGTTGGGAGGGGATTATCAACTGCTTTAGAAATCTTATAACATTCTTGCTACAATGGCGTATTGCCTAAGGCATTTGACTGCTAACCAGAAGGCTGACAGTTCAAAGCCCCCAGCCACTTCTCAGAAGGAAGGTTGGGCAATCTGCTTCCGTAGTGACACTGCCTCGGAAACCCAAGGGTCGCTATGAGTCGGATCCGACTCGATGGCAGTGAGTTTGATTTGGTTTGGTTTTGCTATAATATTTTCCAGTCATTTAAAGGTGTCTATTGGTAAGAAATTCAGTGCTTCATTAGGCAACTTTTCCACTTTTTGCAATCTTAATCAATTTAAAGAATTATAAAATTGCCTTCTTGTAGCCTGTCCATTGATCCTCTTTCTGCCATTTGGACTAGCTTATAATAGTCTATTCTTTCTTCTGTATGAAAACCCTCCAAATAGTACACTTTCTGTTTCCTCCACTTTTCTTTTGTGCTGGCTGATAAATAAATAAATTAATAAATAAAAATAAAAAAGAAATGTATATGACATTTTGTTGGTCTGTTTGTGCACCCTGTCACTAATCTTTCATAGTACATAGACCAAGAGGCTGTCATTCAAACAGAATAAGGGGATACTGCATGGTTTGAAGTCAGGAAGGATGTGTATCAGGGTTGTCTCCTTTCAGCATTCTTATTCTTTCTGTTTGCTGAGCAAATAATCCAGGAAGCTGTACTATATGAAGAACACAGCATCAGGATTGGAGGAAAGCTCATAAACAACTTGTAATATGCTGATAAGACAACCTTGCTTGCTGAAAGTGAAGATGACTTGAAGCACTTTCTGATGAAGATCAAAGACTACACCCTTCATCATGGATTATAGCTCAACATAAAGAAAACAAAAATCCTCACAACTAGACCAATAAGCAACATCACGATAAATGGAGAAAAGATTGAAGTTGTCAGGGATGTCATTCTACTTGGATCCACAATCAACACACATGGAAGCAGCAGTCAGACAACATACTGCACTGGTTAAATCTGCTGCAAAAGACCTCTTTAAAGTTTTAAGAAACAAAGATGACATCGATTGTAGAACCAAGCAACGTGAATTCCTTGACAACCTCAATCTTCTCTCCATTTATTGTGATGCTGCTCATTGGTCCAGTTGTGAGG
>NW_006921694.1:4415808-4418788 GCF_000298275.1 Orycteropus afer afer | reverse complement strand
CTCAAGGGCAAGGTTCAGAGTCTCTTCTGCCATCCACTTTGGTCTTCTCTTCTTTTCTTGTCTTTTTAGTGATCTCTTGCTTTCTTCATGGATAAAGTGATATGAAGAGTTAATATGCTTGGCTGCTAACAGAAAGGTTGGAGGTTCAAGTTCACCCAGAAGTGCCTCTGAAGAAAAGCCTGGTAATCTACTTAAAAAAATCCCAGCCATTTAAAAACTCTATGGAGCACAGTTCTACTTTAGGTAGAACTGACTTGATAGCAACTGGTTTTGGCCTTGTCATAAGTACAGAAGGGGTGGATCAATGAGTCTTATCTAAGTCAACAGGGAGGGTGGTTCTTTGGAACATAAGAGAGTAGAAGGATTTCTTATCCGTCACTATTTTCCAGGAGTATAGACTCAGGTAAAATCCACATTGTTAGTAGCAACATTAATAATTATACCAAAAAATAAATAATATAACAAGTTCATTATAACAGGATTTATTGACAGAGCTAAAATTTCTAGTAATAATATAAGTATGTAGTTATATTTTACATCCTGAAACTTAACTGTTTTTCTAAAAAATATTCTGGTTATGTTTTAATTTAAAAATATTAAGTTTAATTGGTTTTAAAATTAATATAACAAAATAAATAAATAAGGAGCCCTAGCATAGTGTCTAAGGCACTTGACTGCTAACCAGAAGGCTGGCGGTTCAAACCCACCAGCCACTCCTTGGAAGGAAGATGGGGCAATCTACTTCCATAGTGATACTGCCTCGGAAACCCAAGGAGGAGTCTCTATGAGTCGGGTCCGACTCGACACAACATAACAACAACAGTGGTGCAGTGGTTACATGCTCTGCTGAGTGTGAAAGGTTGGCAGTTTGAGCCTACCAGCAGCTCGGTGGGAGAAAGAGCTGGCCATCTGCTCCCATAAAGATTACAGTCTAGAAAACCCTGTGGGGCAGTTCTACTCTGTCACATGGGATTACCATGAGTGGAAATGGACTCCATGGCACCTAACAACAACAACATGTTAAAAAACAAACAAACAAACAGTGAAATGGGAAACATTTGAACTGAGTTTTAAAAAATTGTCACCAATGCTAAATAGAAAAATAAAGCCCTTTTCAAATTTTGAAACTATAGATGATCCCCAAATAATTTGTTCTTTGTCCTTGGTTCCTGAGAAATCATCACTAAAACCTTGGAATTTCCCCAGTGATTGATGTAGCTTTGATGAAGCCTCCAGACCATACCTTACGGTTTATGCTGAGATGTCTTTTGTGTGTGTGTGGGTGGGTGGGGGCATGGCTGACCAGGCCAGAAACACTCAATGTGTGATATGAGCCCAACCTCAGGGAAGGGAGGGAGTGCTGACTCAATCAGTCAGGTCTCCATGATGAGGTCTCAACAAGGGTCCTGGACAAGGAAGCTCTGTGGGCTTTCTGGCTGTTGAGACATCAATGCAATGCATATGGGAGGGTAAGTGTGTTCCTTTTTCAACAAGGAACCTCCATATTGGGAACCCTCCCAGATCTCGCCCCATATGCCTCTTCATTTGTATCCTTTTTTGTATTATCAAATTGTAAATATTGTTAGAGCTCCATGGGCACTCAACGACCACACCACACACCAGGGTACCCGACAGGAGATTTTATTTAAAGAGGCAAAAGGGCGCCTGCACCGAGGCAGGACAGAGGAAGAAGAAGAGGAAGAACAGGAGAAGAGAAGAGAGCAAGCAGGGGAGAGGGCGGTCTTATATAGACCCGTGGGCTAGGAGGTTGTACGTCAGAGCTGGGGGAAGGGGTCTTAACCTATCAGAAGCTATGTTGCCTTTTAAAATTTGCGCCTTGCAGGAAGCACAGTTTCGACTTCCTTTAACTGACTTAAGACCTTGGGTGGGGCAGCAGGGAATGAAGAAGAACCCGAAAGAGCCATGCAAGATCGGTTGGCATATCTCTAACAAATATAGTACTTTTCATGAGTTCTGTGAGTTGTTCTAGCAGATTATGGAATCCAAGGGAGCAGTGGGAGTCAGTGGATTAGAAGTGAGGGGAGCTCTGGGAACTCTCAAGCTCACAACTTGCATCTTGAGGGGAATGAAGAAACCCCTGAATTTGTAGCCAGCAGATTAGAAGTGAGGATGTTGTAAGATCCCCCACACTTGCAGCTGGGATCTGAAGTCTTCAGCAAATTTGCAGGCTAGGCTATGCCCCATAACTTGAGATCTGACCAAGATGTGGTAGAGGGAGTCAGAAGCAGAAGTACTGTGTGGGCAGTGGTGGAATGAAATTGAATACATATGAAGTGGAGAGATCCTGGATAGAGTGGGAGAACAATCTGGAACAAAACTCAAAGTCATAAAAAAGACCTGTTCACTGGTTTGATAGAGCCTGGTGACACCCAAGACTATGGACCCTGGTTACCATTCAATAATATTTTTATTATAAAATTGAACTCACTCCTATGGCTTCCAGCCAAACAATAGACAGACATATAGGCTGAACATTTACATTAGGTAGGTATACTCCTTAGAGCAATCAATCATGGGAGAACAGAAGGGAAGTATTTACACAGAGAGACAGCTCAGGGGCAGGAATGAATAGGAAGGAAGGACACAGGGAAGAGGTAACTACAGGGAGGAAGTGGGAAGAGAGCTGTTACATTGTGAGGAATTGCGGGCAATGTCATGAAACAAAATGTGTATAAACTGCTGCCTGGAAAATGAATTTGCTCTATAAACTTTCACCGAAATCACAATAAAAATTATATATAAATAAATATGAAGTGGAATAGATTGATTGATCATTCCAGCAGCCAACTAGCACTATTTAAAATAAGAAAATTGTATTAATATAATTTTAAGCACAATATTGTTTTAATACAAATAGATAGTACATCAAAACCTGTAGAAGTTTATCAATACGTTAACTGGACAATTCCAGCAACTGAAAATGGTAATTCTTTGTTTACGAATTCAAACTGCTCTTTTA
>NW_006921694.1:4414228-4415669 GCF_000298275.1 Orycteropus afer afer | reverse complement strand
CTATATTAAATAATTTTTAACATTTTGCCATATATTCAATAATTTTTAACATTTTGCCATATTTGTATTATCAATCTTTCCATATATATGGTATCCTACCCTTAAATACATCAGCATGCGTCAACTAAGGACATTTGCCTGTATAACTATATACCATTATCACACTAAAAGTCAGGTGGTAGAAGTGGTCTATCCTGAGTGCAAGCAATAATAAATATTGTCTGTAAAGAATTTAAAAACCAAAATAAAAACTGACTCTATTGGTAATTTTAAACAATGTCAGTGATAAAATACTTCTTCCTAAAATATCTTTTTTTGGCTTATGTTGTAAATAACATTGTGGTACTATTGAATAATATATATATAAACTTCAACTAGAAGCTCTGGTGGTGTAGTGCCTGAGGCATTTGACTACTAAACAGAAGGCTGGAGGTTCAAACCCACTAGCCACTCCTGGGAAGGAAGGTTAGGCAATCTATTTCCTTAGTGATACCTCTGGGAAACCCAAGGAGGGGTGGCTATAAGTCAGATCTGATTCCATGACAGTGAGTTTGGTGGTTTTTTTAGTAGTGCCTCAGTGGCCTCACTTGAAAAATTGAAATAATAATAGTAATAATAGCTAATATTGAACATTCACTACTTACCAGGAGCTGTGGTAAGCATTTTGAGGTGTTAACTTTTTTAACCCTCACAACAACCCTAAGAGGTCAGGACTATTAACAATTCTATTCAACAAAGAGGAAAGTGTAGTAACTTTACCTACTTTTATCTTATTTAAAAAGCAAAACAAAACAAAACCCTACTGCCATCAAGTTGAAGGTTTCCAAGACTATAAAGTTTTAGAGAAGCAGACTGCTTTTTATCTTTCTTCCACAACCGGCTGCTGGGTTGGAGTCACTGTCCTTTTGGTTAGAGGCTGAATACTTTAACCACTGCAACACCCCTTAACTACCCTACTAAGGTCTGCTATGGTCCCAGGGTGGTGCAGGCAGTTTGCTCTCAGGTACTAACTGAAAGGTTAACCCAAAGAAACAAAACAAAACTCACTGCCGTGGAGTCAGATCCGACTCACAGCGACCCCTCCTTGGGTTTCCGAGGCAGTATCACTACGGAAGTAGGTTGTAGTTAGCTGGCTCAAATCCACCCAGCACTGCCGTGGAAGAAAGGCCTGGTGAGCTACTTCCATAAGATTATTGTTGTTAGTTGCTGTTGAATTGATTCCAACTCATGGCAAGCAGCCATTGAAAATCCTGAGTGCAGTTGTACTTTGAAATATGTAGGTCACCATGAATCTGAATCGATTTGTTGGCAATGGCTTTGTTTTGGTTTTAACCAATTGGCAATACTATATTTAAGGAGGGAGCTCTGGTAGCATAGTGGCTAAGGCACTTGACTGCTAACCAGAAGGCTGGCGGTTCAAACCCACCAGCCACTCCTCAGA
>NW_006921694.1:4411813-4413738 GCF_000298275.1 Orycteropus afer afer | reverse complement strand
GAGGAGTGGCTGGTGGGTTTGAACCGCCAGCCGTCTGGTTAGCAGGCAAGTGTCTTAGCCACTATGCTACCAGAGCTCCCATAGTTATGTTTAGAGATTTAAATAAGATAACGAAGGTAAAACTCTTAGACTAATGCTGACAATGTTGAATTTTACCAGAGTCAGGGGCAGATTACCCAACAACCAAGGTAAGCATTGCTTACTAGGTACCCCATCTCTGTCAGTGATAGCAAATTTGAAGAGGCTTTGATTTTGGAGGAAGTTGCAGTGGGGTTGGGGGAGAGATAGATGCCAGTCATACCTAGAAGCATATCTTTGATATGTTGAAAAAGTATATGAAATTGTTCATTACAGATTAGTAAATAAGCATAAGTAAGTCTATGCTTATGTTTCTTATTGGGTAACCTGCCTCTGCCTGAGCCCTGTAATCTTGGTAAAACAGGTGGTTAAAAAAATCCCCCTACTCTTTGTGTTCTGGGATATGACTTACTACATGCAGTCACCATTCCCCATATGATTTAGGTAAGTTTCAAGGATCCCGACTCTTGTTTACCTCTGACCAGGCCAGACACAGACCTTCTAAGTTATCATTCTTTATCTTTATAAACAATTAGCTGAATTCATTGTCCCCCACCAATCAATGAGAACAAAATATTTGTTAACCAAACTTTGCTTAAACTTCTTTGCTTCCTCCAGGCCTTCAAACTTTGGCTGACCCTCAGCTTGAGCCAGCATATAACCTCTCCTTAATATTCCTCCTGAGGTTAGGTGGAATTCAGGTTAAAATATTCCTTGGTCTATTATGCTATCAAGCAAAGCCACCTTTTCACCCTTATTTATACACCAGGACCTATCTAACCTTGTTTACTCTTCCCTATAAAAGAAAAGTCTCTGGGTGCTGCAAACGTTGGTGGTTCAAACCTTCCCAGAGGCAACTTGGAAGACAGACCTAGGAGTCTGCTTCTAAATAGGTCACAGCCTTAAAAATCCTGTGGAGCACCGTTCTACTCTGCACACATGGGGTTGCCATGTGTCAGAATCAACTCAACAGCAACTAACGGCAACATAAAGGAAAAGTTTTTTTGTCTACCTTGAGAGCTTGCAAATCTTATTGTCAGAGTGTTCTCCCTAGTGCAATATTCTTCCTCCCACTATTCATCTCTTCTCTTTCTTGCAATAATTCTTTTGAATAAAGTCGCTCTTTACCAAGTCTCCTTGCTAAGTTTATTTGTTTTTTCCTTTAAATTGAGTGTCTGGCACATAGTAAATGCTCAATAAATATTAGATACTACTACCACTATTTTTGATTATTATAACGAACCAAACCCACTTCCATGGAGTTGATTCTGACTTAGAGCGACCCCATTTGGTTTTCAAGGCTGTAAATCTTTATGGAAGTAGATTGCCTCATCTTCATCCTGTGGAGCAGCTGGTGTGTTTGAACCACCTACTTTTTGGTTAGCAGCCCAATGCCTTAACCACAGTGCCACCAGAGCTCCTTTATTACTATTGTATCAGATATTATATATACTATTGTATTTATTTGCTTTCTTTCTTTTTCCTGTGCTGAAACTTGCTGGTATATGCAGGAAGCAATGGGAGAATTCAGCTTACTTCTTGTAATTTTTTTTTTTCTAAATGCATTTTATTGAAATATAATTCATGTAAAATGAAATATATGACACTAAAGTGACAAGGGTCAATGCATTTTTTTTTTGCAGTGTTCCCTCTCCACCCTCCCATCCCTGACAACGAACAAAGAAAGTTTCCCTCCATATATAAACCTTGCCTTGACCCTCCACAACAAACTAATACTATATTTGTCCTTCTGTGATTGACTCATTTCACTCAGCACAATGTCCTCCAAGTTCATCCATGTTATGTGGTGTTTTGCAGACTCTACATTATTCTTTAGTGCTACATAG
>NW_006921694.1:4402498-4411678 GCF_000298275.1 Orycteropus afer afer | reverse complement strand
ACCTCTCTAGGATATATACCTAGTAATGGGATTGCTGGGTCAAATGGTTATCTCCAATTCCAGCTTTCTAAGGAATCACCATACTGCTTTCCACAGTGGTTGTATCACTTCACAGTCCCACCAGCAGTGTATGAGAGTCCCAATCTTTCCAAATCCCCACCAGCATTTGTTATTTTCTGTCTTGTTGAACCTTGCCATCAGTGCTGGGTGAGATGGTATCTCAGTGTTGTTTTGATTTGCATCTCTCCAATGACCAATGATTGTGAGCATCTCTTCATGTGTTGGCTGGCCACCTGAATATTCTCCTTGGTGAAGTGTCTATTCATGTCTTCAGCCCATTTTTCAATTGGATCGTTAATTCCCTTGGTGTAGAGGCACTGGAATTTTCTATAAATCTTAGAAATAAGTCCCTTGCCAGATATGTAATTATCGACAAGTATGAATTTGTTGCTGTCATTTTTGTTATGTGCTTTTTGTGGTGTTGGTTTCTTTGTTCCATATAATTTTCTACGCTGAGCTCATTTTGTTTCTTAATCGTGTTATCACTTCCATTGTTCGTATTGTTTTAGTATTTGCTGAATATTTGTGCTGGTCCTCTTTTTAATTTTGATGTGAAGGTTTATAATTTTTCTTTTAGATTACCCTGTGATTTATAGTTTTCTTTCCAAGTTTAGAACAGTCCATTCTATCTTGTAGTTTTCTTGACATCCCTACCATCTAGAAGTTCTGTAATGACACATTTTTTTCCCTCTTTTTCATTTGTAGTTGTCCTCATTTGTCAATTGATGTCTCTGGTTCCCTGTTTAGGCTTATTTACTTTGGATACTTCCATAGCTGGGTTGGTTTCTGGGTTATATCATCATGTGTGTTAATGGTCAGTTGTTGTTTGCTGTTGTTGGTTCTCTGTCCAAAGGACTCCCTTTAGCATCCCTTGTAAGGTTGGTCTGGTTTTAACAAATTCCCATAATTTCTGCTTATCTGAAAATGTCCTAATTTCACCATCATATCTGAGGGACAATTTTGCTGGATACATAATTCTTTGTTGAAAATTTTTCTTTCTTTTTTTTTAATGCATTTTATTGAAATATAATTTATGTACAGTGAAATACACAAAATTGAAGTGACATGGTCAATGCATTTTTTTTTTTCAGTGTTTCCTCACCTCCCCTCCCACCCTGGAAACCAACAAAGAAAGTTTCCCTCCATATAAAACATTTCCTTGACCCTCCACAACAACGAACTAATACTATATTTGTGTGTAATTATCAGCAAATAAGACTTTGTTGCTGTCATTTTTGTTATGTGCTTTTTTGTGATGCAGTGTCTTTGTTCCATAAAATTTTCTATGCTGAGCTCATTTTGTTTATGAATTGTGTTATCATTTGCTTCATTGCTATTGTTTTAGTATTTGCTGAATATTTATGCTGGTCCTCTTTTTTGATGCGAAGGTTTATCATTTTTCTTTGATGTTATCCTGTGATTTATAGTTTTCTTTCCAAGTTTACAACAGTCTGTTCTATCTTGTAGTTCTCTTGACTTTCCTACCATCTAGAACTTCTGTAACAACAGTTTTTTCCTTCTTTATGGTTTGTAGTTGTCCTCATTTATCAATTGATGTCTCTGGTTCCCTGTTTACAATCTCGTAGGCTTATTTACTTTGGATACTTTCATAGCTGGGTTGGTTTCTGGGTTATATCGTCATGTGTGTAAATGGTTAGTTGTTGTTGGCTGTTGTTGCTTCTCTGTCCAAAGGGCTCCCTTTAGCATCTTTTGTAAGGTTGGTCTGATTTTAACAAATTCCCTTAATTTCTGCATATCTGGAAATGTCCTAATTTCACCATCATATTTGAGGGACAATTTTGCTGGGTACATAATTCTTGCTTGGGAATTTTTCTCCTTCAGTGTTTTATATATACCATCCCACTGTCTTCTCACCTGCATGGTTTCTGTCAAGAAATTCGAGCTTAGTCTTATTGGTTGCTCCTTGCAGGTAACTTTCGTTTTTCCCATGCTACTGTCATGATTCTTTCTTTGTCTTTGGTTTTGGTAAGTTTGATGATGATATGTCTGGGTGATTTTCTTTTGGGTTTTATCGGACTGTTTGGGATTTGTTGGACTTCCTGAATGGAAATATTTTCATCTTTCATCATACTAGGAAAATTCTCTTCCAGCAATTCTTTGACAATTTTCTTTGTGGTTTTATGTGTGTCTTCCTGTTCTGGAATTCCAGTGACACATAGGTTATTCCTTTTGATGGTATCCCACATGAACCTTAGGCTTTCTTCATTTTGTTTTGATATTTTTTCTGATTGATTCCTTTCCAAAGGAGTGTTCAGGTATTTGCCTTCAATCTCCCTAATTCTGTCTTCCATTGATTTAATTCTGCTCCTTTGCCCGTTCAATGTCTTATCTATTTCTGAATATTTAGTATTAATCTTCTGGACTTTTGTCTGTAGATTTTTTGTAATTTCTAATTTTTCATTTATTTTGTCATTTTGTTCTTGTATTCCCTTTTGAAATTGTTCTAGGGTTTTCTATGTGTTTTCCTTGATCTGTCTCTAAATTCATTGAAGATACCTAAATATAATTGTTTTGAATTCCTTATCAGGGAGTTCCAATGCTGCATCTTCCTCAGGGATGTGTTTTGGGTCTGTGTGTGGTCCCTTGTTTCTTCTGCTTTAGCTTGCTTCTTTGTGTGGACTGTGATGCTCTGTTGACTCTGAGGCATTGTGACGTTTCTTGTGTTTATATTTAATTGGTGATTGTATGTTGGAGTGACTTGCCCACGATTTTCATTTTATTTGTTTTGTTTGTATGCTATCTACACAAGCCAGGTACTGTGCTCCTCTATTCACTAGTTGACAGCACTTATACACTCACCACCTGCCTCTTTTCCTGTTGGCAGCCTCTCGTATGTCCCTGCCAACTTTGGCAAGCATAGCCTATTCTTAGGTCCCTGGAATCTGAATGATACTGCTATCACTTTAAAATCCGAAATGGTTGCCACTTGTAAACATTCAAAACGGCTTCACCCTCAGTCACTTTAAATATCCAAAATGGCCTCCGCTTATAAACAGTCAAAATGGCTGTGCCCTCAGTCACTTTAAATATCCAAAATGGCCACCACTTGTAAACACTCAAAATAGCTGCACCCTCGGTCACTTTAAATATCCAAAATGACTGCCACATGTAAACAATCAAAATGACTGCAGCCTCCAGACAGTGGAAAGTCAACAGCTCAGTTGTCTATTTCCCTTCCTAGTCATAGGCCACCAGCGCAGTCATCCTTGCAGCCCTTGGTGACCAGAGCTGATCTGTTTTAGGTCAATTCTCAGGTCCCAACACCACTTTGAAATATTCAGGCTGTTGGTCCCATCAGAGTAGCTGACAGTCCGCAGCTCCGACCATCTCTGTACTCACTGCTTTTGTTCGGGTTTTTCCACTAGTTGTTGCCTAATCCACTTCTGTATAGTTCCTTTCAAAGCTTAGAGCTCCAGGATTTCTTCTGTATCTCTGTCAGTTGATTTATCTTTCTTTGTTGAAGAGGCTCTGTGTCACTTGTGTGCCTATTCCTCCATCTTACTGGAAGTTGAGGGATAATTTTGCTAGCTACATAATTCTTGGTTGGAAATTTTTCTCTTTCAGGGTTTTATATATACCATCCCATTGTCTCCTTGTCTGCATGGTTTCTGCTGAGATATCTGAGCTTAGTTTTATTGGTTGCCCCTTGTAGGTAACTTTTGGTTTTTCCCATGCTGTTTTCAGAATTATTTCTTGGTGTTTGGTTTTGGTGAGTTTGATGATGATATGTCTTGGTGATTTTCTTTTGGGGTCTATCCTGTTTGGGGTTTGTTGGACTTCTTGAATGGCTGTATTCTCATTTTTCATCATACCAGGAAAATTCTCTTCCAAGAAATCTTTGACCATTTTTTCTATGGTTTTATTTGTCTCTTCCTGTTCTGGAATTCCTACTACACATTGGTTATTCCTTTTGATGTTATCCCACATGAATCTTAGGCTTTCTTCATTTTGTTTTGATCTTTTTTTCCGATTGATCACTTTCTAAAGAAGTATTGAGGTATTTGCCTTCAATCTCACTAATTCTGTCTTCCATTGATTCAATTCTGCTCCTTTGCCCATTCAATGCCCTATCTGTTTCTGAAAATTTAGTATTAATCTTCCTGATTTCTAAGTGTAGATTTTGTATCATCTCTAATTTTTCATTTATTTTGTCATTTTATTCTTGTATTGTCTTCCAAAATTGTTCTAGGATTTTCTCTTTTTTCCTCAATTTTGTCAGTGTTTTCCTTGATCTGTCTCTCAATTCATTGAGGATACCTAAATATAATTCTTTTCAATTACTTATCAGGGAGTTCCAGAGCTGTGTCCTCCTCAGGGATGTGTTTTGGGTCTGTATCCTGGTCCCTTGTTTCTCCTGCTTTATCTTGCTTCTTTGTGTCCACTGTGATGCTCTGTTTTCTCCAAGGCATTACAATGTTTTTGTGTTTATATTTAATTGGTTGGGGAGCTCTGGTAGCATAGGGCCTAAGGCACTTGACTGCTAACCAGGAGGCTGCCGGTTCAAACCCACTAGCCATTCCTCAGAAGGAAGGTTGGGCAATCTACTTCCGTAGTGATACGGCCTCGGAAACCCAAGGAGGAGTCGCTATGAGTTGGGTCCAAATTGATGACATGTAACAACAACAACAACATTTAATTAGTTATTGTATGTTGAAGTGACTTGCCCACAATTTTTGTTTTCTTTGGATTTTATCTAACTAAGCAGGGTACTGTGCTCCTCTTTTCAGTAGTTGGCAGCACTTATACACTTACCATGTGTCTCCTTTCCCATTATCAACCTCCTGTATGTCCCCGCTGTCCTTAGTAAATGGAGCTTATTCTTAGGTCCTGTTTTCATTCAGGGTTTTCTACTAGTTGGTGCATAATCCACTTCTGTATACTTCCTTTCAAAGCTCAGGGCTCCTGGGTTATCTTCTGTATCTCTGTCAATTGGTTTCTCTTTTCTTTGTTGATGAAGGTCTTTGTAGCTTGTCTGCCTATTCCTCCATTATTACCGGAAGTCCTACTTCTTGTAATCTTGGTCCCAAATGGCACAATCAAACCTAAATCATTTGAGGAGGATTTATTTATAAAAGGTACTAATTATAATTATAAAAGGGACTAATTGTGCAGGGGAACCACAAGTGAGAGTAGCAGCAGAGTTTTCACCAGTGGGAACATGAGCCCCTCAGGTTGGAAGCCACTTAAAAAATATGACTGGAGAAGGTTTGCCTTCGCAAAGTAGGGCTGACCTTAATGACATGGATGGAGCAGAGCTTTCAGGACTTTAATTTGCTGAAATGGCATGATTCAAAATGAGAAGAAAGCTGCAAATTCCATTAATACTTGGAACATGGAATGTATGGAATTTGAATGTAGGAAAATTGAAGTCATCAAAAATGGTGTACACCAAGATCAATATACTAGGCATTATTGAGCTGAAACAAACAGTATTGGGCCATTTTGAATTAGACAATCATATGGTCTACTATGCTTGGAATGAAAAATTGAAGAATTGTGTTACATTCACTGTCAAAAAGAGCATTTCAAGATCAATCCTGAAATACAAAGCTGTCAGTGATAAGATAATATGCAGACTTCTACAAGGGAGACCAGTTAATATAACTATAATTCAAATTTACATAAAATCCACTATGCCAAAAATGAAGAAATTGACATCTTTACTAAATTCTGCAGTCTGAAATGGCTCAAACATGTAATCAAGATGCATTGATAATATTGGTGATTTGAATGCAAAAGTTGAAAACAAAGATAAAGGACGACTAGTTGGAAACTGTGGTCTCAGTGATAGAAATGACGCCTGGAGAGAGCAGATAGAATTTTGCAAGACCAATGACCTATTCACTGCAAAGACCCTTTTTTCAACAACATAAACAGTACATAAACATACAACAACATAAACAGTACACGTGGCCTTCACCAGATAGAATACACATGTATCAAAGTAATTATATTTGTGGAAAGAGACCATGGAGATGCTCAATATCATTAGCCAGAGTAAGGCCAGAGGCTGACTGCAGAACAGACCATCAATAGATCATATGCAAGTTCAAATTGAAGCTGAAGAAAATTAAAACAACTCCATAAGAGCCAAAGTATGACCTTGATTTTACCCACCTGAATTTAGAAATCATCTCCAGAATGGGGCTGACACATTGAAAACTAATGACTGAAGACCAGACACTTTATGGGATGGCATCAAGGATATAAATCATGAGGAAAGCAAAAGGTCATTAAAGAGAATTAAATGAATGTAAGAAGAGACTCTGAAACTTGCTCTTGAACATAGAGTAGGTAAAGTAAATGAAAAAATGATAAAAGAGCTGAAAAGATTTCAAAAAGTGGCTCGAGAAGACAAAGTAAAGTATTATAATGAAACGTGCAAAGACTTGGAACTGGAAAACCAAAGGGGAATAACACTCAACATTTCTAAAGTGAAAGAACCAAAGGAAAAACCAAGCCTCAAGTTGCAATACTGAAGGTTTCTACAGAGAGATATTGAATGATACAAGATGCATCAACAGAAGATGAAAAGAATACACAGAGTCACTGTACCAAAAAGAATGAGTAGACATTCATCTATTGCAGGAGATAGCATATGATCAAATACTGATGGTACTGAAGGAAGAAGTCCAAGCTTCACTGAAGGCATTGGTGAGAATCAAGTTCCAGGAATTGATGGAATGCCAATTGAGATGTCTCAACAAACAGATGTCATGCTGGAGGTGCTCATTTATCTATGCCAAGAAACTTGGAAAACAGCTACCTGGCCAACTGGCTAGAAGATATCCATATTTGGTGCCCATTCCAAAGAAAGGTTGTCTAACAGAATGCGGAAATTAGCAAACAATGTTATTAATATCACATGTGTGGTAGTTCAGTTTGTGTGTCAACTTGGTTGGGCCTGGTTGAGTGGCTAGGCAGCTGGATGTAGTATTCCCCATGATGAGACTGGTAATCAACTCCATGGTGGAATCTACTATGAGCAGCTGAGTAGCTGTCTTAGGGAATGTGGTCTGCTTCCGCAGAAGTACTTAAGCAGAAGCCTTGGGAAATGGTCTCTAGCTTGTGGCACGCTTAGACCCTGCATGTAGCTGTGTCGCTGTTCAGCAGCCTGCCATGCTGTGCCGACCTTGGGACTTACAAAGGACTTGAATTAATGGCTGCCGTGTGGTTTGAACTTGGATGTAAAGCCTCCAAACTGTAAGAGAATAAACTCCTGTTTGTTAAGGCCATCCCATTTGTCGTATATTCTTGTCATAGCAGCACTAGGTAACCAGAACAACATGAAAGTAAAGTTTTGCTGAAGATAATTTAAAAATGGTTGCAGCAGTACATTGACAGGGAACTGCCAGAAATTCAAGCTGGATTCAGAAGAGGATGTGAAATGGGGGGTGTGGTGGTTAAGTTTGTGTGTCAACTTGTCTAGGCTTGGTTGAGTGGCTGGGTAGCTGGTTATAGTATTCCCCATGATGAAACTGGTAATCAACTCCATGGTGGAATCTACTGTGAGCAGCTGAGTATCTGCCTTTGGGTATGTGGTCTGGTTCTTATATACAAGAAACAGCTTTGGGAATGGTCTCTAGCTTATGGCACACTTGAATCCTGCATGTAGATGTGTCGTTGTTGTTCAGCAGTCCTGCCATGCTCTGCCAACCTTGGGACTTTCAATGGACTTAAATTAATGGCCTGCTGTGTGGCTTGGTAACATCGGGACTGTGCCATTTTGTTTGTCGACCTTGGGCTTGTTAAACTCAGCAGCCAGTAGCTGCCTGAGTGAAGAGATGCCTCTAGTTTTGGTGGGCTGGGAGCAAGAGGCAGAGCTGAAGCCCAAGGTTGAGGGGCTTTCACCCAGCGCCTAGAGCCTGGCACTGGACTTCTAGCCTCCCAAACTGTAAGAGAATAAACTCCTGTTTGTTAAGGCCATCCACATTTGTGGTATATATACTTGTCAGAGTGGCAATAGGTAACGAGAACAGGGGCATCATAGCTGATGTCAGTTGGATCTTTGCTGAAAAGAGAAAATAAAAGAAAATTGTTTACCTGTGTTTTATTGACTATGCAAAGTCATTTGTGTGAATCATAACAAATTATGAATAACACTGCAAAGAATAGGAATTCCAGAACACTTAATTGTGCTCATGAGGAACCTGCACGTGAGCAATAGGCAGTCGTTCAAACAGAACACGAGGATACTGCATGGTTTAAAATCAGGGAAGATGTGCATCAGGGTTGTATCCTTTCACCATACTTACTCAATCTGTATTCTGAGGAAATAATCCAAGAAGCTGGCCTATATAAAGAAGAACGTGGCATCAGGATTGGAGGAAGAGTCATTAACAACCAGCAATGTGCAGATAATGCAACCTTGCTTGTTGACAGTGAACAGGACTTGAAGCACTTACTGATAAAGATCAAAGGCTACAGCCTTCAGTATGGATTACACCTCAACATAAAGTAAACAAAAATCTTCACATGTGAACCAATAAGCAGCATCATGATAATGGAGAAAAGATTGAAGTTGTCAAGGATTTTTTTAATTTGAATCCACAAAGAAATCAAGTGACATATGTTAATTTTAGATGCTGTTGAGTCTGCAGACTCATAGTGACCTTATGTACAACAGAATGAAACACTGCCTGCTCCTGCGCCATCCTCACAATATTGCTATGCTTGAGCCTATCGTTGCAGCCACTGTGTCAGTCCATCTTGTTGAGAGTCTTCCTCTTTTTTGCTGACCCTCTACTTTACCAAGTATGATATTCTTTTCTAGGGAATGGTCCCTTCTTACAATATGACCAAAGTAGGTGGCCATTCTCACTTCCAAGGAACATTTTGGCTGAACTTCTTCCAGGACAGATCTGTTCATTCTTCTGGCAGTCCATGGCATTTTCAGTATTCTTCACCAACACCATAATTCAAAGGTGTCAACTCTTGCTCAGTTTTCTTTATTCCAGCTTTGTCCAGCTTTCACATGCATATGAGGTGATTGGAAATACCATGGCTTGGGTTAAGTGCACTTTAGTCTTCAAAGTGACATCTTTGCTTAACACTTTAAAGAGGTCTTTTGCAGCAGATCTGCCCAGTGCAGTACAATGT
>NW_006921694.1:4392798-4398891 GCF_000298275.1 Orycteropus afer afer | reverse complement strand
TTGTTGAAGAGGGTCTGTGCAGTCTTTCTGCCTAGTCTGCCATCTTGCCGGAACCAGTCCAATGTCTGATTTCTCAACTGCTGCTTTCATGGGTGTTGATTGTGGATCCAAGTAAAATGAAATCCCTGACAACTTCAATCTTTTCTCCATTTATCATGATGTTGCTTATTGGTCCAGTTGTGAGGATTTTTGTTTTCTCTGTACTGAGGTGTAATCCATACTGAAGGCTGTTTTTCACCAATTCCTTCAGTGCAGCTTGGACTTTTTTCTTCAATACCATGGCTTCTTCACCAATATGCTACCTCCTTAAATGATTGAATGTTGACCAATTTTTTTGGCACTGTAATTCTGTCTGTTCCATCTTATTTTGATGCTTCCTGCATTGTTCAATATTTTGCTCATAGAATCCTTCAGTATTAAAATTTGAAGTGTGTCTAAGGCACTTGACTGCTAATTAGAAGGCTGGTGGTTCAAACCCACCAGCCACTCCTTAGAAGGAAGGTTGGGCAATCTACTTCTGTAATGATACTGCCTTGGCAACCCAAGGAGGGGTCTCTATGGGTCGGGGCCAACTCAATGGCACATAACAATAACAGCTCAGTTTTTTCAGCTTGAGAAATGCCAAGCATGTTCTTCCCTTTTGGTTTTCTAACTCTAAGTCTTTGCACATCTTATTGTAATACTTTGCTTTGTCTTCTCAAGCTGCTCTTTGAAATCTTCTGTTCAGGTTTTTTATCTTGTCATTTCTTCCATTCACTTCAGCTACTATCCATTCAAGAACAAGTTACATAGTCTCTTCTGACATCCATTTTGGTCTTTTCTTCCTTTCTGTCTTTTTAATGACCTTTTGCTTTCTTCATATATGATGTTCTTCACATCATCCCACAACTTGTCTGGTTTGCAGTCATTGGTATTCAATATACCAAACCTATTTTTCGGATGGTCTCTAAATTCAGGTAGGATATAATCAAGGTCATATTTTGGCTCTCGTTGACTTGTTTTAACTTTCTTCAGTTTCAAGTTGAACTTTCATGTGAGCAATTGATGGTCTGTTCCACAGTAAGCTCCTGGTCTTGTTTTGACTAAAGATATTGAGCTTCTCCTTCACCTCTTTCCATATATTTAGTTAATCTGATTCCTGTATATTCCATCTGGTGAGGGTTCACATATACAGCTGCCGTTTACATTGTTGAAAAAAAGGTGTTTGCAATAAATAAGTTGTTGTTCTTGCAAGATTCTACCATACAATCTCTAGCATCATTTCTGTTACTCAACCAAAACCAACTTAATGCTGTCAATTTGATTAGATTCATAGTGACCCCGCCTTGGGTTTCTGAGGTGGTATCTCTAGGGAAGTAGATTGTCCAGTCTTCCTTCTGAGAAGTGGCTGGTGGGTTTGAACTGCCACCCTTCTGGTTAGCAGTCAAAGGCCTTAGGCACTACGCCACTAGAGCTCCCTTTCTATCACCAAGGCCTTGTTTTCCAATGATCGATGTTGCTGCTTTGTTTCCAACTTTCACATCCCAATCACCAGTAATAATCAATGCATCTGATTGCATGTTTGGTCAATTTCAGACTGCAGAAGTTGGTAAAAATGTTTAATTTTTATTCATCTTTGGCTTTAGGGGTTGGTGTGTAAATTTGAATAATAGTTGTATTAACTAGTCTTCCTTGTAGGTATGTGGATATTATCCTATCACTAATAGCATTGTACTTCAGGATAGATCTTGAAATCTTTTTGACAATGAATGCAACACCAATCCTCTTCAATTTGTTATTCCTTGTATAGTAGACCATATGATTATCTGATTAAAAATGGCCAATACCCATCCATTTCAGCTCACTAATGCTTAGGATATCGATCTTTATGTATTCCATTTCATTTTTGACAACTTCAAATTATCCTACATTCATACTTCATACATTCCATGTTCTGATTATTAATGGAACATTATTAATGGAACAATGATTTATTGCAGCTCTTTCTTTCCATTTTGAGTCATGCCCCATCAGCAAATTAAGGTCTTGAAAGTTTTACTCCATTGGTGTCATTAAGGTTGACTACTTTGAGGAGGCAGCTTTTCCCCAGTCCTATTTTGAGCACCCTCCAACCAGAGGGGCTCCTCTTCTGGCAGTATATCAGAAAGTGTTTCAGGGCTATTCATAAAATTTTCCATTATTAGACAGTGTTTCACTACTATTCATAAGGTTTTCAGTGGCCAACTTTTTCAGAAGTGGATGGCTCTGTCCTTTCCAGTCTGACTTAGTCTGGAAGCTCCACTGAAAACTGACCACAATGGATGACCCTTCTGGTATGCAAAATACTGTTGGCATAGCCTCCAGCCTCACAGCAACACACCAGCCACCATAGTACTCAGACTGACAGATGAGTGGTGGACATGACTTATAGCAGTGGGCAAATCTGCTATAAGACCTCTTTAAGGTGTTAAAGAGCAAAGATGTCACTTTGAGGACTAAGGCATACCTGACCCAAGGCATGGTACTTTCAATAACCTTATATGCATGAAAATCTAGACAATGACTAAGGAAGACCAAAGAATTGATGCCTTTGAATTATGGTGTTGGTGAAGAATATTGGATATACCATGAACTGCCAGAAGAATGACCAAATGTCTTGGAAGTATAGTCAGAATGTTCCTTAGAAGCAAGCATGGTGATACCCTTGAGAAGGTTATCATGCTTGTAAATTAGAGGGTCAGTGAGAAAGAGGAAGACCAACTAAGATGGATTGATACACTGGCTGCAACAAATTAGCACAGGACGCAGCAGTGTTTCATTCTGTTGTATATAGGGTCTCTCTGAGTCAGAACCAACTCAACCACACCTCACATGTTTGGGTGGGTGAGGCAGGGGTAGTTTAGTGGTAGAATTCTTGTCTTCCAGGTGGGAGACAGTGGTTTGATTCCCGCCCAGAGCACCTGATGTGCAGCCACCACCTATCTGTCAGTGGAGGCTTGCATGTTTCAATGATGCTGAACAGATTTCAGTGGAGTTTACAGACTAAGATGGAGTAGAAATAAAGGCCTGGTGTTCTACTTCTGAAAATTGGTCAATAAAAACTCTGTGGTTCACAAGAGTCTGATCCATAACCAATTAGGAGAATGGCACAGGACGGGGCAGCATCCATGGGTCACCCTGAATTGAAGGCCAACTCAAAGCAGCTAACAAAAACCACCACTACCACATCTGAGAGGACAAAAGGAGGAAGATGTTACCAGAACATGCAAGGATAGAACTGAATATTGTATACCAATTTGAGAGCTTGATCAAGTGACAAAGCCAACTAGAGGCACAGTTGGGGGCAGGGAACTAGGAAAAGAAGTGTCTGACCTTACTCTCCTCACTCTCTTGGATCTTCCACTGTAGCATTCCATTGACTTAATCCACCTGACAAGAGTTTTGTGTAGAGGGCTAATTAAAGAGAACTCTCAAGAGATGCACCTGTGAGGAAGTGAGGAAGGCAGGACCAGGACACAGGGAAAAACTGACTCACAAAGCCATTGCAACCGAGACCTCAGCCTTTTCTACGATCCTATGAGGCCCTCTATCACGTGGATAATTCTTCAAAGTTGCCCATAAATGAGGCTATGGGGCCAGCCCCCCCCCTTTTTTTTTAATTTAAATTTTTGCTGTGGTTTGAGTGAAAATTTACAAAGCAAATTCATTTTCCAGACAGCAGTTCATATACATTTTGTTTCATGACATTGCAATTCTCCACAAAGTAAGAACTCCCTTCCTACCTCCTCTCTGTAGTTACCTCTTCCCTGTGAATAAGTCAATTCCAGACCTGAAGGGTAACTAGGGGCCGTAGTCTTGGGGGTCTCTATCAGGCCAGTAAACCTGGTCTTTTTTATGAATTTGAGTTTTGTTCCACATTGTTCTCCCACTCTATCCAGGATCTCCTGCACTGATCCCTTTCCAACTGGTTGACAGTGGTAGCTGGGCACCGTGAAGACTTCCAGGTTAGCAGCTGAGGATGGTCAACTAGTCCCTTGGACTAATTGTTTCTATGAGTCTTTGGTTGTCTTCATTCTTCTTTGCTCTGGATGAAAAAAGACCCATTGTTGCATCCAGATGGGGTCAATCCTTTTCATCTATCAACTAGGCAGGGTATAATTGAGCTAGGGCTGGCCAGTTCCTATGGCCTAGGGCAGTTCTCAGGGAGGGATGACAGTGTGACCCTTCAGCAGAAGGTATCCCCAACACGCATTGATTGGACAACCTTTCATGATGGTCTTTACAAGGCTTAATATAAATCCTTAACTAATAAAGACTTTACATACCTTTCTCTTGAAGCTCTTTCAAAATTCAAGGGAACCCAAAAATGATTGTAAAATCAAACAACCATCTCAAGTATTGTAAAACAGGACCTAGTTTTATCTACTCCTATAGTGCCTATTGGGAACTCTGGTAGCATAGTGCCTAAGGTGCTTGACTGCTAACCAGAAGGCTGGTGGTTCAAACCTACCAGCCAATCCTCAGAAGGAAGATTGGGCAATCTACTTCCATAGAGATACCGCCTCAGAAACCCACGGAGCAGTTGTTATGAGTCAAAGTAACTTGATGGCAGTGAATGAGTATTCCTTAATTGAGGAGCTGTGGTGACACAGTGGTTAAGGCATTCGGCTGCTAGCCAAAAGGTCAGTGGTTTGAACCCACCAGCTGCTCTGTGGGAGAAAGAAAAGGCACTCTGCTTCTGAAAAGATTTACAGACTTGGAAACCCTATGGGGCAGTTCTGCTCTGTCCTGTAGGGTCGATATGCATCATAATTGACTTGATGGCAGTGGGTATTATACCTTAATTTGTGTTTCAGTAATCATAATAAAAAACCACAACTGCTGCCCAGTTGATTCCAACTCACGACAACCCCATGTGTGTTAGAGTAGAACTGCACTTTATAGGGTTTTCAATGGCTGAGTTTTCAGAAGTGTATCACAAGGCTTTCTTCTGAGGTGCTTCTGGGGTGGACTTGAAGCTCCAACCTTTAGATTATCAGCCAAGCACTTTTAACTGTTTGTACCCAGGGTCTCCATATTTCAGTAATAGGAACTTTTGTTGTTGTTGTTAACTAGAAATTCAAGCCCTTTTACCATAGCAAATCACACTAATGATTTTTTTTTTTTTTTTAATATCATGTATCATGTCACGTCTCTATAAACAATTATTCCTGGTATCTAACTTCTTCCAGAAAGAATAGCTCAAGTATCAATTGTTGTCTTCCATGAATATTCCCAGGATTCAAATAACTCTATGCAGCAGGTCAAGTTATACAGGTGCCTGGCCATACATCTCGCAGTTAATTCACTCTGGCAGGCATATCAGGAAATTATGCTGCTCTGAATCAAATGTTCCACCAGGAGTATTACCAGACATTTTCTATGGCCAAGTGGCAAAATTGATGATACCTGCCCTGAAAATTTTCCAGGTCAAGCTTACTTATACCAGGCTCAGCCCAAGCATAATTGCAAGGATGATGAGTACCATGCAGCTTGGCATATTGAAACATTTCTTCAGGGATCTCTCCATTTGGTACTGGAATGGAGGCAAAAGCATTTCTTAGGGGAAAATTCTGACATTGGTCTAGATACTCACCTTCCCTCAGAGCAAAGAGATTTGGGTAGATTTCTCAATTTGCCTAATAGAATGGCAGCCTTGCTGCTTGCTTGATGTACAAGACTTATGAATCTTCTATTAGTCAGCAACATAAAATCCCAACACTCTTGATTCTAATGTAGAGTAACCTCGAATTGTCAATTATCTCACTCCTTTCAAAGCTAAGCTGATGAAAGTGACATTTAGTAAAGATTGTTTAAGGGGTATGCTATTCATCTACTTTTTGGTGAATTTTCAGATGTGTCATTAGATTTGGCACAGTTAAGTGCTCAGCTACTAACTATAAGGTTGGTGGTTTGAATTCAACCAGGGCAGCTCAGAAAAAAGTCCTGGCAATCTGCTTCTGAAAGGTCACAGCCTTGAAAACCATGTGGAGGGCACATATAGGGCTACCATGAGTCAGAATCAATTCTCAGGCCATATACATATATATATATATATATATATATATATATATA
>NW_006921694.1:4383886-4385283 GCF_000298275.1 Orycteropus afer afer | reverse complement strand
AAAATTAAAAAAAAAAAAAAAAGAAAAAGAAAAAAGACTGTGATTTCAGAATTTTGGCCTGGTATGTGTACAGGATAATCACCTTAAGTGAGTTTAGGAGCTTGGAACTAGCTCAACAGTTGCCAATATAGCTTTAAACATAGCAATGTGACATTCCATCTTCCTTGTGGGTCTAGGTCTCTGTACTAGTCATCTTACATTTAGTGGGCTAATTCGTTCTCTTCATATACCTTAATAACAAACAAACAAACAAACAAAAACATTGCCATCAAGTTGATTCCAACTCACGGTGACCCTATAAAACTGCCCTATAGGGTTTCTTTCCAAGGCTGTAAATCAACTATTATAGATAACCTTCTGCCTAGTCAGGGATTCTAGCACGTAGAAGCAAGAGTTGGAGCAAGAGAAGGAAGAAGAGGGACATGAAGCCAGAAAGAAGGGTGGAGTGTGTCAGTACAAGTTGTGCATGAATCAGGAATCACTCATATACTCTAATATGTGTGAAGCTTGTTTTTCTTTTGCAAAGGCCTTTGGAAAGTATTATCTATCCTTAGAGGGTGTTGAGGAGCTCTGGTAGCATAGTGCCTAAGGCACTTGACTGCTCACCAGAAGGCTGGAGGTTCAAACCCACCAGTCACTCCTCAGAAGGAAGGTTGGGCAATCCTACTTCCGTAGTGATACTGCCTTGGAAACCAAGGAGGGGTCGCTATGAGTCGGGGCGACTCGACGGCAAACAACAACAAAACAACAACAGAGGGTGTTGTGCGTGTTTGCTTGTGTGTGTGTAGGTGTGTGTGGTTTCATTAACCCTCACCTCCAGAATATCCTGGAAGAATGGGGGACATATCTTCAGGTTATACTGAGAAAGATTTTGGAAAGGTATAGCCTTGGAATACCAAAGCTCATGCTGTACTGCCTGGACTATCATAGAGATATAATCACCACACAGTGATTAAACTGGAGAGATTTTTCATGTTTCCCCAGCAACATATTTATATAAACTATCTCTTGGGGTGGGTTAATTTTGCAGAAGCATTTGCCTGCTAACCAGAAGGCTAGCGGTTCAAACCTACCAGTCACTCCTCAGAAAGAAGGTTGGGCAATCTACTTCTGTAGTGATACTGCCTCAGAAACCCAAGGAGAGGTCACTAGGAGTTGGATCAGACTCAATAGCAGAGAGTTTGGTTTTTTTTTGAATGCTACCTTTGCTAATAGTAAAACACCATGAACATCAAATGCTTGATATGTACTAACTCTTTTAATCTACATAACGACTGTGTTAGGCTTCTTAAACCTCGCAATGGTAAGTGATAGAGCTTGCATTAGATTCTCCCCAGTTTGGCTCAAGATCCTGCAGTATGTGTATGCCTGTATGTGTGTTTAAAACATTAAAAAAA
>NW_006921694.1:4380427-4383786 GCF_000298275.1 Orycteropus afer afer | reverse complement strand
ATCCTACTTCCGTAGTGATACTGCCTCGGCAACCCAAGGAGGGGTCGCTATGAGTCGGGGCCGACTCGACGGCAAATAACAACAACAACTTTAGTCATATTGTCAGAAGGGACCAATCCATGGAGAAGGTGAAGTAGAGGGTCAACGAAAAAGGGGAAGACCCTCAATGAGATGGATTGACACAGTGGCTGCAATGATGGACTCAAGCATAGCAAGGATTTTGAGGGTGGTGCAGGACCAGGCAGTGTTTTGTTCTGTTGTACATAGGGTCACTATAAGTTGGAACCAAATCAATGGCACCTAATGACAATAGGAGGAAAGGATCAGAGTTGGGAAGGCAGTGGGTATCCTACATCCAGTAAATATGCATGTTCACCAACTTAAGCTGCCTTGGTAGGTCAGTCTTGACTCTTTCTGACCTGGTTCAACAGTTACATAAATTCTGAGGGCAAGGATTTTTTACCAGGTACTAATGAGTTCAAGTGCTGTATTAAATATTTGCTGAATAAAAGGATAAATACATAAAAGAATGAATGAGTCAGTGTTATAGCTGCCCCACTGTGATGATGGTAATCCAAGTCCCCCAGGGCCTGACCTTTTGCCCTTGTTCTCCAAGTTTCACTTCCCAGGAGATGGCAACCCCATCTTTTGGGACTCTGGAAACTTTCCCAGATAGCCTTCGCCTCAGCAGGTTGTAAGTCTTGCGAAAGGGATTTGCATTCTTTTTCCACCCAAACTCCATGCCTATAAAATTGCTTGTGGTTTTTTTTTTTTTTTTTTTTTTTTAAATAACTTGCTCTTTAGAATTTTCTCCAACATTCATTTTTCCCTAATTTTTTATTGCTGTATATAAGGCAATGTAATATGAATATCATCTTGAGTCCTTTGAACTGTGCAATAAAATCCTAAATTTTTTAAAAGTTACGACATTTGAGGAATCACTCTAATTCAGGGGGTCTCCAACTTTAGCACGAGAATCACCTTGTTAAAACTCAGGCTACTTACTAGGCCCTAACTCCAGTTTCTGATTCAGTAGGTCTGGAGTAGGGTGTGAGAATTTTTATTTCTAACAAATTCCCAGGTAATGCTCATACTGCTGGTCTAGGATCAAAGTTTGAGAAGCACTGCTTCCTGCCAACTTTCTTTACCAAGCACTCTGCACATTGTGGCCCTTTGCTCTCTTGTGTTCTGATTGCTGTTGGCAAATGTGTAGAGTGGCTCAGGAGTGTGAGACTGACCTGCATTTTCTGCAGCTGGTGGCTGGTTGCAAAATGGAGCAGTTAAGAATTAAGACATCAAATCACAGGAAATTAATGCGAAACACCACTGACTATAAAGCCTATAAAATTGCTGGCATTCCTCTGTTTTTCATCATACACGTGCATCCTGCTTAGCTCTCAGCTGTTCCACCCAACATGAGACCACACCCTGAACAAACAAAAAGACTATCTGTCTCTAGCAGATGCCATCAGAATGATGAGGGTCACAGGCAGGCAAGAGAATGGAAATAAAGTCAATGAAATAAGATTCTGGTGCTGATGATAAAGAGAAAAGGCATTATATTAATTTAATTTAATAAATATCTATTCTCATTCCGTAACAGTGGCAGAGTAAAAATCTGAATTCCTGTTGCCTTCAAAAACTAGCTTGTGTATGCCAAAATCATTTCTCTCTCAAAATATTCTATGCATTAGAACTTCATGTGAATATTTCATACAGATTCATTACTGCTTTGCTGACATGGTTTCTCAGAGTAAAAAATGGAACAAATTATTTTTTCTTTTTTTAACATGGCTTATATGATATTTTCTATCCTATTTTATTTTTTTAAAACTTTTTGTTGTTATTTAGGCAAAAGTTTACTGAGGAAATTGATTTCCCATTTAACAATTCCTACACATTTTGATTTGTGACATTCATTGCAATCCCCACAATGTAACAGCATTCTTCCCACTTCCTCTCTGTGTTTATCTTTTCCATTTGTCCTTCTTTCTATCCCTTCCTGACTTCTGAATTTTATCTCTGGGCAAATGATGCTTTTTTGGTCTTTTGTTCTTGTGGAATACTATATTTTAAGATAAATATAAATTTGAAATATAGGCTGAAGAGGTGGAAACAAGCTGGAATTTCATAATGGTGATTAGGAATTAATTTATCCTTAAAAATTTATCTTAAGCATTTCTTTTTATACACACTCATTTGAGTCTCATATTTTAAAATTTAAGTTGGTCAGTACCTAGTAAAAAGAATTGATATAAAATCTAGAAAATGTCGTTAGGTTGATTTGAGAAAAAGTTAACTTGAAGCTTTCTTTCCATTAGGTTCTTCTATGGGGTAACAAAGTTACTTTTCACATCACAAACTTCCCCAAATTGTTACTTTTTCCCTGGAGTTTCCCTTGCTAACTGGAATAAAGTGACAGTTTCTTTTTTATTCATTCTACTAATCTGAATGTTATTTATCTAAATCTGCTCCATCCACTATTAAAAATGATTGCATTGATGCACATAATTTAGGGTGGAATTGATTTAAATAAAATTTCTTTAAATTTAAATTACTACCCAGGAAGACTGGATATAATAAATTTGACTGCAGTTTCCTATCTGTTATTTGATTTAACTATAACATGGTTCTCATATAGATATAGTATCATTTTTAGAAGGCCTACAGTATACATTTTAAGTGGTGATTGATTTTGATAATTTCTCAAATTAATTTTGCTGTTTAACCAGGGAAAGGAAGCAATTTAAAACAAAGTTATGAATTTGTTGAGAAGTTTAATCATCTCTGATTGAATAGATTTATTATAATTTTGCTAGGTGTATTTTTACTATGAAGTTAAAATATCAACCATTACACAAAAAACAGGGAGCTCTGGTAGCATAGTGCCTAATCTAAGGCACTTGACTGCTAACCAGAAGGCTGGCAGTTCAACCCACCAGCCAGTCCTGGGAAGGAAGGTTGGGCACTCTACTTCCGTAGTGATACTGCCTTAGAAACCCAAGGAGGAATCTCTATGAGTTGGGTCTGATTCAATGGCACTTAATAACAACAACAACACAAAAAACAATGTACATGTAAATTTTTTATTTGAGTAAAACAAAACATGACAAAATTTTTCTAAGTACTTGGAGAACAAGTATTTCACACAACCTCCTGACTCCTTGGGGGCTATTTGGAGAGATTAACATAGGAGATGAGAAATGTCTCCTTGAATAATCTAATCTGACATAAGGGTCGAAAGAAAAAAGACAGAGTTCCGGCAAGATGGCGGACTAGGCAGAAGGATTGCACAGACCCTCTTCAACAAAGAAAAGGGAAACCAATTAACACAGACACAGAAGATAATCGTGGACCCC
>NW_006921694.1:4363469-4375217 GCF_000298275.1 Orycteropus afer afer | reverse complement strand
AAAAAAAAGCTCATAAAAGGTGGGACAACTTCTGCTCAAGATGACAATTGATCATATCCTTTAGGAGGAATGATTTTATGGTTTTTTTTTAAATGGCAAACTATCTTAGGGAGAAGGGGGAGACTTTATCTGGACCTCTGCTAATGGAGATCCTCAGCTAGAGTATGTTCTAATTGCACATTTCAGGAAAGCCAGAACCTTCCGGAGAAGACCTTCTCTTAGAGACTAAGACCAAAATGGCAAGGTCATGGAAGACCTTATAAAGCAAAGATAAGAAATTTAAGACACTTCCCTATTTCTCCAGCACTCTACCCACCCTTGAAAAGTCAGCAAAACATATAAGAATCACTGTTCTAGAAGTTGGGAGATTAGCGTTTTTTTGGTTATTCCTTTAACTAGCTGTGTGAATGTGGGAAAGCTTCTTAACACCCCTGGGCCTTGTTTTCCTTTTCTATAAGAGGGATACTGAGTTCTCAGGGAACAACTTCTATCTCTAGGCAGCATTAATTAGGTAGAAGCTAGAACATGGATTCTGGAACCAGACCACCTGAGTTCATAGCCTAATTTTTCTACTTACTTGCTGGGTCATCTTGGGCAAAGTTATTTAATTTCTTAGTATCTAGCTTTTTCATCTATAAAGTAGAGACAATAGCTTCTATTTCACAGGGTTGTTGGAAAAACAAAATGGGTTAGTACATGCAAGCTCTTTAAAACAGTGCCTGGCATTTAGTAAGCTCGTAGTAAATATTAGCTATTCACTGTCAGGCACACTACAGGTATTTAGTATTGTTCCAGGGTCCAGCTTTGCACAACTGAGAATATTGAAAAATGTCTAGATCTTGGGTTCTTTTTCTGGGTTCTTCTGAGCTTAAGACTCTCAAGAAATCAGAATTCTCTTTGTAACTCCATTGTCCTCACTCCTGCCCAAGCAGGCATCCCCAGTTCTAAGCTTCTGCCTAGTCAGGGATTCTAGCGTGTAGAAGCAAGAGTTGGAGCAAGAGAAGGAAGAAGAGGGACAGGAAGCCAGGAAGAAGGGTGGAGTGTGTCAGTACAAGTTGTGCATGAATCAGGAACCACTCATATACTCTAATATGTGTGAAGCTTGTTTTTCTTTTGCAAGGTCAATGCTGTTAATGAGCTTGAGCAGTTGGAGATAGTCACTCTGTAGGAGGGTTCCGCCCTCTCCTTTACCACCACCTGTCTTCTTCCCACTTTTTCTCATACCACTGCTATCTCCCACCATGCTGGTCATTGTTCCCACCTATATGTCATTATGTCAAGGAAGATGTCCTGATGCTACTGCAGAAAGTGCCTATCTCTGCTCAGCCTTGAGAGTTGGAGCTCCGTGAGTCCAAGACATTGACTCATGAATGTCTAGGCCCATTCTCTGGAAAAGGGTGAGTGAAATGAGATAAATTTCAAGTTGAGATTTTATCAAAATCTAATGTTGTAAAACCCTCTATAAAACAAACAAAAGTTCTGTGGCATTTTACTTTAAGATGACTCAAGTTGAAATATATCATTAGAGACTAAGACTTATAATTTAAATTATGACACAATTTAGAATATATACTCCTTAAAGCTTTGCATTTTAGAAATGAGAGGGATTTTTGAGACCATTCAGTTCCATTCAGCATTTTTGAGATGAGGGAATTCAGAGGTAGGGAGATGAAAAGACTTGTCCTGGTTCACAGGGCGAATTAGTAGAGTTGGGACAAGAAGGAAAATTTTAGTCTGGAGTTATTTTCATTATATTATAGAGGACATCTCCTTCAAAGTATTATCATTACATTACAAAGAGCTCCAGACTGTGAGGGCAAGTGAAGCCAGTAACATCAATACCTCTTGCAGAACAGTGGTTAAGGGTATAGGGCCTGGGATCAGACTCACAGGGTTTGAATCCTGTTTTTCTTTCTTATTACCTGTGTGGTCTTGAGCAAGTTACTCGATTACTCTGTGACATCACACCTGATTGAAAATATTTCAATGTCTTTGTAGAATGGTCCACTCTGCATTAGGAACAAAATTAATACTAAACCAAACAACCAAACTCACTGCCATAGAGTTGATTCCAATTCATAACGATGCCCATTGGGTTTCTGAGGTGGTAAATCTTTATGGAAGTAGATTGCCCCATGTTCCTTCCACCAAGCGGCTAGTGAGTTTCAACCACCAACCTTCTGGTTAGCAGTCAAATGCCTTAGGCACTGCACCACCAGAGCTCCTTGTGTGTAAATCAGGAACCATTTATGTATTTAGGTGTTAATACATGTTAACTATTATTTCTGAAAGGTATGCAACAGATATCTAGCACAGTTACAGCTAGCTTTGCCAAACTGAGAATATTTAGGGGTGCATATTCTAGATCCTTTTCTAGGTCTTTCCCAGTTTAAGAGCCTTGAGAAATCAGAATTCTATTCCTAACTTCATCCTCTCTCCACCTCATCCCAAGCAGGCATCCTTCCGATACTTCACAGTTAAGGATAGGAACCCAGACAGAGCTTCCTCTTAGCAATAGTGTTAGTGTCCAACACAAAACAAAGAAAAACAAACAAAAACATTGCCATCAAGTTGATACCAACTCACAGTGACGCTATAAAACTGCCCTATAAGGTTTCTTTCCAAGGCTGTAAATCTTTACAGAAGCACACAGCCACATCTTTCTCCCAGTGCACTGTTGGTGTGTTTGAACCACCAACTTTTTGGTTGGCAGCTAAGTGCTTTAACCACTGCACCAGCAGGCCTTCTTGTGTCTAGCCCAGTACCTCAAAAATAAATGTCTTTGGAAAGATGAATGCAGTGATATCTCTAGAATGGCCTAGGAGTGACCATCTGGTTGGAATTAGAAATTAGGGGTCTTGAGTTGAAGCTGCATTTATAGAACAAGCCCATAATTTTTATTTATGGGTGGCTGGAAACAGGAAATGATGGTGATGAAAGGGATGTGGCTAATGCCACCTCAAGTCATCCCTTGGAATCACCAACAGATGAATGAATGAAGTTAATAGAGTGATGGCTTGTTTCAGCAGATTCTACCCCTGGGGTACAATCTCCAAACAATGCCAGAGAAGGAAAAAAAAAAACAAAAAAAAAAACTCACTGCCATCAAATCAGATCCAACTCAAAGTGACCCCTCCTTGGGTTTCTGAGGCAGTATCATTACAGGAGTAGATTGCCCCATCTTCCTTCCGGGGAGTGGCTGATGGGTTTAAACCCCCAGCCTGTTGATTAGCAGTAAAATGCCTTAGGCTATGCCACCAGCACTCCCACCAGAGAGGGAAGGAACATCAAAATGGGGCCTGAGATATACTAATCTGGTATAATTTGGATATTAATGTATCATATTGTTTTTAACTGCTGACATCCCTAGGCTGGAGAAGGTGGCACTATAATGGTTATAGTGCACATTCAGTGTCCTGGCTGGAAGACAATTTGAACATTGCCTTTGATCCAAGACCTGTGGCCCACAGCTTAGAAAACAAGGTTCAAAAGTGTGTGTACTTATTGATGAGACTCTCATTATCTTTCTGTTTTGTTTTCAACAACTGTCATCCACCTAAAGGGTGATTCGGCCTTAATCCAATGAAGATAGCAATTTTAGAGTTGGGAGTGTTGGCTTCAAGCTCTTGTTTTAACTAAGACAATGTCTCTGAGGAAGCAGAGGCAGGGATCCAGGTAAGGCTGGGGACCCAGGCCAAGGCCCACGCAAGTGGTGGGAAAGTCAGGGAAAGCAGAGAAAAAGCCGGAGGTGGGGGGAACCATGACAGAGTGAGGAAGCAGAGGCAGGGACCTAGGTGAGGCTGGGGACCCAGGTCAAGACCCTCCCAAGTGGTGGGAAAGCAGAGAAAAAGCCGGGGGGGGGGGTGGGCAGGGACCAGGACAGAGCGAGGATGCAGAGGCAGAGACCTGATAAGGCTGGGGTCCCAGACCACACCCATCCCAAGCGGTGGGAAAGAGGCAGGGATCTACGTAAGGGGAGGGTGGGGAGAGTGGAGAGGTTTTGAACAGCTAAAGGAGACAAACTTGTCTGTTAGTTTGCCTACTGTGGTGGTGTGTTGCTGTGAGGCTTGGGGCTGTGCCACTGGTGTCTCAAACCCAGTAGAGTTGCACACAGTGCACAGGTTTCAACAGCTTACAGACTTAGACAGACTAGGGAGAAGGAGGAGGCCATCACTTCTCAAAGAATTGGCCAGGGAAAACCTTACAGCAGAGAAACACTGTCTGATACATTACAGTGCAACTTTACAAATAGCCCAGAAACATTGTCCGATACAGTGCAGGAGGATAAGCCACTTAGGTCGGAAGGCTCTCAAAATAGGACCAGGAAAGACCTCCATCATCAGAGTAGAACCAGCCTTAATGATATGGATAAGGTAAAGCTTTTGAGACCTCCATTTGCTGATGTGGCACCACTCAAATTGAGGAGAAACAGCTGCAAACATGCATTAATAATTGGAACATGGAATGTATGAAGCATCAATCTAGGAAAATTGGAAGCTGTCAAAAATGAAATGGAGTGCATAAAGATTGATATCCTAGGCATTAGTGAGCTGAAATGGACTGGTTTTGGCCATTTTGAATCAGACCACCATGTGGTCTACTATGCCAGGAATGACAATTTGAAGAGGAATGGCTTGGCATTCATCATCACAAAGGATGTTTCAAGATTTGTCCTGAAGTACAATGCTGTCAGTGATAGGATAATATCCATACGTCTACAAGAAAGACCAGTTAATATGACTATTATTCAACTTTATGCACCAATTACCAAAGCCAAAGATGAAATTGGAGATTTTTATCAGCTTCTGCAGTCTGAAATTGACTGAACATGCAATCAGGATGTGTTAATTATCACTGGTGACTGGAATGCAAAAGTTGGAAACAAAGAAGAATCACCAATAGTTGGAAAATTTAGCCTTGGTGACAGAAATGATGCTGGAAATCACATGATAGACTTTTTCAAGACTAATGCAAGTAAGTAAGTAAGTAAGATTTTACTGAAGATAATTCAAAAAACAGCTGCAGCAGTATATTGACAGAGAACTTCTAGAGGTGCAAGCTGGATTCAGAAGAGGAACAAGGGATATCATAGCTGCTGTTAGATGGATCTTAGCTCAAGGCAAAGAATACCAGAAAGATGTTTACTTGTGTTTTATTGACTATGCAAAGGCATTTGATTGTGTGGATCATAACAAATTATGGATGACATTGAGAAGAATGGGAATTCCATTCTTTATTGTGCTAATGAGGAGCCTGTACATTGACAAGGAGGCTGTTGTTCCAACAGAACAATAGAACACTGCATGGTTTAAAATCAAGAAGGGAGTGTGTCAGGGTTGTATCCTTTCCCCACACTTATTCAATCTGTATGCTGAGCAAAAAATCTGAGAACCTGAACTATATGAAGAAGAATGTGGCATCAAGATTGGAGGAAGAATCATTAACAACCTGCAATATGCTGATAACACAACTTTGCTTGCTGAAAGTGAGGATGACTTGAGGCACTTACTTTTGAAGACTGAAGAATCCAGTCTGCAGTATGGATTACAATCTCAATATAAAGAAAACAAAAATCCTCACAACTGGACCTATAAGCAACATCATGATAAATGGAAAAAAGATTGAGGTTGTCAAAGAATTCACATTGCTTGATTCTACAATCGACACCAATGGAAACAGCAGTCAAAACATTAGACGATATATAGCACTGGACAAGTTGGCTGCAAGAGATCTCTTTCTAGTGCTGAGGAGCTAGGATGTCTCCTTGAGGACTAAGGTGCACCTGACACAATCCATGATATTTCCAATCACCTCATATGCATGTGAGACCTGGACAATGAATAAGGAAGACCAAAGAAGAATTGATGCTTTTGAGTTGTGGTGCTGGTGAAGAATGCTGAAAGTACTGTGGACTGCTAAAAGAACTAACAGATCTGTCCTGGAGGAAGTGCACCTGAAATGCTCCTTGGAAGCAAGAATGGCCAGATTTTGTCTCACCTACTTTGATCATCTTGTCAGAAGGGACCATTCCTTGGAGAAGGATGTCATGTTTGGTAAGATAAAGGGTTGACGAAAGAGGGGAAGGCCTTCAATGAAATGGATTGACACGGTGGCTGCGATGATGGGCTCAAGTACAGCAAGGATCATGGAGCTGGCGTGGGACTGGGTGGTGTTTAGTTCTGCTGTGGATAGGGTTGCTACAAGTGGGACACAATTCGATGGCACCTAACAACAACAACAACAACATCTCTGAACCATTTTGCATCTTGATGTGAAAACAATTCTTATGTATGTTGTTGTTGTTGTTAGGTGCCGTCAAGTAATTTCCGACTCATAGTGACCCCACGCACAGCAGAACAAATCACTGTCTGATCCCGCGTCAGCTCCATGATCCCTGCTATACCTGAGCCCATCATCGCAGCCACCGTGTCAATCTATCTCGTTGAAGGCCTTCCCCTCTTTCCTCGACCCTCCACCTTACCAAGCATGACATTCTTCTCCAGGGAGTGTTCCCTTCTGACAACATGACCAAAGTAGGTGAGAAGTCTGCCCATTCTCGCTTCCAAGGAGCATTTCGGGTGCACTTCCTCCAGGACAGATTTGTTAGTTCTTTTAGCAGTCCATGGTACTTTCAGCATTCTTTGCCAGCACCACAACTCAAAAGCATCAACTCTTCTTTGGTCTTTCTTATTCATTGTCCAGTTCTCACATGCATACGAGCTGATTGGGAATATCATGACTTGTATAAAGTATTATTATTGTGCTCATAATCCAGAATGATCCAAAAAGATAGTCTATTTAGTTATGTGTGTGATACTACAGTTTGTGTTGAGTTTTTAACTCACGTTGGACTATGAATCACTGCACCTCATTTAGATTATCCTCCAAGAATTATGTATCTTCTCTTTTTTGACAAGCTCTACCTTCTCCATGTAATCCCAGTCTCTACTTTTTGTGCATTAATTTTGATTTCAATCTGGAAACTCGTCTGACTGGTCTTTGCTTCTGAAGACATCAGGTTATACAAAAGGCTTGGCATTCCTTGTTTGATGATTACACAAATGACTAATTGAGTGAAAAGCAAATTCCCCTTAGATAATTTTATCACATAGATACAGGGAATCACTAGTACATTTCAGTGATTTTGTTGTGTTAGTTGTGAAGTTGATTCTGACTCATAACGCAATCCCATGTGACAGACTAGAACAGCCCCATAAAGTTTTCTAGGCTGTAATCTTTACAGGAGCCAATCGCCAGGTTTTCCTCCTGCTGAGCTGCTGGGTGGGTTCAATCTGTCAACATTTTGGTTAGAGCCACAGCCAAGAGCTTAACTGTTGCTCATTCAGTCATTAATGTGTTGCTTTCTTTTAACATGATCACAGTATTTATTAGAATAGCAAATGTCTTAATTTCCTTCTCTTTTACTTTCTAGAGATTTAAATTTTTATTTTTTTTCCCCAGTCTTCATGGCAAGACTTCCTTTAGAAGCTTGACATTTTTTTTTCTTCCCTTCTGTTTATTGGGATCTTTTCCATTTGGCAAATACTACCTTTCCAATGGAACTGAAATCTGGCAGGTTTTATTTTTGTTTGTTGTTTCTGAGTTTATTTACCAATGCAGTTAATATTATAATCCCTCAGGTTTTGTTTTCTGATGCTAGGATGATTAGCTCTGGAGAAGTAAAGCAAAAAAAAAAAAAAAAAAATTGCATGCCAGGCATAATAGCAGTGGTAACATTCCTTAACCTTCCTGCTTCTGCCCACTTTTGTTTACATGCACATCCATCTGTAATGTCTCAGAATTAATCACCGTCCCTTCAGTTTGGGGAAAATTGAAAGGTCTCTTTTCTGAGCTTCTTGTAAATAAACCATAGAACACAAATTCTCTTTTTTAAGAAAAGGAATTCACTGTCTTTGTTCATTTTAAGGAAATCACTTTTTCTTTTTAAATATTGCACTCTTTAGGCCCTCTTTGCCAGCAACGTCTTATTGAGATATCCCTATTGAAAAATTTTAGATTCTTCCACAAAGATGAATTTCAGTAATGCTATTTTCGTTCCATATGCCTCCCTCTTTTTTTTTTCCCCCCAAAGTCTTATGGTTAACCCTTTGTGACCCAGTGAGACTTTGAAGTTATTTAGTAAAAATGTCCTCCTAGTCTGGTATGCTGGAGGTTGGAATGTCCAGTCAGAACTTGGGAGGTCTGGTAGCATAGTGCCTAAAGCAATTGACTGCTGACCAGAAGGCTGGCGGTTCAAACCCACCAGCTGCTTCTCAGAAGGAAGCTGGGGTAACCTACTTCTGTAGTGATACTGCCTCGGAAACCCAAGGAGGGGTTGCTATGAGTCGGGTTTGACTCGATGGCACATAACAACAACAAGTCAGAACTTGTAGGTTCCATTGATGACAAATTGTGCAATAAACAATGCAATAGTTAGTTACTGGTTTTTCTACCAAAAGGAGCATTTCTTTTCTCTGTAAGAGCACATAATTTTAAGTTGCTAAGAAACCAAATTTCAGTCTGCAAGGGTTATTCTATTAATTTGTCTCTTTTTCAAATACTCCTACATTTCATTTTCTGATCCTGCCACAAAAGTTACTTCATCTCTTCTTTATCACCCTAACATCTTCTTCTCCTGCTCTGGTTTCTAAAGAAAACTTAGGGGAAGATTAAGGGTAAAGACAGAAGTTAATGGCAAAGAGTCCAAGGCAACAAACAGAGGGGAAGGAAAGGCTGAGCAAGGCCAACAGCTGGTGAGTGGGTGAGGCAGGCCTGTCATCAACACTCTGGCTCCTTCATCATCTAACCAACCTAAGGGCCAGGACTTGGCTACCACAGCTTCCTCTGGCGTTTGTCTGGGATTTTAAGACCATTCTCAGGACAGAACACTTCAGAAGTCAATTGGTTATCTTTTTTGTTTGTCCACAAGGTGATTCTGCCACTATTTCTGCTGGGCTGGCAGCATGTGGAAATCTGACAAGCCTGCTTTGAGGAGGCATAACAGATTGGCTTCTTTTTCTTCTTTCCTATTACAGTCAGAGAGAGGCCCAGAGAAGGAGGAAGCCACAGGCATAGAAGTCTCCCTCTACAAGGGAGCTCTTGTGAAATTCACTCTGCTGGGAAAACAATACTGTGGGGGTGTCATTTTCATTTGTGCTGTTGCTGGCAAGACAATTTAAACAGTACTGCTTCCCTGATCTGCTTGGGCTTGGTTTCCACTTTTGCATAATGCACATGCTGGGGTTCTTTACACTGTGGATAGCAGAGAGCCCACAGATACCTGTGCTTGGAAAGCTGCAGGGCACTCTTGTTTTAAGAGTCGACTAACCAGAGAGTCCGAGATAGATATTTTTAAAATCTCATATTTTTATTGTTAAAACAATATATCAACATTAAAAGTCATTTTAAATAATTATTACATATTTTAGATATACAAAAATACATTAGTTCTCATCTCTGAGTGCACATTAAAATCACCTGGGGAAAAAATCTAAACCTATTGACACCAAGTCAATTTTGACTTACAGTGGCCCTGTAGGATAGAGTAGAACTGCCCCAGGTTTCCTAGGATGCAATCTTTATGGAAGCTGATCACCAGGTCTATCTCTTGCAGAGCAGCTGGTAGGTTCACACTATCAACTTTTGGGTTAGCAGCCAAGCACTTAACCACCAGGGCTCGGAATCACCTGGAGAGCTTTTAAAATGACCAATGTCCAGGCCCTATCCTAGACATATTGAATCTGGATTTCTAGCCCAGGCACCTTCATTAGAAACTCCTCTGATGATTCTGATGCACAGAGGGTGAAAATTACTGGTAGAGGATAATATTTAAAAATCTGTTTATTCTCCAACCAGCTTAAGAATTGTCTTATATCTCTCTCCCTGCTCACATTTCCCTGCCTACCCCTCCAAGTTGAACAAACCAAACTCACTGCATCGAGTCGATTCTGACTCATAGAGACCCCCTTTGGGTCTCTGAGGCAGTAAACCTCTACAGAGGTAGATTGCCCAATCTTCCTTCCATGGAGTGGCTGGTGGGTTTGAACTGCCAACTTTCTGGTTAGCAGTTAAATGCCTTAGGCACTACTCCAAACCAAACTAACTGCCATCCAGGCAGTGCTGATTCATAGTGACCCCTATTCAGTTTCTAAGGTGGTAAATCTTTATGGAAGTAGATTGCCCCATCTTCCTTCTGTGGAGTGGCTATGGGTTTGAACCACCGACCTTGTGAGTAGCAGTCAAACTCCTTAGGCATTGCACCACCAGAGTTCCATACCCCTAGATTACTACCCTAAATTTGGTGTTTATTATTCTCAGCCAAATATTTTAACTTTGGCCATGTTTGTATGTATGTATGAATGTTTATAACCCCCAAACAATATATGATACTGCATTTGCAAGTTACAAGTATGTCAAATGTGTCTTTCTGAAACTTGCTATATTTTTTTGCTGAATTCTTATTCATGTTGCTATATTTAGTTTTAATTCATTTTTTCAAAACCAATGCCAGGTGCTGTCTAGTTTTATCTTACTCATGGTGACCCCATGTGTGTCAGAGAAGACCTGCATTCCATAGACTTTTCAATGGCTAAATTTGTGAAGTAGATTGCCAGGACTTTCTTTAAAGGGCCTCTGGGTGGACTGAAGCCTCTACCCTTTTGGCTAACAACCATGTGCATTAAACGTTTGTTCCACTACTGTACACCATGCTATTGTATAAATATTTTAAAAACATTTTTGAAGTGAGCCAGTGATTGTGTTATTTTAACAAAACTATTTCCATTTGTGCATATTTTCTTCCAGATTTATTTCAAACACACTTATTTAATAGTGAGGTGATGTAGTGTTTACAGCATTTGGCTGCTAACCAAAGATTAGTGGTTCAAGTCCACCAGCTTCTCTGTGGAAGAAAGATGACCTATAGGGTCGCTATGACTCTGAATCAACTCAATGACATTGAGTTTGGAGTTTGGAACCCAATAATAATTCAGTTATGAGTTCTTTTTTTCATTTAATATTACATCATAAATGTCTTTTGATATTTAATATGTCATATTAGGGAGCTCTGGTGGCATAGTGCCTAAGGCATTTGATTGCTAACCAGAAGGCTGGCAGTTCAAACCCACTAACCACTGTTCGGAAGGAAGATTGGGCAATCTACTTCTGTAGTGATACTGCCTTGGAAACCGGAGGGGTTGTTATGAGTCAGATCTACAGCAATGATTTTTTGTTTTTTGTTTTCATTATTTAATTAACTGCAAAATTTATGTCAGATTGATCTATCACAACTTACCTAACTATACTCCAAATATTTACCCCCAGTATGTATATATTTGTTGTTGTTGTTGTTATGTGCTGTTATCACTGACTCATAGTGACCCTATGTACAACAGAATAAAACACTGCCTGATTCTGCATCAGCCTCATGATCCCTAATATACCTGTTCCCACTGTTGCAGCCACCATGTCAATCCACCTTGTTGAGGCCCTTCCCCTCTCTCATTGACCCTCCACTTTACCAAGCATGACATTCTTCTCCAGACAATGGTCTCTTCTGACAACATGACCGAAGTAAGTGAGACCAAGTTTGGCCATTCCCGCTTCCAAGGAGCATTCCGGCTGCACTTCTGCTTCTTCTTTTTTTTTTTTGTTATTGTGATTTGGGTGAAGATTCACAGAGCAAATTCACTTTCCATACAGCAGTTCACATATACTTTGTCTCATGTCATTGACCACAGTTTACCACAA
>NW_006921694.1:4357987-4361734 GCF_000298275.1 Orycteropus afer afer | reverse complement strand
TTCATATGTTTGTTGGCCGCTTGAATATCCTCCTTGGTAAAATGTCTATTTATGTCTTCTGCCCATTTTTTAATTGGATTGTTTGTCTTTTTGTTATTGAAGTGTTGGAGTTTTCTATAAATTCTAGAGATAAGTCCCTTGTCAGATATGTTATTACCAAATAATTTTTTCCCAATCTGTAGGTTCTTTTTTGACTCTTTTGGAGAAGTCTTTGGAAGCACATAAAAATTTAATTTTTAGAAGGTTCCAATCATCTGATTTCTCTTCTGCTGTTTGTGCATTTTGAATTATGCTTGATAGTCTATTTATGCCATATATTAGGGCCCTTAAATTCCTTGAGGAACTGTATAGTTTTAGGTTTTAGGTTTCACATTTAAGTCTTTGATCCATCTGGAGTTCGTTTTTGTGTATGGTGTGAGGTACAGATCTTGTTTATTTTCCTGCAAATGGAGCTCCAGTTTTGCCGGCTGCACTTCTTTTGTGACAGATTTTTTAGTTCTTTCAGCAGTCCAGGGTACTTTCAGCATTCTTCATTAACACCATAACTCAAAAGCATCAACTCTTCTTTAGTCTTCCTTATCCATTGTCCAGCTCTCACATGTATATGAGGCAATTGAAAATAACCAAATACACTTGGATTAGGCACATTTCAGTCTTCAAGGAGATAGCTTTGCTTTTCAGCACTTGAAAGAGGTCTTTTGCAGCAGATTTGCTCAATACAATACATCTTCTGATCTCTTGACTGCTGCTTCCACTGGTATTGATTTTAGAACTAAGTAATATGAAGTCTTTGACAACTTAAATCTTTTCTGTATTCATCGTGATGCTGCTAATTGGTCCAGTTGTGAGGATTTTTGTTTTCTTTATATTGAGGTGTAATCCATAGTGCAGACTGTAGTCTTTTATCTTCATCAGTAAGGGCTCAAAGTCATCTTCACTTTCAGCAAGCAGAGTTGTATCGTCTGCATATCTCAGGTTGTTAATGAGCCTTCCTCCAATCCTGATGCCACATTCTTCTTCATATAGTCCAGCTTCTCGGATTATTTGCTCAGCATACAGATTGAATAAGTGTGGAGAAAGGATACAACCCTGACACATTCCCTTCCTGATTTTGAACCAGCAGTATCCCTTGTTCTGTTCAAAGGACAGCCTCCTGGTCTACATACAGGTTCCTCATGAGTACAGTTAAGTGTTCTGGAATTCTTGTTCTTCTCAATGTTATCCACAATTTGTTATGATCTGCACAATTGAATGCCTTTGCATAGTCAATAAAACATAAGTAAACATCTTTTTGGTATTCTTTGCTTTAAGCCAAGATCCATCTGACATCAGCTATGATATCCCTCCCTCCATGTCCCCTTCTGAATTCAGCTTGCATTTCTGGAAGTTCTCTGTCAATATACTGCTGCAACCATTTTTGAATTATCTTCGGTAAGATTTTATTTGCGTGTGATATCAATGATATTGTTTGATAATTTCCACATTCTGTGGGATCACCTTTCTTTGGAATGAGTACAAATATGGATCTCTTCCAGTCAGTTGGCCAGGTAGCTGTCTTCCAAATCTCTGGGCATAGCCAAGTGAGTGCCTCCAGTGCAACATTGATTTATTGAAACATCTCAATACGTGTTCCGTCAGTCCCTGGAGCCTTGTTTTTCTCCACTTCCTTTAGTGCAGCTTTGACTTCTTCCTTCAGTACCATTGGTTATTGAGCATATGCTACCTCCTGAAATGGATGGTCATCTACCAATTCTTTTTGGTATAGTGACTCTGTGTATATATGTTGTTGTTTCCAACTTCCCTATTCCAAACACCAATGATTATCCATGCGTTTGATTGTAGTATGTTTGATCAATTTCAGAATGCAGCAGTTTATAAAAATCTTTAATTTATTCATCTTTGGCTTTCATGGTTGGTGGACATATTTGAATTATAGCCATATTAACTGGTTTTACTTGTAGGTGTATGGATATTAACCTATCACTGACAGTATTGTACTTCAAGGTAGCTTTTGAAATGTTCTTTTCTATGATAAATGCAATGTTGTTCCTCTTCAATTTGTTATTCCTGGTAAACTTACATATAATTGTTGGATTCAAAATGGCCAACACCAGTCAACTGGTGGTTTGCATAATGACCTTATCAGGCAGTTATTATTATCATCTCTATCTTATAGTTGGAGCAGCCAAAGAATGTTGTTGTTGTAATGTGCCATTGAGTCAATCCTGACTCGTAGCGACCCCTCCTTGGGTTTCCAAGGCAGTATCACTATGGAAGTAGATTGTATAAGCTTCCTTCCAAGGAGTGGCTGGTGGGTTTGAACCGCCAGCCTTCTGGTTAGCAGTCAAGTGCCTTAGGCACTACACTACCAGAACTCCTAATGGAGAAGTTAAATGATTTGCCCATTGTCACACAGCTAATGAATTGACAGAGCTAGAATTCAAACTCAAACAGTTTGGCCTCAGAGTTTATGCTCCTTATCACTAAATAATGTATTTCATATAAAACATCTAATCCAATACCTGGCACATAAGTCCTCAATAAATGCTTGCTGTTATTATTATTGGTTTAACATAGAAAAGGTGTATGTCAGGGTTGTATGCTTTCAACGTACTTAATCTATGCTGAGCAAATAATCCAAGAGGCTGGATTATATGAAGAACTTGGCATCCGGAAGAAGATTCATTAACAACTTGGGATATGGAGATGATACAAGCTTGCTTGCTGGAGGCAAAGATGACTTGAAGCACTTACTGATGAAGATCAAAGACTACAGACTTCGGCACTGGTTGCACCTCAACATGAATTCTCATAACTGAACCAATAAGCAATATCATGATAAACAGGGAAAATATTAAAGTTGTGAAAGATAGCATTTTACTTGGATCTGCAATCAACACCCTAAGTAGCAGCAGTCAAGAAAGCATATGACATACTGAATTGTGCAAATCTGCTGCAAAAGACCTTTAAAATTTTAAAAAGCAAATGTGTCACTTTGAGGACTAAGATGTGCCTGACCCAAACCAAGATATTTTCAATTTCCTCATATGCATGTATAAGCTGGACAATGGAAAAAGAAGACCAAAGAAGATTTGATGAATTTGTACTACAGTGTTGGCAAAGAATATTGAATATACAATAAACTGCCAGAAGAATGAACAAATGAGTTATGAAAGAAGTACAGCCAGATTGATTAGAAGCAAGGATGGCAAGACTTTGTGTTACTTTCTTTGGACATGGAGAAGTATATCATGCTTGGTAAAGAAGAGGGTCAGTGAAAAAGAGGAAGGCCCTCAACAAGATGGATTGACACAGTAGCTGCAAGAATGAGCTCAAACATAGCAATGATTTTGAGGATGACGTAGAAGTAGGCAGTGTTTTGCTGTCTTATACATAAGGTCACTATGAGTCTGAGTCAACTTGACAATGCCTAAAACAACAACATTGTTATGATATATAAAAAGGCCCACCAACTAAACTGGTATAGAGAGTGGCAGAATTTATATAAAAGCTCTAGAAAACAAACAGAGTCAATGAGTAGAAGTCTCAGCAAAGCAAATTCTGGTTCAATAACAGTACAGGTAGTCCAGACTTATGATGGGGTTCCATCTATGACTCTGTAGCAAGTTGGTCTGATGTAAGCCGAATACCTCTTTTTTTTTTTTTTTTCAAGTTTCTGTTATTATTGCCTTTTATTATCATTATCTTTGTAAATCCAATCTTTATCTGTCTTTGGAGGTTGGGAAT
>NW_006921694.1:4350164-4357757 GCF_000298275.1 Orycteropus afer afer | reverse complement strand
ATTTTTGAATCAGGTGGGTGGCTGGACTAGATGGGATTCTACGGCCCTTTCCAGTTTTGGGATTCTATGATTCAAGGCCTGAGTCTTATGCTCTTTTCCACATAATAAAGCCTTATTTGTTTTCTTTAATATTTGGCTCAGTTTATGAACCTTGTTGATTATTTTCATTTTAATTATCTGAATGATTCACCAACTGGAGTGTGGCCTTGGCATAAGCCTTTGCTAGTCCCTTGTGTTGTAATAATATATGATATGTTACAAAACCTGAACATTATAATGATGGGTGCCAGGAAAACCACCCTATAAACATGTATGTTACTATGGTGTGGTCACCAGTGCTCCCAGGCAGAGATATACAAGGTTACTGTAATTTGGCTAAATATCATTTGTAGTCCAACATCTTTAACTATTAAGAGAATGTGCAGGCTCATGAAACCATCATATGGGGCTTATACATTGAAGATTTATGGCACTATGATTATAGATGTGAGTTGATATCACATATGGAACAACATGGTTTGCTAGTGACTCAGAGGAGTTCCAATGACTTTCCTGCTGGGAAAGGAAATTGCTCCCTTGATGGAAGTAATAGTTTTGCTCATAATGGGGAAGCCTCATCTGACCTCATGATTTGACTTCCTGGGGATTTCTATCTAGACAAATACTTTTGTATTTACTATCACATTTTGAGCAATCCTTCAGGATAATGACACTTTTGTACTTCCACTTGATGTTATTTCTCAAAAAAAAAAAAAAAAACCCAAACCCACCCACTGCCATCAAGTCCATTCCAACTCATAGTGACCACTGTAGGATAGAATGGAACTGCCTCCTAGGGTTTCCAAGGTTGTAAATCTTTATGGAAGCAGACTGTTCCATTTTTCTCCTGTGGAATGACTGGTGGGTTTGCATCGGTGACCGGTTGGTTAGCATCTGACTCCTTTAACCACTGTGCCACCAAAGCTCTTTATTTCTCCAAAAGAGGTGGTTTAAAGTGCACAGGTAATTCCATTACAAAGATGTTGACAATGGAACTCCTTATTAAACATACAAACTAACACAGAGAGTTGGTGCTTAGAAAACAATTTCTTTTCAGCTATATGTTTGTCTTTGGTCTAATGTTTTACAATGTGCTAAATTTGTAGTTACCATGGAGGTAGATGGAAATAGGCATAGACTTCAAGTTATCAAATTGTCAAATAATTTATTAAAATAGGAAGTGACATGAGAAGCCTGGATAAAGCCTTTCCAAAGCAATATTAAAACATTTATAATTTAAAGAAGAAGAGGTAGACATTGAACAGAAATTTGATTTCCAAAATCTTAAGATACACGATTTGAATTTATAATTTTTGAACCACCAGCCCTGAAGTACATGGTTTGACTCATAAGGAAAGTAATCTCTTTTTATTTAGTGGGATTTGACCATGTTCAACATTATAATAACATAATAATCTCTTAAAACAAAAATTATTTCATGTTGATTTATAATTACAATGGTACTTTCATGCAAGCAGCTCATATATTTATGCACCCATATTCATATTCTGTTCATTTAGAAACACTGTAATTCAAATGAAAAAAAATGCCATTTTATTTTTGGTTTTTAAAATTGTATATTGCTAATATGTAGAAGGCAATTTCTATTATTATTAGATAATATTTTATTGTGTTTTTGGTAAAAGTTTACACAGCAGATTAGGTTCCCATTCAAAAATTTCTACACAAAGTACTCAGTGACATTGGTTACATTCTTCACAATGCATAAACGTTCTTATTATTTCTGTTCTGGAGGTTCCATTTCCAGTAACCCAGTTTCCTTGCTCCTTACTTAGTTGTTTTTTTTTTAGTAATTGTTGATCTTTTCATCTCATGTAGATGGTTTTTCAAAGGAGCACAGTATTCATGGGTAATATTCTTTATTTTATGAGCAAATCTGTTATTTATTTAGTTAAAAGGGGCTTTGGTATAACTTCAGTTCAAGGTTTAAAGAGCACTTCAGGACAATAGTCTTGGGGAGTCCTCTAGTCTCAACAAATCCAGTAATTCTGGATTTTTTTTAAAGAATTTGAAGTTCTGTTCCACATTTTTCTCCCACTCTATTAGAATCCATGATACATTTGTTGTGGCCCTGATCAGAGTGATCAGCAATGGTAGCCAGACATCATCCAGTTCTTCTGGTCTCAGGGTAGCTGAGGCTGTGATTTGTGTAGAATGCTATTTTATTTTAAGTAAGCTAAGATTGGAGCTCTGGTAGCATAGTGCCTAAGGCACTTGACTGCTAACCAGAAGGCTGGCGGTTCAAACCCACCAGCCACTCCTTGGAAGGAAGGTTGGGCAATCCTACTTCTGTAGTGATACTGCCTCGGAAACCCAAGGAGGGGTTGCTATGAGTCGGGGCCGACTTGACGGTACATAACAACATAACAACAAGAAGATTTGCTTTGTAATCTGACCAACTAATAAACAATTATGAGCATACATTTAGAGATTCTGCTTTTGGGAACTTCAAAGAGGGTGTCAAAGAGTCTGCCAATAATTACCAGTATAATTATCCTTGTATTATTCATAATGAATCCAATAGGATGAGGGCCTTTCCTCTGGTCACCCCGGAAACGTAAATTAGAACTCTAAGATGTGAATGACAGCAGTGGGTAGTCATGGCTTTTTTTAGAATATAAATAGCATTTCTAAAAGGAACATGTGTTATTTACATACATAAAGTAAATATTGAAAGATTGGCTTTGGCTAAAAATAGACAAGATGAGGTTGCAGGACTGGTTAGTAAAAGAATGAGCTCATCTTGTGGACATTTCAAAACAGAAAAATTATTTTTATGATGTTGATTTAAATTAAAATCAATTTTCGATTCAAATAAAATAGGAAAACAATTCAAAAGAAAGTAGATAAAAATTTTGTCTAAAAAATGATAAGTGTATATTATAGCCAAGTACAAATCTCCATTTATAATAGTACTCTTAAGCAAATTATACTTTGACCTATACTTTGCTACATTTTAGAGACTGTGTAGTTACAGGTAATAAATTTGGAAATTATTTGAACATACTCTATTTGTGTAACATTTTAAAAAAATGTCCTGGAGAATGAAGAAAACCAAAGACACATGGAAACAATTAGTCCAAGGTACTAGTAGACTATCTAACCTCAGCCTACATGACCCTGAGACCAGAAGATCTAGATGGTTCCTGGCTATCACTGACAACCAGTCAGAAAGGGATCAAAATAAGAGATCCTACATAGAGTGGGAGAAAAATTTGGAACAAACCTCAAAATCATGAAGAAGACCAGGCTTACTGGTCTGATAGAGATGGATGAACCCCACCAAGACTCTGGCCCCTAATCACCTTTTGGGTCTGGAGTTGAACTTACTCCTATGGCTTCCAGCCAAGGAGTAGACAGGCATATAAGGTGAACATTTACACCAGGTAGGTGCACTCCTTAGAACAACCCTTAGAACAATGGGAGATCAGAAGGGCAGTATTTGCACAGGGAGATAGCTCAGAGGGTAGGAATGCATAGGAAAGAAGGACACAGGGAAAAGGTAACTACAGGGAGGAAGTGCGAAGAAAGCTGTTGCATTGTGGGGATTACAATCAATGTCATGAAACAACAAAACGCGTATGCAAACAAAATGAATTTGCTCTGTAAACTTTCACCCAAATCACAACTAAAAAAAAAAAAAAAAAAGTGTCCTAGAGAAGGCAGTATATTTATTACCTGTAAAATATAGCAAAGAAAATGAATTTAGAATCCTCTTCTGGTACGTTCATTGAACAATCAAAACTTCACTATTGGCTTAAAGTTGACATTGTCTTTTCTGCCCATGGTAAAGCCTGAATAGAGATAAGCTGCTTTGTTGGGAAAGGAAAAATGGAAGGTCTCTTCTTTCTGCGGGTAAGGAAGTACAAAATAATCGAGGCATCTTATGGTGCAGGGGTTAAGCACTCACATGCTAACTGAAAGGTTGGGAGTTCAAACCCACCAGCTGCTCCATGGAGAAATATGTAGCATTCTGCTTCTGTAAAGATTTACAGCCTTGGAAACTTTGTAGGGCAGTTCTAATCTGTCCTACAGAGTCACTATGAGTCAGAATAGACTTGGCGGCAGTAGATTTTTTAAATTAAAAAATATCCTTCTTCTCCCCATACTTCACCTTCAGTTGTGGGATAACCCTGCCAGAGGTACATTGAGAACAGATATTTTTAAAACATTCAGGGAGGGCGCACTATAAACATGACAAGTGGGGCATGGATGTTTTGATATTCTCAGCTGAGTCCTGTGAGTCACAGGTGGAGGAGGTGATGGCTTTGAGATCAGTGCTTGCATGTTGAAGTTGGTACAATAACAACAACAACAACAACAACAACAAATCCCAAACCTGTTACCATCGAGTCAATTCTGGTTCATAGTTCTACTCTAGGACAGAGTAGAACTGCTTCCATAGGGTTTCTGAGACTGAATCTTTAAAGAAGAAAACTACCATATCTTTCTTTAGTGGTGTGGCTGGTGTGTTCAAACTGCTGACTTTTGGTTAGCAGCCAAGTACTTAACCACTGTGGCACCAGATACAGGGAAATCTGACCAGAGCCAGCAGGTGGCAAAACTTTCTTATCCTCATGATGGTGGCCTTGTCCTATCAACTCCTTTCTCCAACCCCAACCCTCCAGTCAGCTCCCACGTCAAGGCTGCTTATGACCCTATGAAGAAAGGTCAGGCTTCTCCTCTGCTCACTTTAGTAAGCTGGCATAAACTCCTACAATGAATGGACCCATCCAAAGGGGATGAAGCCTTTGGGCTAAATACTCACATGACTCTACCAACCATGGAGGTGACTCCAATCCACTAGCAAGCATTCAGGCACAAATCAAGGGGTTTAGAACTAGAAGAACCTGAGGGACTTAAAAAAAATCTCATTTAACACATGAAGAACAGAGACCACATGAGAGCCATAGAGCTAGTTAGTGACAGAAAAATACGACAAAAACCTGAGTGTCTTGACCAAGAGTCTTGTAATTGGAAGGGCAAATCATTATGTAGTTACTAAGCAGTCTTGGTAGGAAACACAATTTTAGATGGGGTGATTTTGGGCTTCATATTTAAAGAAATGAATCGTTGTGAGTCTGTCATGTGCAAACAAGTGCCAAACAATTCTCTTCACACTGTTTTATAAAACAATCATAAGCCCCACAGCTTTTCCTTACAGGGATATGTCCTTAAGTGAACTCATGCAGTTTGCTTCATCTCCAATCCCTTTGAGTGTCTCACTCCTACAATGAGGAAGCTAAACTTGAAATTCTAAATTCTCTAGCCAATAATTACAAATGATTCTCTTTTTAGTATATATTCCTTATCTGAGCCTTAAGGCTAGACAGTTGTGTACCTTTTACAGGCAAGACTTATAGTTTTTCCCTCCAAGGCATCTTGCCCAATTTGAGAAAGTGAACTTGTTTCCACATAGTAAAAATTCTCGAAACTCTTTCTTTCATTTGGCTTGGTAAGTCTTGTATCATCACAGTCAATTTAAACAAACCAAAGAATATTCAGGAAGCAAAAACAGGCAGACCAAAAGAAACACTTCATTATTAGCATCCTGGAAGTACAAATTACAGTGCTTTGGCCCTGCTTTCCATAAATACACAGAGAAACAGACTACAGATATTGGCCCTATGGAAAGTTACAAAGCAAGCGAGTATTCAAAAAATTGTTCACATATTATGTGCCAGGCATTTTTCATATATTCTCTCATTTAATAAAATACTTTATTCTCCTTTTGGATGGCATCAATCATAAAAACTTATTCTTGGGACAGTATTTGGTGGTGGTCTCTATATTTTTGCTGGAAAAGGATATCATGTTTGGTGAAGTAGAGGGTCAGGGGAAATTAGGGAAACTATCCATGAGATGGATTGGCACAGTGGGTGCAACAATGGGCTCAAACATAGCAAAAGTTGTGAGGATGGTGCAGGACTCAATAGCGTTTTGTTTTGCTACTTATTAGGTCGCTGTGAGTCAGACATGACTCGATGGTAACTAACAATAACAACATTTATTTAGTTTATGCATTTATTTTCCAGTAAATATTACTTGAGCAACCATTATGTAAACTTGTGCTAGGTGCTTAGGTACAATGAGGAGAAAAAGTTAGACACAATCCTTGCCTTTATGGTTAGTCTAGTGAGACAGTACAATAATAGAAATAAATGATAGATTCAACTTGATGAGCACGGTGAAGAAGAGGTACAAAGTGCTAGGAGATGGGGGATTTGACCTGGTCAGAGAGCTTCCTTGAGAAACTGATGCTTGAGCAAATATGTGAAGGAGTTGGAGTTGACAGGGGAGGGAAGATGTTTGAGGTCAAGAAAACTGCATATAAACCTCTGTAATAGTCAAGGGGTATGATATGCATTTAAAGATTTCTTTTTGTTATAATATGGTAAATAGACTTGGCTGGAGTTAGAAGGAATACAGGCAGATGGCTTAGAAAGTTATTAAAATAGACAAAGCTTAACTAATGAAGGTGAAGAAGATGGAGGGAAGTGGACAATTTTGACAGAACAGGGGATAGATTGGATATGGAAGTGAGGGAAAAGGAGGTGTTATGGATGACTTCTGGTTTTCATGCTTGTTTGGATGACTGGTCCATTGAGGTTGGGGACCACAGAAGGAAATCTGACTGGGGTATTAGGTGGGTGTGGGTGTGAGAAGAGCATGAATTCATGTTAAGCTTGGGCATCTTTGTGAATCCAGAGAAGACAAGTCAAGTTGCCAGTTGTATAATTAGGTTTGAAGCCTGTGGAGACAGATACCTGAGCTAGAGCTACAAATTTGTGACTCTTCTTCATAAGGATGACAATGAATGAGTCGAGATGAGAGCACCTGGGAAGATAATATTTTAGAATGAATTCAAGTAAATAGTTTTGCTTGCCTGCAGAGATGTGCATTTTAAGTCTTGTCGCCGAGTATGGAACACATCACTTAGATTCCTGATAAAGTGTTTTCAAGATCTATGGTAGGTGGGCAAATTTATGAATTTGGACTGAAACACTCTTAAAATTTGCCACAATATGGCAGATGATATTACTACATATGTATTTGTATATGCTATAAAAATGTCCACATGCAGTTTAAACATAGCAGGAGGCAAAGTTAGGATAACTTCTTAGCCGCAGATAAGCACCTTCAGGGAGTGAGTCACTGGGCCTGCAGGCTGGGGACCACGGTCACAGGGGACATCAAGCTCAATGGGCACAACATGATATACAAAAATATTGTTCTACATCTTACTTCAGTGAGTAGCGACTGGAGTCTTAAAAGCCTGTGAGTGACCATCTAAGTGGCAACGATTGGCCTCTCCTTGTCCAGAGCAAAGAAGAGTGAAGAAAATCAAAGATGTATGGAAACAGTTAGTCCAAAGGACTAATGGACCATGAGAACATCAGCCTATATGACCCTGAAGAACTAGATGGTGCCTGGCTGCCAATGCCTACCACTTGGAAAAGGATCAAAATTGGAGATCCTGGATAGAGTGGTAGAAAAATATGGAACAAAACTCAAAATCATTAAAAAAAAAAA